>NC_138745.1:6800427-7129744 GCF_965113295.1 Leuciscus leuciscus
CGGGAATGGACTTTTTAAGTTTGCAACCACCCAGGGGTCCGATTCCCGTACAACGGCGTAACTCGCTGCTTAACTACCATAATACGATGCATCGTTGAAGAAATCAAGTAGCTAGTCACAACTGTTTCCAGAAACCATATTGTCGCAAATTGGTTGTTTAACCATGTTGGTTAAATGATGTCACGGTGGTGGTGGAATAATAACTACTTTAATGAATCTGTATGAGATCGAATTAATGCTAGATGTTTTGCTATAAATTACAGACATGGCATCTGAGGAGTGAGGACTATTTCAAATTTTTCTCAGTTATTTTGCAGTAGAATGTCATGTGTACTGAATGTCAGCTTGCCTATTTTGCTCAAGATTAGGATTTATTGAGTCCACATATCATGCAAACAAGAAACTATGCTTCCAACCACAGGTCAAAACCTATGGTCAAAACCTGAAGTTCCAAACCACACAACTTTGCGATGTTGCTTGTCAAATGTTCGTTGGAACTATGGTTTCGGGAAACACTGACTCGTTGAACTATGCTGATAACGACGGAGTTTGCTAATGTTCGTTGGAACTATGGTTTCGGGAAACGCTGACCCATTGAACTATGGTGATAACGACAGAACTTGCGACCATAGTTGGCTAACGATACTTTTGGGAAACGCATCCCAGACCAGCCAGCAGCTTCTTAACAACAGCCTAAAAACTGGACAGAATGAAAGTGAAATATAACAATGTTTTTCCATCAGTTCATGGTCAGACCACCTTATGAAGAAGTCATGTGGACACATGACAGTTTATCATAAGAACGAAGGTGTGTCTGGTTTATCTGTCTGATGATCTCATACTACAGCAGGAAGGCATTTGTTATGTGCTTTAGTAATGTTGAAGAATGCATTTTGGGAGCAGATTAGGACAAAACTTGTTTAGTTGCTTCTGATGATGACGACAAGTTCTGAAATCACATTTTCCCTTCAGTTTTCCCTTCCCTTGTCATGCAAGATTTTATGTCTGTGATGGCAAACGCTTATTATTTATTGTGTGTCTCATGAACACGCAATGACAGAATTTTCCATTTGGGTGAAATGTTCCATTCATTTTAGGTGTGCAAATCAATGGACATTAAAGCTGCAGTACTTAACTTTTGGCGCTCTAGCGGTTAATAAACAGAACTGCATGCGTCTTGCCGAAAGAACATTGTATCCGGAGCTCCTTCTCTCTGTTTATGTCTATGACGAGTCACGCAGGTACTGGACTACTTTCGCAGCAGCAGTACGACCTGAAACAGTCTAAAATAGTCTGAATATAAACACTTATTATAGGTGGACCGTAGTGATTCAGTATAAGACAAAAACACGGTTTGGAAAATGGATTCATGATGTACTCGCTCATTTTAAAATGTTTGTCCCTGAGTTCAATATGGGCAACCCCCTTTTTCCTGAGCACGTTATTGGCCAAGGCTTTCCGTCCTGGGCAAGAGCTTCTCATCTATTACAATCCTCTATAATACACAGTAGATGGCATCATAAAGCCTGTTTTTTCACAGATGATTGCTTTTAAAATATATTATTTGGGGTTTAAACCATTTTGCCCAAATAGAAGAAAAAAATATCCGGCACAGTACCTTTTATAGATACCATAAATCATGCATATTGTTGAGGAGAGTGTGCTGTTACTTTTAAAAGTTGCTGAGTTTTGCACCACTCACATTTTCTTCAGAAAATATAAAAATGTAGTGTTTGTAGATGGTTAGCACTGATTATTTCATTCAGTCTGAGAAGTAGATTGTCCCTGCACAGTATTAGGAGTATTCTAGTGTCTTTTACGCCCTTTCTCTTTCACCGAGTCAATGTATGATTACAAGCACTCAAGGACTGAGTTATGAAAGAAATACTCCTCACTGTGTTAGCACAGTGATTTATTGTCAACTGTGTGGGTGTGGGAACTGAGCCGTGTTTGAAGACTGACTGGCTGAATCCAGCTAGAATCAATGCAGCGAATGCCCCCCTTTAATTGCATTTGGACTACCCCCTCCAAGCGAAGCTTTACATTCCAGAGACCCCTGCATTTTTATAGGGATGGGGGGCTGCTGACTGTAGTGAGATTTTGGGCAGCCGTGTGATTTCCTGAGATGGAGATATTTTTTGATTGGTTGTGAATTTTCATTTCATTCGAATGTGCATCCTGTCCATGTAATATTTCTTCAGTGTTTTAAAAAAGGTTTCGGTTGTGGTGAAGTGCAATTTTAACAACTTCCCCAGATAGCACTTAGCAAGACACAAAGCAGCTTGGCTCTGATAAGGATTGAGAAACTTTTTTTCTTACCTTGGCCATGCCAAGGAAAACCAGTGTGTTGAATTACAGAATGTTTATGTTTGCTCTTGCATTGTCATATTTTCTTTATTAATTCAGGGAACATTTGCTGGCCACTTAAAATGGTATGTGGCAATAAAAATTGTTTATTGAAATTTGTTTTTCTTGTTCCCCTCTCATCTAGTGTTCTGAGCCCCGAGGTCTTGGGAGAAGAGGTTAAAGTCGGGAGGGGCGAATAAATTGAGAAGACACAGCCGTCACTTTCTGCTGCAGTCATCCTAAAGCTTCCACTTCAGGCAGACCCACTGAGATTATCTCTGTGATCTCAAGGCCATCGCCTCTAGGGGTAGTTTGCCCAAAGCTTGTCTCGCGTAAGTTGAGCAAGGAGAATCTGTCATCAGGTGCCTAGTGATATGAGGGTTCGTGTGGAGAGACAGGCACATATTGGCTTCATGAGCTCCATGGCCTCTGAGAGGGCTTCCGCTGTGCTGGGTTTGAAGAGTCTTGGTAAGAAGACTTCGGCAAGTAATGGAGATGCTCTCATATCCGTGAACTACGGCTTGCCTGAGAGCGAATCCCCTCAGACTCCTGTCCATTATCCGTTTGACCCCTTGGAGGGGGAGTTAACGGGCACAGAGTGCAGAATACGGAAGTCTTTGGATACTAGGTCTAAGAGTTTGGATTGCTTGGGCGATACCTACAGGTCCAAGAACTGCAGCTGTGGGGAAGAAGGGTTGTACGTTTGCCAGATGTGTGGGTTTTTCAATCCAGTGGAAAGCAAAGAAGGCTGCCCAGAGAATAGCTTTCCTCCTAGAAGCTGGGGAACGGTGCCCCAACAGAGGAAAGCAGAAGAGATTTCTGATGTTTCTTGCCTCACTGGAGGACGGCCAACATTGAGTGGCTCAGATGGTGAACTGTGCCAGATGGAAATAGTCATCGGCCAAAACACGGAGAGCCTGCCGTTCTGCGGGCTGGATTTGAGGCGAAGCAGTGTGCCAGTATCCTCGCCACAAGGCCCTCAATGCGCCAATGGCTGCGGTACTGCTGTGAAAAACAAGATGCGTGACAGAATGGACTTTGTATGTGCCGTGTGTCATAAAAATGGATTCTCTAGTCTGGAAAGGCTCAACAGGAAAACCAAACCCATGTGCTCTCAGGGCAGGTGTCTTAAGAGGTCCACACCCCCTAGGTTGTCTGCAAGTCAGGACTGTAGTGACAGTGAGGGCACCGTGTCTGACAGCGAGTTTGTGCGAAACAAGAAAGAACGCTCTACTGCCCTGGTCAGGAGGTTCCTGAAGAACAACCAGAAAATTAAAAAGACTGTGTGCACAGGCACCAGAGCTATAGTGAGGACACTACCCACCGGCTGCATCTCTGACAGAGTCTGGGAGTCTGTTTGTGGGAAAACATGCCACCTGGGTGAGAGGCGCACGCATGAGGTGAGAGGATACAGCAGAGCGCTTCAGGCCATCCAGCTGCAGCTTTCCAGGGCCCTTCTCATCTACCCAGGGGTCAAGTATGCAGAGGTAAGGTCAATTTCTCTTTTCACTAAAGCTCTGCTTGGTATGAATGCTTCCTTTATGAACTGATAGTTATTCGGGTGTTATGTTAAAGGTCTGTGAATGTGCCTCTCTCACAGTTGGTGCCACAGTTCCTGGATTGAATGTTGGTGTTGTAGCTCATACTGAAATAAGCATGTCAGTGAATTTCTTTGCTGTTTCAAGTGTGTTTTATCACTGAACAAATAATTATGATTGAAGCCTGCATTCTTAGCTTCTTGGGCCCTTGTATACAGATTAATAATCAATATGAAATGAATTTGTGGCCTAATTTTATTATTAAAGAACAAAGCCTAAACAAAGTCTAAAACGAAATTACTGTTGTTTTGTGACATGTGGAACATGTTTACATGTTATATAACTTGTTTGCTGTCTTTGCTTTGCTGTTTGCAACTTTTTTTCAACGAATTCAACTAGACCTTCATGTTCTTGTTGAATTCATTGAAAAATCTTGATATAATGTGTAATTTTTTTTTCTTTCTTTTATTCAATTAGCAGATGATTTTATACACCGTAACTTACAAATGAGAAAAATCACAAGCAATTTATTGTATTGGACTAAATGATATTTGCAGTGCTTTAAGAGTAAGCCACAGTGATGCATTTTTTCATGGTAATTTTCTGTGGTAATTGTAATAGTTCCAGTCTATTTAGTACTAGCCAGCACTTAATTTTGCCTGTAATTTGATGAATTACCAATAGGAGGAAATCTTTCTTGCCAAGGAAATTCCTTTTCCTGGAGCTCACAAAGCTGAAGTCGATGCATGATACAGACACAAAACCTTTCAGCTTGAGGTTTTTCTGACAGATGATTTAGTGGGCGACTGCTGTCTGTTCCAGCAGAACTTCAGATCTATTATGCAGCGTATTATATCTGAGCTAAGGCAGACGTTTTACTATTAGGCTTGTAAAAAACACTGCTTGTTGTGTTAAGGGTCGTTCCAGCGCTGTCTGGTTTCTCCCGCTGGCTGGGACAGTGGAACCCTCTGTTTCAGAGCGTACAGTGGTTCTCGCTACACTGGCTTAAGACATTAAGACTTTATTGCCCCTTTGAGGCACTAAAACCCTGCCTCCTTCACCTTTTCATTCATTTCTTATAGGTGAAAAATGGGTTCACTGAGTTGGTGAGTAGAAATAAATGTGTTGTAGTCACTGCTCCTCTCGAGACGAAACCATTTTTTCTTCACATTTTTTAGTTTAGTGTTCCAATGATTTGTTAATGGGGTTGTGTTTTGGACCCACATACTCTGTGTCAACATCAGTGTGGTTTTGGATTGAAACATGGTGAAGAGCGGCCCGGCGTTATCTCAAATTGGAAAGGTTAAAAATGGGAATTGTAAATAGAGAGAAAAAAGAGAAGCAGCTTGTATCTGTTCTGGTGGTTTAATACAATTGCAAAATAAGTCTAATATAGAAAGTGCATATCACATCCCTTAGGGCAGTGTTATTCAAATGGTGGACAGCGGTCCGGATCCGGACCACGGCTTGGCTCCATCCGGACCGCGGGACATAATTGCACCATTTTACCGTTTCTACAGATTAAAGTGAGCAGCGCGTCAAAACAACAGAGCGGTTCACACCACAACCACTCAGAGTTGTTTATGGTAATGATCTTCCAGAGCTATATCTATGTTTTGTTTCCAGAGCTAAAAGTGCTTCATTCAAGCCCCATGCTCTCCATTGCGCGTTGCTTCTCTCTCTCCATCGCTAAAAACGTAAAACACCACATTAAGAGCTGCAGACCACGTGATTATTTTAACAACAGTAGCAGGAACACTGTGAGCAGCAAAATGGATAATTTCTCTAAAACACTGTAGAAAACAAGAATACAGCAAATACAATTATTTTTGTCTGTCACACAGATGACTCTTGACAGTTTACCAGGTTTGAGGCAAGTTAATGTGTGCCGTCTTTATATATTTTTTTATATATTTAGGATTATTAATCAGCATATAAAGAGCATTTCATATTAAAATATTAGAATTTGGAAAATTATTTAAGAGATGGCAAGGGAAGACAAATTTTCTTTAAATTACTTGCTAGTTAAATTTGTTTTGTCCTCATGATGAGAGTTTTGATTACTAGATTATGTACATTGTTTGTTATATTAATATCCAGGTGGGAGAAATATTTACTTTTTGGGTACATTTTTGGTAAAAATTCTTAGACAGGCTCTCTGGGCCCAAGATTTTCATCTTTGATGACTATTTTGAGTGTTTAGTTTTTTTTCTTTCTTTTACAAAGTACTACGGCTGCCACGATGGAAATGTAACTGTTCCAAAAAAGTATTGTCCGGACCTCCGCTGGGAAGGAAATATAGAGACTGGACCTCTTAAACGTCAATTGAATACCCCTGCCTTAGCGCTTATGCTAGTGACATAGCCTAGAGAGTTTGTCCTTTGGTTTCTTTAAGCCATTATGATGATTTGCATAATTGAAGGTCTGCTTTATTAGGCCACTCTTTCCATAATGCAATCTTTAGTGTTGGTATGTTAATTTTATTGTCCAGATTTGAATATGAATTGGCACTTGTCCTTTTCAAAACTTTGTATATTGTATATAACTTTTTAGGTGTGAACTCATTAAAGCAGTTTTCTCAAGTGTAATTTCTTAGAACTTTAAAAAAAGCACACAATGCTTTTTGAAATTGGTATACTTATATATTGCTTTCTTGACCAATTCAAAAGTGCAAACACCCAAGTTTCTATGACATTCTGGTTTCAAGAATTTTTTGAAAAGTAATTTTGACATACTGTCATCCTACTTAGAAAGTTAATAATTACAAGTTCAGGCAATGCAATAATGATGATGATAATAGACATGTTGTGCAACTTATGCTTTGTGTATTTTCCAGTTCTCTGGCTGCCACTAAGACTGACAGGAAATTTACTTTTGTTGCACAAGCCTGTCGCCTCATAAACAGGTTAAATGAGTAGCCTAGAATTTTCTGGCAAGCTTCATAGCTGCTTATCAACAGTGCACAACATGCACCATCACAATAAACACTGAATTATGAGTCTTTAATTGAGACATTCCAATTCAGAAAGTCACTCAGAAAACATTTTAACCCTTCAGATTCAGATGTGTGACTGCTGGGGTCAACAGCTGGCGATCATGTAATTCAGAAAGTTTCCCATGGCGTATTTGCCTGTCCATCTAGACTTAAAATGAAATGACAGACTGCTCCTTTTAATTAAGCTGAGCTTGTACTTTTGTTGTGTTCTTAAGCTTTTACTGGTGTTTGCACACAGCCTCAGATGTTGACACTCTGTGCAAAGAGCTTCCCACTCAACATGTGTTTTAAAGGCAAGCCCTTACATGGCATCCAAGAGGCATCTGTTAATCGTCTCCGTTGTGATTATAGCAGCAGTAGGGAGGAGGAAGTGCAGAGTTGAAACTGTGACCTCCCCCGGCCTTGACCCCTGGTTTTGTTGTCTCAGTGGACACCACAGAGGAGTCAAAAGGAGCTTATGAGATTGCAAGTAGGGGACATTAACCACAGTGCTGTTTGCGGTTCAAACAACAGCCATGAGATTGTACATGACTTGTTCTCCTGTAAAAAGTTATTATAATTTTAACAGTAAAAGACTGTAAAAAATCCTACGGTTAAAACCTGTTACTTGGTTAACAAGAAGTTCCCTTTAGCCAGGGACACACCATGCTGACGATCGGCCGTTGGGCAACGTCGGATCATTTTTGAACGTCGGCCGAGTTTTTCCGGTGTGTTCCGCACCATTGGTTGGACGGCGTAAATTCTTTTTGGGGCCAATTCAGCATGTAGAATCAGCGTCGAGCCATCAGTGAGAGAGAGAACTCTGATTGGCTGTTCAGCTTAGTGAATGAGTCACTAAGTGCATGAGAATAATAGCAAAAGAAGTCAAAACGGTAAAGATAGACGCTGTTCTAATTTAACGTCATCTTACTTAAGTGTTCCTGGGCGAATATTTTAATATTAACACGAGAGGAGTGGAATAAAGAAAGTGATCAGCAGGATTGATATTCAAAACAGCCTGCAGTGTCAGTTTCCCTTTTTGAATGACGAATATAGACGAATATATCTGCAAAAATAGACAGTTGTCTCATTTGCACGCAGGCGCAGAACACGCATGCTAGTTGACAGGATCACATTTGATGTTTTTTTTTTTTTATTGAAATAAATTTTGTATCAGTAATGTACAATAGGCTTCTTATTTTGGTAAATTAATGTTTATTGCATTATTTTATTGTTGTGTTCCCTCACTGAGCACCTTCTATATATTAGTATTTACCTCAGCTTGTGGAAAAGCTGCTTGTGAAGAACCCCCGTTTTTTAAAGTTCATCATAGATCAGAGTATATCATACAGGCAAAAAAAACTGATTTTAGTAATTTGGTGTATTAGCATTATTTCAGTTAATGAAATGTACAGAAATATACAGTAGAGATGCACTTATACTAAATGTCTCCGCTGATACGATAGCCGATTATTCAGAATGATTCCTGCCGATACCGATAGTTTAAATAGCCTAATACTGTTAAACTATACAGGGAACAGAACTTCTCATTTGGTAAATGAATGACCAAAACGCATAAAGTTTTTCATTTTTAGTTGCCCCTAAATATCCTCCACAACTGGCATTTAGATCTGCCTCCATTTTGTTAGCACCGCCTAACTTCCCATGATCCAATCAATTCCCAAGGACAAAATCCAGTCCCTTCCCCATTCGTTTTTTTCTTATTTCACTCGGATATGTCACAATAAGGCAAGAAAGGACTATCACAACTTCAGTTTCATGCGGACTGTTGTCTGGGTTGGTGTGAAAAGAGAGACTATGTTGAAAATGGAATTAACCACAGCCCTGCAGTATTAAAGGAAATGAGCCTAATAGCTGTTGCCTGACACACCACAGGAAGATAAACACTGCCTTGTGATTGGCTGATTAGCAACAGGGCCAGGGGTCTTTTAACAGGTAATGACTAATGACCACACTGATAAGACTGAAGAATGAAGAAGAAAAACATGTTAGAAAGTAACAGCATGGATTGGAGTTTGCTTAGATTTTAACTTAAAGTACATAAACTTACAGGAGATATAATAATATGTGCGATTAAAAGGAATCATAATTTTTCTTATTTGTTACATTCTATTAATATATAATAAATTAAAGATAAATAAATCAGTAATTGAACATATCAATAAATTTGTATAAATCTAAAAGTGTAAAATACGTCAAATGTTTTGTAGGGATTCAACTGAATTGGTTAATCTTTTTTTTTAACCACTAGGCACAAAAATTCACAAAAATGCGCCAGACTTCGCAGTGCTTCATAATGGCGAGAGAGGACATTTTATGAAAGCACATTTCCTTATTGCTTCACTCAGCTTGCTTGGCTGTAAAGCTGTGTGTGCAGTACAGTGTCACAAAAGAAAAAACAGTACTGCTACTAATGGAAAAAGTAGCTTATTACTGGAAAAGCTGAGTTGTAGTTAGCGTCGCTACTTTTGAAGTTTTCCAAATATCAATAAATAAAATAAAAGGAAGGTGATATAGGCTAGCTAACAAACGAGTGGGGTGACACCTCAACACATTCCTCTCATTCTCGTAATGCTAACCAGCCTCAGTTATTTCCCTCATGGACAGAGACCACCTAGAGAGCCTCACAATAAACAGCCCAAACCACATCATATCCTGATGCAGACCTTGAAGAGACTGGCAGGTCCTGATAAGACCAGTCTAACTCTCACTAGCACACTGCTGTCAGTGAGCAGAGCGTCCATCTAAACGCCAAACAAAACACAGGACAAGGCTGGGGGAGGGACACTGTGGCCATGATACTGCACACAAAGTATGCCTTGTGTTTCTGAGAACTCAAGACACACAATGAGCCATTTAGAGGAGTTTCTTCTACACTTCATTCTCATCTACAAAAATCAAGGGTGATTTTAGCGACGTTCGTGAGCACACTTCTGATACCTTAATTGACAAATTAGACACAAAAAAGGAATACAAGCTGTCACTGGGGCTGTACCTTTTTGAAAGGTACTTGTATGTACCATTACATTACTGATATGGCAGCATTAAAAAAAAAAAAAAAAAAAAAAAAAAGGATATTTGAAAGGATATCACACCAGTGATAGCTTTTGTACCCCTTTCCCCTTGAGATCATAGCAAGGCTGCAAGTTCAGATGTGAAAATTGAAATTTCATTTGAAATTGAAAATTGAATAATTGAAATTGAAAATTCACTTGAAAATGTAAATATTTTAAATTGAAAATTCTCAAAAACTTCTACTAATCGCCCAGTTGGAAATGTTATCAGCCAATGCAGATAATCATCCAAATGATATTGGTCTGGCAGGTGTATTGAAGTATCACTACTTTGAACCTTGAACTGTATCAGTGAAACGGCCTGGAGTTCAGAGTGGTTTTGTGTTTGTGTTGGCTAAAGTTCCTGAGTGTAATAACTCTTTTCTAGTTAAATGGAGTCTACTGAAACTGAAATGGACAGAACAGTCAACAGAGGAGCAGGTGCTTTTGAGAAGAGCTCTCAGGAACATCCTGTTGGTGCTCAAACTGTGACCTCATTCTTAATGTTTGATATGCTCTTATAGAAGTGGAATGGATTTCGGACCCAAAATATGCCTGAATTATACTGTCCGTGTTATAAATGTGTGGCTGGAAAGCTGCAGATGTCAACATGAATTAAAATCACTTTAAGAAAGTTTCTAGTGTCTGAATTAATTGCACTATTATGGCTGTATTCAATAGTGTTGTCACCATACTGGAAACGATACCTTGAAAAATATTGATATTCGATACCACGGGGAAAACTGCCATATATACAACCATACAGGTCATTTGTTATCTAAATTCTTTCATAATTTGGGTAATTTCGTTGTAATAATAATGACACAGAAGCTTTTTATTTGAATGTTAAAATACATTTACAAAAAAAGACAAATAGACAGTCAGTAATAAAATAATAATAAAAAAACGAATTGCAAACAATAGCACAAATAAATACAATAGAATAAAGAGACAAATAAATTTTTTTCAGGCAGGTATAAAAGTAGTATACTATTCAGGTTAGAAATTACTACATAAATGAAAGTAATCAAATGTAAAATAACACTGGATGGTTTTAATTGTAAAAATTAAATGCATGTTAATGCTTTCAATTAAAGTTACAAAAGTTATTCAGTCAAGAGCAGAGAGTGATTTTCTCTGTCTTTTGTTCTTTGATTAACGTGACAGCAGCAGGAATATTAGACTGCTGTCACTTTAAGAGCATACGCACGGATCCATTATACGATTACACAACATGCGTTTTCTCTCAACCATTTATGTTCCAAAACTGGTTGTGTTTACCTGAATACTCAGCAAGACGGGCATTTTGACATCATTTGGTATGTATTTGACCGTTTAAGAGCAATAAGCCACGCAAAAGAAGTCAATTTGGTACTCGCGAGCTGTTTGAGAGGCAGCTTTATGCCAGAGACGGCCACTTGACTAAAATTATTCGCAATACATGCACTAGGCCTATTTAACCGAAGCGAATGAGAAGAGTGAGTGACAGGAGGCGAGTGTGTGTCTATTCGCTGTCGGAGATGGCGCAGCTGGTATCGGCGTCTCCATACTGTAGAAAAGGAGTATTGGAACAGTTTAAAATATTTAATGATCAATGCTACATATTGAAATATCTATATTTTTGGACAGCACTAGTCCTTAAACAACATTAGATCCTTTCAGAAAGCAGATAGTGACCTCTTTATCACACATAATCAAAAAGAAGACTGTTCTATTAATAATGCCTCATCAATGTTTGTGAAAAGACTCATTCTCGTGCTCATCCCTAATTCCAACAGGATTTGAATATGCAAAAGCCATAAAAAAAAATAATAAAAAAAGACTTGGCAAGAGACTTTCACAAATGCAAGGGCACACACAGCAGAAAAGGAAAAGGCAGATAATTTTGCCAAGTTAGTTATTTAGTCCCGTAATTTAGCCTAGATTTCTTTGAAATACCTGAAGGCAAATGAGTCACGTACAATCTGAATCACTCTAAACTAGAGGTAAACCACCTTTTTATCACACTTAAGGAGTTTCCCTATTTATGATGTTCAGGCTGAAACACTCTGTTCTTGATTGTTTGAGGTTGTCCTATCTTCCCCTCATGGGTGTTTTGTCTTAACCTGTCATTTGTATTGTCCTCGGAGGACTGCTGGCAGTTGAGGGTGTTACTCTGGGAAGGTGTGGATGACTGTTCTCTCTGTGATTCAGAGGAGCGAGGAATGTGCATGGCAGGCTGCTTTCAGTCCCAGCTGGACCAACAGCCCAGATTTTAGGCTGCTGATACAGACTGTTGCTCCACTGAAAGACAATAGCGTGTCTTTTCAAGCTTTTGTTGTGCATAAATGGGATGCTGTCAAATCCGTTTTTCATGTTACTTTGTTCAGAGGGCGGTTGAATGTGCCAAACATTAGCTACGTTTACATGGACACCTTTTGTTTAAATAGGAATGAATTCATTCTGATTGATGAATCTGAATGCAGTGTCTGGATAAACGCTACATAAAGTGATCAGGTTGATGTGCGCATTTAATGTCACAAGCTTAAAATCTGAATCGATTTTTTGACACGCGCACACTTTACGAATATACAGTTTCCTGCTCTTAGCGCATTGTTTCTTTACCATGCCATAGCTTCTTTTCTTTGTTTTATTAAAGCAGACTTAATATTGATCTATTTTGGGTCCTAATTAGGAGACGACAAGCACATGAAGCTTTGTGCCGTGCTGCTTTGTTTATCAAGCAGTAAAAACGCCCCTTTCAGTACCTAAAACAATTAAGGCGTTTGAGTCTCAGCTCGAGGTTCAGGCTTATTTGTTCATTAATGATGCCACCAGCGATAAGTCAACGCGGACTCGACTTTCATCACATTAATGTTGACTTCGTTCAACCCCTAGTGTCAAACACTAAACGATAGGACATAATATACCATAACGTCTGCCATAACGTAATGAATGAGTGTAATGGTCTAGGATTTATGAGCTCCTCCGACATGCTGGGAAAATGGATGGAAATCAAGTTTATCATGTGTGTTGTCATATTCTCTGGAGGGTAAGGAATCCCAGTGGTGAAATCTGTGTGTGTGTCATGAAAAACAAACACTCAGAAAGGCCAAAGGCGCATGCTTTCCACTGCACGGGAGAGATCATTCCCGTTCACCAAACCTTAAACATTTGTATTTCTTCTGATTCTGTCTGTAGAGCGACAGTATTGCCACATAAAAAAATATTGTATAAAATAATAGTTTATATTCTATTAAGAATAAGATTGTTTCTGTCGTTAAAAACAAGTAATCACTGTCATTTGATATATAATGCTATAAAATATACAAAAAACAAAATTTTTTATTTTATTTTGACCAGTTGATTTAAAAATTGGTTTAATTGTCATGAAAATATTGTCTTGATGTCTTGTTTAATGGGACAAAATTAGGTTTCATTTTCTTTGCAAAATATGATACTCTCAACTTTAGGGTAAAATTCACTGTCCTAAATCACAGTTCCTTAAGAGATATCAGGTAATTTTTTATTTCTCAGTAAATATACTGTAAGCGGTTTATTAATGTTTATCACCTCTGATATATTGCATTCAGCAGACTAAATCTTTCTAATGTGGTTGCTGATTTCTGCCCCCTGGTGTTTAGCTCTGGTAACATGCATCCTAAAAAGCTCAGTTATGTGTGGTATTTGGGAAAAAAATGATTAGTTGCAAGCAACATCTAATCTACTCGGATGTATCCGGTAGAGTGTCACAACGGTGTTGTTTCTCAGCATTCCTGTCATGTACGTGACAGCACGACATGTGACGCACATTTCCGTTTGTATGTTAGTCAGTGTGTTCTGAAACATGTTCTCCGTACCGTTTACACCATATCAGTAAACATTCTGGACACACTTACTCATTCTTTATAGTTCTCTTCATTAATATAGTGAAGTCATTAAAAAAATTCTGGACATACTTACTCATTCTTTATAGTTCTCTTCATTAATATAGTGAAGTCATTAAAAATATGAAACAACAGCGAAAGTATGGGAATTATGGAGCAAGTAAAAATGTTAAAATCAAAAACCCTCGCATTGTTTTCTGGTAATTTTGACCCAGAGAGGAGTTAATGCTAGTTAATGTTATCGCATTGGACTAAAACTTACTGACTTTACTCACAAAGGGTATAATATTCCCCCCACAACCAAACAATTTCTGTGCTCTTTGTTTTTCCCCCCTTACCTTTTTAAACTTGTGTTCTCTGTCTGAAATTACTGGCCTACAAATATATATATATAATCTCTTATGCTGTTATTGGCAAATAATGGATTCAATCTTTTATCATTTTGTTTTCTTTCAGTTAGCACAGGTTTTATATTTCTGTTGGGAACTGATTGATCATAGACCTCATTGATGAGCTTATGCACCTCAGTTAGCTGAAAAGCTTGAGTGAACTTTTTTCACTCAAAAAAGTTCAATTCACACAAAATATTAATGTCCAACGCAGGCAGACATGAAATTAAAACACATAAAATTGAGTTTAAACCACATGGATTAGACTACTTGAATAATGTCTTTACTATCATTCTGGGGCTTGATATTGGTAGTTGTGTGGACTGTCAATGGAGGGACAAAAAAACTCAGATTTCATAAAAAAAATCTTCATTTGTGTTCCGAAGATGACTGGAAGTCTTAAGCCGGGACACACCAAACCGATGCCAAAGAACTAGCGCTGATGAAAGCAGACTGTGTTGTCGCCTGCGTCGGGGTAAAAAGCTGCACTTGAACACATTGAGAGAACTACAGCCGACTGTCAGCTAGCATGCGCGTTCTGCGCCTGCGTGTAAATGAGACAACTGTCTATTTCTGAAGATATATTCATCTATATTGGCCATTCAAAAAGGGAAACCCGACACTGCAGGCTGCAGATACACAAACCGTAAACAAAGCAGTGCGTGCTTACCGTTTTGAAAATCAATCCTGCTAAACACTTTTTTATTCCACTCCGCTCGTGTTAATATTGAAGTATTCGCCCAGGAACACTCAGGTAAGATGATGTAACATTAGAACAGCGTCTATCTGTACCGTTTTGACTTCTTTACTCGCTGTTTTGCTATTATTCTTAGTGACTCTTTCACTAAGCTGAAGAGCCAATCAGAGTTCTCTGTCTCACTGACGGCCCGACGCCGATTCAACATGTCGAATTGGCCGAAAAAAGTCGGCAAAGGCCAATTTCAGCCGACGGTGCGGAACACACTGAGAAAACTTAGTCTGCCAACGCACAAAAACTGGTGTGTCCCGGGCTTTACAGGTTTGGAATGACTTGAGGGTGAATAATTAATGACACATTTTTTGGGTGAACTATCCCTTTAATCTGATGTGTGTGTGTGTGTGTGTGTGTGTGTGTGTGTGTGTGTGTGTGTGTGTGTGTGTGTGTATGTATGTGTACTTCAGAACACATTCTGAACATTCACTCAACCAACTTCATGCATCCTGGGATGTTTTCTTTTGACGGAGTTCATATATATGCTGGAAATTCAATAGCTTAATTTTTTAGTTCTGGAAAAAAATTCATCACTTGAATAAATCAGTCCACTGTGTTGTTCAGATATGCTGAACCAAATAGGTTGTAGATCATCGGTCTCTGAGCGTTTGGCCCTGCAGTGAACTGTACCACTTGGAGGCAGTGTTACACAACTTCAGTAACTGGCAGTACTCGGAACCTCTATAGGGAATGGAGAGAATATTCCAGTTCTTTCTGCTCTGTGAATGTATTGAGACAAACACCACTGGAAAAAAAAAACCTATTGTCACTTAGGAAATCATGGTTGCCATAGTTTGCCTTTCATTTCATTCTTGTCCCCCGAAGGACTTCAGAGTGCTACTTGACATCCTTTTGCTGATGAGCATTAACTACCATGTTAACTAATCACACATTCATTAAGAACATCATCTCAAAGGTCATGTTGCTGCTTCTCCTTTTAAAATCAGCGTCTGTTCAACAGAAATTCAAGGTTATAGTGTGTCTTTTCTGTCTCTCTTCATCTCTGCTCAGGTTGTGTTTGTAATCTGCTGTCTTGCGAGGAAATTCACTTGAGGTCTCTGCTTATAATGTTGATATAGCAACGGCAAGGAGCGTTTGTTAATGACAGGTATCAGGCAAGAATCCCTGGATGAAACACGCACAGGTTCTGCCGTTGTACTGTCTAATTAGATAATTGCACAAACAAGAATATTAGTCTGTAGAGTGAAGGGTTGAGCTGCCCGATCATTTACTGGCACATAAGAGATGAATAAAAGTAATGTTGTCATGCACCCATTTATTATTGAAAAAGATTATGAATATTACCAGATAAAATGTCAAATTATTATAATAAAACAAATAAAATAATTATTCAAATAAATAATAAATGAAACCATGAAATAAATAAAAACAAATAATGCAAACGAGTACCTAGCACTCTAAACTCTAAAAGCATGTAATAATAATAAATAAAAGCATGTGTGAGAAACCAAAATAATAGATAATAACTTGTTTACAGCCGTTAGATTAGCCCGAATAACTGAAAGCACTGTATTTGTACTCTCGTTAGTTAATTTGTAATATGTTATAACAAATTTTTGTACAGACATCAGTTTCATTATATTTTCGTCACAGCTGGCTTCAACACTTGGGTATTGAATTGTGTCAGTACAGCTAATACTGCAGAAACACTGCTTCATTACATTTATTTATTTATTTTTGAGCCACTTTCGCAACCTTCCTTATAAGACTACTGTGAGTTTATGTGGGCAGCTGCTAATTTGAATGTCTTTGAATATATGTTCAGTCATCATCTCTGTTTGTTTGCTCCTCTTCTTTTGAAGTGTTCTGGAGTGCATCGTTGTTTCACGACATCTCATTTGGCCGCTGTGTTTGTAACACTCATGAGTTTACAGGCAAGATCTGATTATATGCTTCAAAATATGCCTTAAGAATGACAGCGGGATTAGAAGTCACTTCAGCAAGAGGTGTCTGCCAAGCAAATAAACAGGAATGTAAATATGAAGTCAGTGCAGTTCTCATTTGTCACCGGGATACAGTCTGCTTGAAGACGTTTCTCTCGTGAATGATTGTATCTGTTTCATTACCTCTATTACCGCGGCCCATTTGCCTCATATCCAAATAAGGGGAGCTGAACCTGACCCAAGACATGATCCCTTCGGTCTTACTTAAACTGCTACTGGCTCGCTCTCTGTCCCACTCTCTCTCTCTCTTGCTCTTCCTTTGGCATCTGTAGTACATCAGGAAGAATGTAAAGACACTGCCCCACTATTTGGGAACAAGGTTGACGATGGATCATCTGGCATGAATGGGAATTTTGCACACAGTAGGTTGATCAAGGTTTTTTTCTTCTTGCTTGCTCTCACTAGTATGGACTTTTGATTTAAATGTCTAGTTTAGAGTTCAGTAGTTGAGCTTTGCACTTAGTTCTGCTTGCGTTTTGTTATAATTCATGTTAGTAACATGATCTTTCTGTCGTGAGGCTGCAGAACGGGGTTTAGAGTGAAAGTTTCAGTGTGACATCATGAGAAACAGGATGAGATAACAGCATCCCGCAGAGAACCTCATTTCTCTCTAATAAGTTCCAGATTTACTCTGTCACAGTACGCTTGTAGCTTTACAGTACTTGAGGAAATTCAGATATTCGCTGCTCTTAACCCTTTATCCCAAAGCGCTTTTAATGGCTCAAAAAACTTAACATTTGAAGCAATATGTTGATGTTACATGACTTTTCCTAATCTTACGATAACAGCTTATAAACAAAATGTCAAGTTGATAACGTTGATCACACTTCTGTGAAAAATGTTACGTTACGTTGGTGTCTCAGAGATCCTGGCTTTAAAACAAATATAACGGTTCTCTCCTGCTGGTTATTGAATTTGATTTATTTATTTATTTCCTACGGTGTGTTTTAGTATTGTATAACATTCCGTATGCATGTGTGTGACTAATTTGTGGTAAAGAGGCATGAAACTGTAAGAACATCTTTCGACAGGGCTTGAATGGGTCAGAGGATCATACTAATAGAATTGAAAGGGAAAATAAGAGGTTCATTTCAAAATGACTCTCATTATTTAATTTACAGGGATGGTTTAGCTAAAAATGAAGTTTCTGTCATCATTTACTCACCCTCATGTTGTTCCAAACTTATTACTTTTTCTTCTGTTGAACATAAAATACATTTTGAGAAATGCCTCTGCACTTTTTAGTTCAAGTCAGTGGGCTTCAATGTTGTTTGGTGCCCAGTGTTCTTCAAAATATTTTTCAAGATTTGTAATATTTGCCAAACAGTTACTGTATATGTACAGGAAACAACTTGAAATGTAAGTGGTTACATTTTCAAGTCAGTGAAATGTAAAACTGGTCAGCTACTTGGATGCATTTGTGCATTGAATATTGTGGCATTAAGGTAAAAATTATCAAATTAGATGGACATAAGAAATGAGAATAAAATTGCAAAAAGGCAACACGTAGTCAAATGTACAGAGATTGGCAAGAATAGGAGTACAAAAAAAGGTATGTTATATAAGGGAGTATAACAGATTATTAACACATTTTTATGTTCCGCAGCAGAGAGTCAGTCATACAGGTGTGGAGCGACATTAGGGTGAGTAAATGATGACCAAATTGTCATTTTCGGGTGAACTATCCCTTCAGTCTCAACAGACTTGGACTGGAGTATAAACATACTGTACAAATAGTGTGTGATCTTTGGCTCTCTCTTTAAGCGTTCCCCTTATGCACAGATTTTGCGTACACGTGCTGAGAGTCCACAGCCAAACACACAAACGCACAGGCCAGGGAATTGTGATAAGCGATCGTAGAGTGCGTCTTGGGGTTTGTTGAGACGGCAACATGTGAAAATTCAACAGGAGATTATGAAGCGGGCGGCCCCACCTCTCTCTGCCGTGTGCCAGAACTGCACCAAGTCCTCCAAAGACATCAGAGTCACTGAACGCTCTTTAACGGCCTGAACCTGCCTCCAGGCTTACAGCAGCCCTGCGGCCACATCCACACTAAATCTCACATGTGACTCTTACACAAGAAAAGCTGCTGTGAACCTAGTTTTTAGGGGCCCAGGGATCAATTGAAGGTTCTGAGGTGGATTTGCAAGGAGTTCTGTGAGTAACTTGAAGGTTTTGTCCTTTTTCTGCGTGATATCAAATGTTAAACTTCGCATATTTTGTCAGAAAACACAGCTTTAAAATGTCTGCTGTGCTTATTTCTCAGTCAGTTTATTATTAACCGTAGGCTGACGTGGATTGTTTAAGAATCGCTATTGAAATGTGAAAATCAGTTAACAAATCTGCAAGATTTTCTATTTCCACGTCATTTCCATTTTGTTGAGTCTTGAGTTGCCAAAGAAGCGTGAGATTTGAATAGGTTCACTCTGAGTGAGGGAGACTATCAGCAATCATTGTTAAGTGTGCAGTTTGCTGAGCAGATTTAGAGTCCCCATGTGGTTCAGTTGAATTGTGGGAACTGGTCTCTGTATTGTCACGCAGTGGTGCTGGTCGTAGCCGTTCACTATGTGTGTGTCTGTGACAATAACGGAGCATTTTTTGGTGTCTTATGGGTGTCAGACATAAGCAGCTCTTGTATGGTGGCCATTGTTTCTCAGTCTGGTGATAGAAATGAGGTGATGGACGGTCCATTCCCAGCATTTCCCATCAAAGGTTAAGAACTGAAAATCTAATCTAATCTGCTCACATCAGATGGGTGTAAAAATCTCATTTTGCTTAAATGCTCATTCCCAATACTTAAAAAAAAAAAAAAAAAAAAAGTGGGATTTGTGCATATAATTATTTTTCTTTTTTTTAAGACATATTTTAAATATTTTATAAAGTATTTTCTAGCATAAAATTAAACGGAAATGAAAAGTAGCTAGCTTTACCTTCTTGACCTTCTTGACTGTAACAATTAAAATCACATCAATAATATGAAAATATTGGCATAATTACATTTTGATTCATGTCTGTTTAATTTATGTATAACTGACAATTCAATTATTATTCAATACATTAAGTTTATTAGATTGTTAAAACTGTGTAAAAAAAAGAAACTGTGTATCTCTGTATACATAGAAAATGTATATTAGCAGGTCAGTTTCCTGAAGGGTAATAAGCACCTCCACTGACCATTTGTTGAAAAAGTGTTTTTAGGCTGTATATTGTACCCTTTTGTGGAAATTGTTAGTTTTTTTTTAACAAAAGAAAACCCCTCTCACCTAAATAATAACAAGGCCAATATTTGCCAAAAAATGGTGGGTGACATCTACTGTTTTGACAAAACAGTGTTGCATAGGGTTCCTGCCATGTTGCACGCACACTAGTTTCTGTCAAAATTAGCCATCAGGTGCATAGCACTCAGACAGGATCGTTGAGTTTGACAGCTGGAATCTCATGAATGAGACTGGACCATAAACAGTCACGTTTACAGCAGCAGAAATCGCTAAAACTGGAACTCTGCAACAAGCTCTTGAACTCGCGTATCGGTCCAGTCATGTTGCCATAAGAGATTTTCCTCATAAGAAAACATTATTCCATACATACACATCTCTTCATGCTTTCTCAGGCTGCTTTATGAGTAGGATATTAGATTAGGGGGATATAATATTCCCACTTTCGAGTGCTTGATAAATGCCATGGTCCTTATGAAAAAAAAAAAAAACAGTGGCTCTCTCACAATAAGAACATCTATATCAGCAAAGATATTTGCGTTTCAGGCTATCCAAACAAAATTAATTGATGTGTGATTGGCTGAAGCCAGCATTGTCTGGAAAAGAAGGCAACACTGGCGCGGATGTAAAATATTTAGTCAGTTCTGAAGAAGGCCAGACATCCATCCAGTGAGAGGGAGAGGGGGTCATATAAGACGAGATTGGGGATGGCTCTCTGCCTGGATGAAAGACCTGTCATGATGAAGTCATTTAAAGCTGTTTGTTCGCTCGTCAGTCCCGCTTTTAAAAGCTTGCTTTCAGTCTTCCAAACAATAAAAAAGAACAACATAATCTGTGCAACAACCAAAGTAAAGAAGTAAGAACATTTTAACAGACCAGTATGAAATACAAAGCCTCATTAGCATGACCAGATTCACACACAATGCACACTGGACTTTGAGAGAGGTCTGTCTTTCTCATTTTCATTATTACTGTGCATTGGAATGATTAGAAGTCCTGTACAGCTCTCTATACTATGGCCTGTTCTTGTGGAAACCTTATCAAAGAGATGCTGGCACGATTCTAACCTCAACAGATGATTGTTCTTGGCAGAATGTGTGTCACACATGATTAATGCATTGAGGAAGTTATTTGTATGTCCCTTAGGAATATGGCGAAGGCTGCTGCTGTATTGTCTACTTTTAACACAATGAAGGCCATCGGTGGGGGGGCGAATCTGAGGTTTTAGCTTAAATACAATTACTGGGATTTATTGGCAAGTTCACAAGTTCACCTTTTAAACTGTTACTTTATAGTAAGCTTTCACTGCAGAGGCAAATGAAAGGCCTTGATATACTCACAGCGAAGTTCTTTCTTGTTCTTCACTTCGGGGTGAAAAGAAGTTCAAAATACTGCCTACACTGCTGAGAGTGACATTTAGATAAATATGTAAATATGTGCTTCCTCTCAATAACAAAATGAACACACAACAAAAATGACAGTGGCGAGAAAACCGCAGTTAAGAAAGCATCTGATCATAGTGACATGGATGTTACCAGCAGACTTCTCCAGGAAAGTTTGCTTTGACAAACTGTTTTGATTTTTATATATACATACATACATACATACATGCATACATACATTAGGGCTGCACGATATTGGAAAAAAATTGCATTGCGATAATTTTTCCCCAACGATATATATATTGCGATATTGCGAGCCATCAATCCAGACTATAAGACTGCTTTAAAACTTTCACAGAGACCTCAAACAGAAAGCACAAAGCCTTTCTTTAAAGCGAATTTCGTTTTGTATTAATTGTATCTTAATTTTAATCAGTGTTTCATATTTTATTATTATTAATAAATAAAAAGTAAATATAGCAGACAATAGATAATCACGACACGGAGGCACCAGCGCCTAAACTGGAGCTTAAGCTATCACCCATGAACCGAAACTCGGCGTATAAGGTAGCCTACTTGCCTCACACACCTAAAAAAAATCTACAGAAATCTCTACTTTTAAACAGAACCATTCAAAACAAAATAAAACTATGTAATCCGTTTGAAATGTGCATTTCTCTCCGGCGCGTTCACTACTGCAAAGATCGCGAGTCAGTATCGTCAACTTCATCTTTGCAGCCGAAACAGAAAACACTTGTTTATTAATAAACAATTAAAATGTCTCATTGCAATATTTTACATATTCATAATCATTACTTTTGCTGGTTCTTTGTGACAGCTTTTAGGTGCCGTTTACATGAACGCGTCACTGCATCAGCACCGAAAACATAGAGAGAGAGAATACGATTTTTTTTACTTATTTTGAGGAATTATAGCCTAATGAACAAACAAGTTAAGATGTGAATGTTGGCTGTGAGCGGTGAGCAGCGGCACAGCGAACCAATCACTGTGCAGGCATGCGGAACGTGCATGTCACTCCAGCAACAAGCCATACAACAAACTCGTGTTTACGGTGTGCTACCCTGGTGCTACCGTTCTCTTAATACACCATGGGTGCTACTACCCTTCACATCGCATGTTCCGGCGATGTGACTATCGCTCATGCGCACATCGCAATGTCGATGTTAAAACAGAATATCGTTCAGCCCTAACATACATGCATACATGCATACATGCATACATGCATACATACATACATACATACATACATACATACATACATACATTCATGCATGCCCATAAAATCGTACATAGGTCAACCAAATTGAGAGATATACACAATTGTTTTAGATAACAGCAGCAGCATCTGCAACTGAAAAACTTGTACTTGCGAGTCATATCTCCCAATAGACACTCCCATACACACTGAACTCTGGTCCCGATTTGGCCCCTCTTCACTGTAACCCTAGACCACCCATGTGCCGCTTTCCTACAAACTCACTACACCTAGCCCGTCTGTGACAGCTGCAGCGATTGGGTCACATAAGACCTTGCTCTCAGTGTGCTATGGATCTTCAGGTCATCCCGTATCAACCCTGAGGATCCGTGCTGAGTCATAATGCCCGAGTGCAGCTCTGACAGCAAGCGCTCTGGGTGAATAAATCAAACCCATTTCCAGTCAATAGCTACGCTGACAGTTTGCGGTTCATTACTAGTGGATTAATGCACAGCGTGAGGCGAGATACAGGATATGACAGGCTGCGGAGTAAATAGGGTACACTGATTAGATAGGTGGGCCGTGTCACCGTTGTCATGGGCTTTTTACAGAGCGGGCACAGAACAAATGAAAAGAGGGCTTGATTGATGTGCAAATTCAGCTTTATCATGCAAATTAAATTGTGGATTTTAACTGGGGTGAAAGGAGACAGCATCTTGTCCCCAAATACTTGTAGTTCTTATTTTATGCCACAACAATAAGAAATTGCTTATAGAGATAGTAATTCTGTAATTCTTTAAATCTTATATTATGGTGTCTGGTCTAACTATGGAAGCCTGTTTGTGAACTAAAATAAGGAATAGTCACAATTGTGAAATATAAGGTCATTGTGTAAGATATACAGCTGAAAATGAGAGGTATAAAGTCATATTGTAATATAGTCACAATTGTGAGATATTCATTAAAGTTGAAAAGGAAGGATATTGTCATATTGCGAAATATACAGTTAAAATGGGATATAAAGTCACAATAACCCTTATATTTATTTTATTCTGAGGCAGAAATGGGCTTTCATACATACGTAACCGATTCAAAATGAAAACATTATGCAATCATAATTTGCATGGTTGTTGTGGACACTTCAGTTCAGGCATGTGTTTGACTGCAGCAGGGACTGGACGTGCTGAGTACTGTATTCAGCTGCTGTGTGTCAGTCATTCTCAAGGTATTCCGGCCGCTCCTGCGTGTCTGCGGCCTCAGAGCCGGACTGAGACACTCTGACCCTCTCAGCTTGAGTTTCATCCCCTGTGCTGGACGCTCCACCAGTGACTCTCTACAAAGCACCTGCTGGATTAGTGGCTATAGAGAGCTCAGGACATCAGGACAGGGTCAATGCTGAAGCTTTTACCGGCCGAGAACTGAGAGGCCCAAAAGAGAGACAAGTGATGCTATGGAAGTCTTTATGGTCTGCGTAATGAATACTTTTTCAGTGAAATCTGATTTAGATAATCATGACATAATGACATCAAACATCGAATGATTTCATTTAGGTCCCGGTAGGGTAATTATAAGTTAATTGAAACTAAAAGCATAAAAGGCATTTGCATTACTTGAAATAAAGTCAAATGAACATTAACTGAAATTAAATGTATTAAAAACAAACTTATTTTTCATCTAGTTGCCATGGCAACATTTGTCATTTTTAGTTTAGTTTAATTTGATGTACTACATCTACAACTACAACTACAACTAAAACTTAAATAAAAAAATAAATTAAAACTAACAAAAAATATTGATATAAACTAATATTGTTAATAATATATAATAATAATCTCAATTATACTAAAATTAGTCAAGTCAACTTAATTTTTTTCGCTCTTATATAATATAGATTGTTTTAAAGGAGATTTAATGTGATAACAGAAAAGTTATGCATTTTGGCTGTTGTTCAGCTGAAGTCAGTTCAGTGTTGATTCAATTCGGTTGTAATGATCATCAGTTATTGAATCAGTTCATTTCATCTATAAAGCAGTTCTGCAAAAAATAATGTCATCGTCCAGTTCAGTTCAGTTCTCATACAACAGCGTCAGTAGTCAGATCAATAATATCATTTAATATTATTGAATATTAAATGTCCCCAACTAAGCAAGCCAGAGGCGACAGTGGCAAGGAACTCAAACTCCATCAGGTGACAAAAAAAAAAAAAAAAAAAAAAAAAAAAAATACCTTGGGAGAATCCAGGCTCAGTCGGGGGGCCAGTTCTCCTCTGGCCAACGAACGAACATTGTGTCATTATGATTCAGGCTGCATCACAAGTCAGATTCAGATCGGGATTGGTTGCATTTAAATATTCATCCAGTTCTTTTTACTTGAAGATCGGATTCATCACGCCCGTATGGAGCCGAAGCTGGTCATAGGTCTGTGCGGAGGATCTGTCCCGATGGCTGTCATGTCGACAAAGCCTTCACAGGGGATTGTCTTGTAGACACGGTCTCTGCTGTCATTCAGGGCTGTGTTCTGGTCATGTCTAGGTGCAGGTCCACCATCTGATCTGGATATGGACCAGATCTGGCTGACTACTGTAAACTCTGGATAAGGATCAAACAGAGAGACTAATAATAGCATAGATGCCTTTCTGCTTACAATGTAACAAGTACATTGGGTGTTATAGGAAGTGTTCCCGGTTGACCTGTTACAAACACTGTGTCCTGGTTAACATGATAATACAACATTTTTGTATAAAAAATTCATCAAATTCATACAATTTGTCACATCAATAGTTTGTTTGTAACCGGTGTTATATTACATGTTATGAATGTTCTGAAAACCGAAAGCTAAGTTCTGCCCAGAGACTGTCACCACCTCAACCTTCTCAGGGCAGTTAGAGGTGACTCACACCTGCTAGTGCTGTGGTCAGATGGGGATATGCCAGTGAGAGAGTCAATGCTTGAGTATTTATTTCAGTGAAAGGAGGGAAACATGCCATACTTTGAAAGGAATTTTAGAGCCAGACATGTTCTGCAGTACTGTGGCCATCACTGAAGCATGCCAAGTTATTACTTTCCTAAGCTGACGGTTTTGACATGGACCAGCTAGCAACCATTTAGAAATGCTCTTGTAACCATCCAGATTACCTAAAAAATATACAGTGGCAACATTTGTAAAAAAGACCTAGAGCAACAACCTGCACTCTTAAAAAGAAGGATGGACCCTTTCCATTCCACAAAAGGTTCTTTATAGTTTTAAGTACTGTTCACTGAAAGGTTCTTTGGGGAACCGAAAATTGAGTTGAGTTGTTGCTCTATGGCATTGCTAAAAAAAAAAAAAAAAACCTTCAAACCTATAGACCAAGGGTGCCCAATCCTGCTCCTGCCGATCGACTGTCCTGCACAGTTCATCTCCAACCCTAATCAAACACACCTGAAGCAACCAATTAAGGTCTTCAGGATCACTTGAAAATGAAAGGCAGGTGTGTTTGATTAGGGTTGGAGATGAACTGTGCAGGACAGTCGATCGGCAGGAGCAGGATTGGGCACCCCTGCTATAGACCTTATGTAGCCCCGCCCCTTTTCAGCGCTGCACTCATTGTCTTTTGTCTTCCGGTCTGTATTTTCACAGCGATCTTGCGTGTTTATTAATGAACGGCTCGTTTTAAAATCTTCCCGCTTAACTGACATTCAAGACATCTACTTTTAACCATTATAGTCCTCATGATAACTTTTGTTAACTTTACATTAAGTAAATCCACTTCAAAAGCAAATTACTCCTGGACAGCGATGCCATAGAAATATACAGAGCGACCGCAAAAACGGAAGTTAAAAGACCGTATTCTAAAGATGGCTGCGCCCTTGTTTCTCTGGCGCATAAGGTCTATACTTTTAAGAATATGGTGGCAACAATCAGCCATATTTTCCTCAGAAAATTTTTGTATCGCTTGTGCTTTTGATTTTGAAACCAAAAAGAATGAGTGTCAGACTTCAGGCGGCTGGCGAACGTGCAGATTTTAGTCCCCCTGGTCCAGTTTAAGATCTGACAAATGCAGAATTTGCTTTTATCGTGAGCAGTGCAGGAAACCCATCCCATTAAAGAGTAATTATAAAGGACCGCGGCTCTACGGCTCAGGGAGGGGATCTGAGGACTGCCAATTCTGCAAAATCATTTTTCAGATAAGGAGACAGTTTGCTTAGTGCTGTAGTTTAACATTCAGAAACAATGGGGCCCACTTTACAGGTGCAGTACTTGAAGTTCTGCATGTTTGCACAGTTTTCTATATCAGTCAGTGACGGATAACAGCCTTAGTGTACAGTATTATTTCATTCACAATTTAGGTATATTACAGCTTGTAATACAAATTGCAGTAAAGGATAAGATGAATGCAGAATCTGCATCTATAGAGATGCACCAAAAGTTCATAACACATTAAGAATGTGGTGAAGGAATGTGCAACTGATGAAGTCAACAAAGTACATAGACATACAGTTACAGAAATGAATAGACTGTCTTTGAACCAGTCAGATTCAACATTGCAACCAAACAACGCCAAGTTATAATTTATGAAAGTCTGCTGTGAATATGCCATTGGTTATCCGGGCTCTAAATAAGGTTAACTCATGTAATGACTGATCCCAATGTGACATGAAATATTTAGAGATCAAGTGTCGTAATTGGTCGGCAGCGACTCAAAAATGTGTTTGCCTTTCAAGCTTACCATGATGACATGTTCTTTTCGTGAGTATAATAAACCAGGCTTTCTTTTTTTGGTTAAAACCCCATCAACACCGTTCCTGACGGTTTCAAAGGAGCGTTGCCTCATTATGCAAGTCCCCTTCTTGATTTTTCTTTTTCTTTTCTTGTTGTCGTTGTCGTCATGTCTTTGTTTGAAGTGAGAAAAATGAGAAACAGGGCAATTGACTTGCTAAGCACTATCAAGAATCTTTCATCCTGGTAGCTGTGGCAATAAGCTCCTTTATCCTCGGTGGAGAGCGAAACACTCTGTGTGTCCAATTAGAAACGTTACCCACCTCACCCTTGAAATATACATCTGCTGATTATTTTTCTAGGGCTTAACAAAACCCAAAGGTGTGTAATGCGTAACACATGTTTTTTTGTTGGTTTTTTTACATTTAAATTATATATATATATATATATATATATATATATATATATATATATAATTATATAATATAATATAGTGACAATGTTGTTAGAGCACTGTAGGAGCTTATTTTACCAAAAAATGGATGTTCGTGTGATTATAAACCCACTTTAAGTGAAATAACCTCAAGGTCCTGTGATGTTCCTTGCGGTACGGCTTCTTCGCTTTATCTCAGATCACTTGGTGGTTGTCTATATCATGCAGCACTGCCGCTGAATCCATTTATCCAATGAGAGTGGTTTAATACTCATCAGAGCCAGTGCCGTGTGAGGAGAGAGGTGGCAGAGAAGCTGGGTCAATCGTTTCAGAGGAAGGGCACAGACAACAGCTGTAATGACTTTCCTGGAAGCAGCAGGCAGAAGTGCTTTCTGGGGTCAGTAATTGTGAAATAATGGCTGCTCACTGCAGTGCGAGGAGATGTGTGCTACGTCAAAGATGGAAGTAAAATTACCAAATTGCTCTCACTCAATCAGGATAATTTTGATGAGAAGACATGGGATTGTTACTCCCCATTTCTGCTTTTATAGGGCGGACCATTCAGCAGTTACTAGTTCAGAAGAGATTTTGAGAGATCTTTTTTTAAACTTCCTGTTATCATCTTTATTAAGGAACCTGCTATTTGTTCCTTTGTTGGGGTATTCATGCTTACAGCAATTAAATCACAGGAAGGCACAAAGTCAGAGATTATTAAGGAGGCTAGATGGAAACCTCCCATTTCTCTAAGAGGCTGCATGAACTAGTCAGCCTGTTGATTAGTTTTGCCACTAGTTGACACATTGAGCTTTTTTGACTAGACCTGGTTCTCAACCAGGGGGCCGGGGCCAACTAGGAAGCCTCAGCAAACTTCCAGGGACCCTAATGCATATTAAAATGATTTAGATTTAGTTAAAATATTCTTATAATATTTTAGCCTTTAGCCTAGAAATCTAGACGCACCCTAGCGGCAGCAAAATGTATTTTGCTTCCAGGGTAGTCTAGCAACTCTCCGTTGACTTTCGAGCTGGAAAAAACAAACTCTGGTCAGGCCAATCACATCGTGTATAGAGTCGGTGGGCGGGCTTAACATAATGACAACAGTGTTGTGACGGTTCCGTGTGAATTCCCTGCTACTTGAAAACAAAGAATGGCTGTTGACGAACAGCGGTCTTTCGAATCAGCTTTGGCCGCGACTCTGGATGACTTGGAGTTTAGCTTTTCTTTGAGAAAAGAACAAAGAACGGCACTTAAGTCATTCTTAAAAAAGGAAGATGTGTTCGTAGTTTTGCCGGCCAGATATGGCAAAAGTTGAATCTATCAACTAAAGTTAGAATAAAATATTAGAATAAAATATATATTTTATTTCTTTCAAATAAAACCCTAAATAATAAGATGTACAACAAACTGACATCATAATTTTGAGATTATTACAACAGAAGTACCAGAGGTAAATATCAGCTAGGGACTGTCTTAGACAAAGAGGGGCTTGGAGTCCAAAAGGTTGAGAACCACTATGTTTGAACCAAGCTCACTATAAACTATACAAAAGCAAACATTAACATGGATTCTCATTGCTTCTCTTTTCTGCAGATTGACCATGTTGTTCCTACACTGACTCCTGAGGTCTATCTCCTGCACCCATCCAGGAAGCTGCTTGCCCAAGCAGTGTCATGGCCGCTGGTCTCCCCGTTGAAGATTCAATTTCGGGCTTGTCCTCTTAGAACCTGCATTGCAGCTCATCTGAGCGGAGCCCTGCTGGAGGCGACAGCTTCCCTCGGGGCACGAAGTTCTCTGCCCAGCTTCACTGTTGGCTCCACGGGTCGACCAATGCTTAAAGGTAAAGAAACCCACCGATTTCTGTTTTATTAAGCTTTCATGCTGATGTTTTTACAATTAAAGTGGTAATACATTTTTTATTTGGGAATCATTTTTAATTCGGGGCGCTGCCCCCATGTCAAACCAACTGTCCGTGGGCGGGATTACAAAAATGACTAACTTTGATCTGTAGTTTTAACAAAAGTCCTAAAGCTGTCAAAAGTCTGCTGGATGGTGCAAAAATGACAGCTTACATTATCCGTCCTGACTTTTTCTGACAAAGAAACTGGAATATCTGGGTGCAGGTAACATGGAAAAGGCGTACACGTTGTTCATTTACATACTGTAATCTTCCGACATTGTAACAATACAATGGTTAAAAATTCGTCAACTTGTCCTTTTAAAGTTATTCAGGATGTTTATGTTGTCATTTTTAAATTGATGTTCAGTCTGGTCATAATGATATAAACAAAATTAAATTATTTATTTCCATCTTTGATGGCTCTTTGCTACAGTTATAAATATTGTAGCAGGATTAATGTAAATATTTTTTTTTTTGTGTATGCTAATTCAAATCTTACAAAGCCACAATAATAAATTCACATGCAACAAAGTGGCAGCCAATGGCAAAAATCATATTGACACAACCACATCAATTAGCATGAAATGTCTCTAGACACTGAATTTGTGTCCATGCCAATGTATAATGTACATATTAATGTATTTTATATTTTATGGATATACTGTGGGTACACTGAATATACAGTTGCCCATGCATGCTGTATTTGCATGCTATGTGGTGCCTCATCTAAACTCTTGAGTACCAGCATTAACCTGACAATTCTAGCAGCTTGCATCTGTCTGAGGTTGACACTAATTTATGCATGCTACACGAACACAGTTAATACAAAACAATACTTTTTATGCAGGTTGAACAGATAAAATAGAAACAACTTTGAGGGTATTTTTACTCACATGGATGTTTTTTTATGTATTTACATGTGGATGTTTTTTTTTCTTTGTTTTTTTCTATTGCTCAAAGGCTGTCATTTTCTTTGTATCTTCATTGTCTTTGTGGTTCCTCTGGACAGAATTATCCAAGATTTGGTTTGTTTGGGATATCACTCCCTAGAGATCACTTACAATGTTTTCCCAGATCGAGCCCACCAGTGTTGACTTGTGACACTAGAAGAAGCCATGATTTTTCATCAGCTCACAGTGATCATTCACAAGCTACTTCACCTTTTTAAAGAAATGTTCGGCATTCAAAGTAATGCATTTGTGTTTATAATCGTTCTGGACAGATTTTCAGCATTGATTGTAGAACCTTAGCCTGGAAATCCAGACCTAAATCTAAAAGATTAATGGTCTGGCGTCGACTAATGAAAATCACCCAGCTCGAGGGGCGGCACCAAGCGTGCATTTGAATATCTTGCTTCACGCAATTGGATAACACTACGACCAATCACAACAATGAACCTCAGCTACCAGCGGAGCTAACCTTATTTGACATTCTCTGATTATACTCTTACCCTATCCGGTCGGCGAAACAGCAAAAACGTCCTTCTTGCAAAGGAACGATTCGAGCGGCGTCTTCTGTTCCTGTTTTAGATAAAAAGCCAAGTCTAACTCGTTCATTGTAGCGGCCAAAGCCGTTTCAAACAACTGGTGTCCATCCATAGCCATCTTGCAATGTTTACTAATGACTTCGACGTCACAGCACTGTCGTCTTCTGTTTAGCTCGCTTCTGGCCTGCCTATATCAGATAACCCGATGTGATTGGTGCAGCTCGGATCGAGGGGCATATTTAATGAGCATTATTCTTCGACACCAGAGTAACTCGCTGAGCAAATTCAACTTGTGCTCTCGTGAGAACTCTGGATTACCAGGGTAGTAGAACCTAGTCTTAGTCTGAAACTTTGTCACAACCACCACAATTATGGAGTAATTGACAATACAATAACTGTGAGATCATATTTTCTGCAATGGAATAATTGGTTTTCTTTTGTTAAGATAATTCATATAATCTTCTTTTGAGCATAATTATGAATTTGCTTTATTGTTGTGTGGTTTCAGACTGCTAGTCTTTTATTCTGAAGAGAACACAGCAGTTCTGCTTGCTAAAAGATGATTTATGAGGAGGCCTCTTACAGGCGCCGCAGAAACAGGTTATGAACTAATGAAAATCATCTCTCCTCCATCGAGGACTGTGTAACGTGACCGATGCGGGGGAGAAGGGCGTCTGTCTCTGACTTCCTCAACCCTCGCCTCTTTCACTCTGGCTCGCCAACCTATTCAAACAGCGCACTTCAAACGCCTGCTCTGATTTGCAAAAAGTCAGACAGTGCTCTCCCTTTAATTCGATTTTGGCCGCATTAGCTTATCACCTGGCGCTCATCCATGTGTGGTGTAACCTTCAAGCCCTTCATGAGACATGTCGGTGTAAAACGATCCTTGATGATTTGAATGCACTGGCGCTCTGGACTAATTCCAGTTGACATGACGTCTGTGTGGGACCATGAGTCAGTGACCCTGGTATTCATGGACTTATAATTAAATACACAAGCATTATTTTTCTCTCGCAAGCTATGGGAAGTTCAGGCATCTGGGCCAAAATGCAATCTGGCCCCTCTCAATGGACATTCTCACCATTTTTGGGCTTTTAAAACATAGTGAGAGGTAAAGATGTTCTGCAAATTAAGTGACACCAAAAATGTCATTGTGTGTTGAGCTTTATTAACTGTTTTGGGCAGCAAAGTTGGTTACAATCTGTATTTGTAGACCATTTTGTCGGGCAGTGAAATATTTTTGATTTTGGGGGAATGAACTTATGAGGCCATGGTGAACGTGGTTAATTTTTTACCCCATGCAGATGGGATAGGAGATGGCAAAGTTGTGCACCTGAAATCTGTTTTATAGGCTATATTGTCATTTTTCCTTTTAAAATTATTATTGTAATAATTTTTTGCCATTCTAATGCAAAAAGCTGAATCTTACTGACCCCAAGCTTTTGAGCATTTTTGAACATAAAAACATATTTCTAGCACATATAAAATGCATTTCTAAAGATAAAATCACTACTGACATGATTAGGCAGCAAAAGGCCTGAGCTTGTTGGAGAGTGATTTGCTGTTACTTACAGCGATCAAATTTACAGACAATTTTAGCGCGGTGGACGATAAAATGGGTTACATAAACCCCTTAAATTTACATTGGAAGGTTTGATCCCAAGGGATCTGAATATATTTCTACACCAGGATCTAACAAACATTCAAGATTTGGGGAGACTGAAGGTAAATAATAATTTTAAGAACCATTTATACTGATTGAATACGAATCTGAAAATGTCTGTGGTGGTTATCCATAAAAATGGCTCTTCCAGCAGGTTTCAGTGGCTGTAGTTTTTGTCATGTGATCCAGGAGCCATTGGATTTGGTTCTATTTGAAGGCTAAGGCTTTAGTGTCATTGCAAAGGATCCATCTCTATGATTCGTCTCTCATTTATGCAGCAGCAAAGGTTTTTATTATCTTCATCCACAGGGGGTCAGGTTCACTCCAGAACGTCTTTTGTTTGGGAGCAAACGGGTGTTTTTATTACAGAGGGACATTCATTTTTGGAGAATTATAAAATAAAGAGTGGTGTGGTAGTATTGGGATACACAAAAACAATATGGAAGCACACAATCAGAATTTCAGTGGTGATAAATGGAGGTAGACAGGAATAGTGCCGGCCGGGTCAGGTCAGGAGAACACACTGAATGAGAGGCGGCTCTGTGCTCACAGGAAAAATGCAAACTCTGAGACCTTTACCACTCGAGGTGAGGCATTGCGCACAGCCTAGATTGTGTTAGACAGTCAGGATGTGTTTAAACAGCACTGAAATTTCGGGCAGTGTGTTTATGACGTGTTTTGTGTTATGAATGCATATGCAGGAAATGGAAGATCATCTTCTGTGTCATGATAATTATTTTGCTTTACCATCTTTTGTATATTGCAGTATTAAAAAGAATATATTGCAAACTTATAAATGAAAGTTGCCAGTACCTAAAGCCTTATGTAGTTTCAAACCTCTATGGCTTTTCTGTAGAACTGAGAATATTATGAGGTATTTTAAAGAATGTTCATGCTGCTTAATAAAATTAGATGGTTAAAAGGGGCTTTCAAACTCCAAAAACCACCATAAATTTAATATCAAGTCTACTGAAACCTTACATTTTTTGTTTGATGAACAAATATTTTTGATGAAAAGACCTAAATCACTCTCAATCGCACTTCAAACTTTGGTTTCGGCACATCAGAACCAACAACATTTGGAGTCATAGTGCCATAGTCGTAGTCAGTGGTGGGGGAGAGTGAATAATGACTGTCAAAAATCTTTTGTATGCTTCAGAAGACTTGGAATATAGTGCATGATTTTTTTTATGGCACTTAAATTACGCTCTTTTGTCCATATTGGAGCTTGACTTCCCTAGTTCACGGTTTGCTTTCATTGTATAGGAAAGCACTACATGAGCATTCTTCAAAATGCGGGTTTGGAAGACATGAGAGGCCAGATTACAAACTAACTACTAACTCTCAAAAGTTGTAGAAGTTGTGTAAGAGGTCTTTCCTACAGAGAAAGTATGGACTAAACTATGACTTAGTCTTAAGTCTTAAGATCAAATTGAATGGCTTTAGTTTATAAATGCGATCCCTGGATCTACCGGAAAGCTTTTGTGTGTGCTTAATAGAGCTTGCATATGGACCATAAAACCATACGAGTTCTTGTTCTTCGATCTCTTGTTCTTGGTCTCTTTCAGTATGTGCTGGGAAGGTTAATGATGGAAACATTCACGTTCAAGCACATCCCTAAAGTCCCATACCCAAATGTATGACTCGAATGCTTATAAAGTCATTGTTTGCCTATCAAATTTTCACTGGACTCTTACCCAAGTCAACCGCCGACTGGTGATCAGAGCATGTTTGGGTGCTCAATTTCTCTGCCCTCCACTTAACACTACGTGTTGCTTTCATCTATGAGTAACATGACCTGCCTGGAAGGAGCAGCCAATGGAGAGAGTAAGTGTATGTAAGAGAGAGAGAGCAAAAGAGAGAGAGGGAGGGGAGAAAGAGTGGCCAAACTGTGTGTGTGTGTGTGTGTGTGTGTGTGTGTGTGTGTGTGTGTGTGTGAGAACAAGCGAGATATGCAGCGAGTCAGATTTGTGGTAGTAGAGGGTTGGCAGCTGCAGTCAGGCTGAGTTGAAATGTGGCTAAGCACTTCTCGCTGCTGTGGCGTGAAGCAGGGAGTCAGTGAGCCGCCTGCCGCTACGACCACAACCATGAAACACTCCCACTCGCAGAGGATGGACTACATGCTACTCAGTAAGTGACTCTTCAACTCTACCATACACACAACAACAGGCAGTGCTGTCACTTGGGGAGTTATTTTCAATATCGTATCAATGGTGCTGTTCTGGTGGCTAGTGCCTGCTGTCAAGGACTAATGTGTTGTCGGGGTTTTTTTCAGTCCGTAGAGAGTTAACCATGTACTCTACCTTTAGCAGACAAAGGGTTTTTGGTCAATGAGACAAGAAGACTCATAAAAAAATCCTGTTGTGACATTGATTTTTAGTAATACTTTGTCAGGTATACAGTAATCAACAGTAATCAAATTTTTAATTTGTTGCTGTTTTTGCTGTTCAGCCCTCTCCTTTTGCTAATAATGAATACATGATTAGTAAAACAATTTTTTTTACTGCCTTGAACCTAATTTAAAATACCAAACCAAGCTTAATACTAAACTGAGGGATAGATTAATTAAAATGAGTGTATAGTTTGATGATACTCCCACAGGTGGTTTTGAAAGACATTTCTATTTTTCTTCGTCATAATGTTCTGGAGGCTTTCACTCATTTGTTAGACAAAAATGGAACGTACTGTACTGTACTGTTCAAGGTTATTCTGAATCCTCACTCATTCAATCACAATTCTGGAGGTTGTATAGCTGCATTTATTCAATGAATAATGTAAATCTACCTGTTAACATTTGGTATAGGAAGCAATTTACAGTATATACAGTACATATATAAGGATTGATTCACTTGAATCACATGCATTAAGATGATTTGGTCTATTATTAATGCTACAGTTGCATTATTGATAACATTTGGTATAGGAAGCAATTATACCAAATCATCTTAATGCATGTGATTTCAAGTGAATCAATCCTTTTTTTTAGGCAGGGAGAGAACTGTACTAAGCATTTAAGCTAACTGTTTTCTTATTGAAGATATTTAGTTTGTTACAGTTGCCTTGGTCTTTCAGCTGTTCAAGACAGCAAATGTAATAATGTTTGTATGGTTTATATAGGACTTCTGTCCACCTATAGGCAGTTACAGGTTAGTTATTTTGCAGAAGCACTGTCTATTACCGGTAATGATTTATTCTCCTTAGGAGATGGGATGCTAGGGATGTTATTGCAAGTCAAATTCACTGGTCATAAATCAAACATGCATAACCCAGACTGTTTCTGTCCAAGACAAAGGGTCCTTTCTCCTGAAGCTCTTGACTGATCTTAGACTGATTAATGTGTTGTATCAGCATCATGTCTAAATAAATTCTTAGATATCTGCTTTTTCTGTTAATTGCATATTACAGAATGTGTTTGCATAGATCTAGAAACATAAACATGAGCTAAAGGCCTGGATAATTACAACAAAAACAAAAATGGGATTGCACAAAAATGCAATGCTTTATTCAACACTTCACTACTTGTTTATTGCAGTAGCTGTAAATGCAATCACAATATTTATTATGCAGCTCTAGTATATACGCATATGATCAACAGGGATGATTTTAGCTGGAAGAGCACCTCAGATGCTCTGCGTGTCCCAATAGCAGGATCACAAAACGAGCGATGCTTCCTGTCTCCTTTGAGACCTGCACCATGAGTGGCCCATGCATAAAGATCAGGGCAGCTCATTCACAGCCTAATGTGGTGTATTAATGTCCCCCCATTTTGCTTCAAAAGATGCCATGTGCGAGGAGAAAAGGACACAAGGCAGATGCATGTGATGGCTAATGAAATGCGAATGGATGTGAGAACAGCATGATGCCGTGATGCGCCTGAAACTCACCTCAGAAGAACTCATACTATGATTGGCCATTGGCCCTTCTTTATGTGACATGAAGAATGTTACTACACAGCTCAGGTTTATCTTGTCAATCACTTATTTTTTCAAGTAGTTTGATTCCCTTCATAATTGCATGTCTGAGCTGAACTGCAAAGGATTTTACGCTAGTTGCCTTTGTATGCTAGTGAGCTGCTTACCTGTACAGCATACTGCCTTGATACTTGTATTCCGTATTGATAAATGTTTAATCTATTTTACCTATTATTTGTGTTCTAGGTTTTTTTCTGTTTATTAAAGTATTGGGCCATTAGCTTAGCAACATGCTAACACTAAAATGCAGATTGTTCCAAACTTCTTATGAGGTTTTGATATGATGCTGCATTTGAGTCTCAGTGCGTACTAGAAACACACCCTCATGTTCTATCAGAAGGCTTTAGACTGGATGTACAAATCAAACGGTACTCTCACTCTGCCCCTCCTGTTCTGACGGTCGCCATGGTGGCGCGTCGAGCCGAAGGAGTCTGCAAACACTGCTTTTGACAGCTGATGCTATCCAGACAAGCATGATTCACAGTATTTATATTATTTTTGCTTGACCTGCCCTTGAGCACCATACCAGCATAACCGTTTTCTGATCACAATCTCAGGCGAGAGTGTAGGAAACAGTGGAGATATGTAAATATACTGAGGCTTAATGAAGGTTGATCGTGCCCGCTGATCCATCAGTGTCACGGTATATGGGCTATTGAGGATATTTACAACTCTGGCATGTATGGCGTCTTCCACTTTTACTAGACGGCACTGATGAGACCAGTGTCACACAGTATACATTATCAAAGTTATTTATTTTGTCTTTTGCGGGTACTCTCCACTTCTCTTTAATTACTGTAAATACTGAGCTTTATTGTATTATGATTGGTTTATCTATGTCTGTGTTTATCTTCCTCCTTTGCACTGGGCTGTACCACCAGCCCTGTTGTGCAGCAATAAAGTATATTAATACGTATGTTGACATGAAAATGGTTGATTTAAATTTTAAATACCATTTTAAGGGCGTATGATGTAAGAAATGTTCCAAACCCTGATGCAACTTTGTGTCTTGTATAAATAGCCCTAACTAGTTTCAATTACGTTTTAGCTGAACTTTCCAGTACACAATGAATTTGATTTATAATCAGTGTTTCTCCTACGTTGTCCACCATCTTGGATTGATTTTTGAAGGATGTATGTGATGCTACCTTAGAATATAGCCAAAAACGGGTATCTTAGGATACCCCTTAGGTTGCGCAATTTTTCTTCCTATTTTGGAACAAGCTTTGCATCAAGGCACTCCAATGATGCCTTAAAATGTTGCCTGTGGATAGAGCTAAAGAGATTTTGGAACGGAGTGGCTGTGACTTTAAAATGGCAAACTAAAACAATCCCATTAGGTGAATCCCAGTTGAATGGCCATGTGTACACTGCAGAAGAATCTGGTTGTTCATCCTGTCCTCAGTTTGGTTATGAAAGCAGGGATTCTTTGGTTCTTTGGTTATGAAAGCAGTTATGAAAGTCTATGAAATTTCCATCAATTGCAGGGTTCCTGCCTGTCCTTATGTCTAAAATTTACTTTTCATAGTTTTAAGGCTGTAAATAGGCTTACATTTCTTGAATAGTATAATAAATGTCTTAATTTTAGTTTGAATGGGTCTTAAATTAAGGAAAGATGAGGTGTATTCACCCTGCTGAGGGGGATGTGATCAAAGCCTGGAGTGGGGCGAAAGCATGTTCCTCTCTCCTCTCTAAACTTTCAGTTTTGCTTTCCGCTTGATTGGCCGGACTCGTGACTTCCAACAAATCAGATGGGCGGGGACATTGGTCTAGTCTACAGAGTGATGAGTTCTGACAGAGAAGGCTGCGTCAGAGCCAAATATAGCGCTTTTCAAAATTAAATTATTTTATCGGCAAATCGTTTTTGAAAATGGCCTATACCGATAACCATAAAAATGCTTAATGTCAGCGCCGATAATCGGTCGACCCCTAAAATAATAGAAACGCAGTTCAAAATGGCCTTTCTTTAAATGCAAATATTTTTTTAGTATTTCATTTGTGAAGGTAAAGCATGTACTCACTATACTCCTAATTACAAGAAGAAGAAAAAACTGCTCTTAAACTGTGTGTGTGACAGGCTGTGGAATGGGGTTTGGCCGAGGAAAAAATTTCAGTCAAAAGATTTTTTTTTGCTTTAACCCCTGTGAAAGAGAGTGGCTATGCATTCTGTTACTAGTGATGCACCGATCACCCGTTTTTTTTTTTTCGTAAGCAAATTGGCTGACTCCGATACCAGTTGCCTTTTTTTTTCTTCTTTTTTGCAAATTTGTTGGTTTTTTTTGCTCTATAACAGGCAAACTAGCCTTAAACAAAAAATATCTGTACCCATTTGAAATTAGAGGCAACCACTACATTTTAACAAAACAAAGCATCCAAACAAAGATGCTTCACACAAGTAGCATGAGCAGTTGTTTTTTATTTTAATTAGATTGTATAATTGTATAGTAAGATTTAAAGCAAAAACAGAATGGTCTGACTTTAGATTTGAGAAATGATGCTACATAAGTCACCACAAAACAAAAACAGCAGATGGACTTAATGAAAATACAAATTGTGACAGTAGGCGGCGCTTATGGAACAGCAGCTGTTTCTTTGGGTACCGCTACGCTTATAAACACTACTTTATACGGAATGGAGGTAAGAGAGAAAGAAAATGCCTTGATACTTTTCAGTTCCTTTCAGAGATACATTAATATAAACCCCCACCCCCAATTCAGTACGTATATTTTTCTTCTAATATTTCGATCATCGCGAACATTGAGCTTGCTGTGGCTGGTAGAGTATTTGCTCTGCTTTGTGCATTGGTGTTCTCTTCTTTGTGTCCGTCTTCAGCATGTCCCGTCCTGTTTACAGACTTCATAATATTTCCACACAAATGACATTTTGGGAAATGACTGCAATGCAATTTATGTGCTAGTGGCAGAATAGATATTGGCCAAAATAAAACAAAAAAAAACGGTCGTCCGGTGCATCTCTATCTGTAACCAAAGTGAACCACAACTTAATTTTGAGTGCAAGACTGGTTCATATGTACTTTGTAACCATAATCTCTGGCGACAACTAGTTGTCTGTTACATCGTTGATGCACTTCTTGTTATTCTTTGCTGTCAATCACCAGTGTTAGAGCTTGCAACCTCTCTCATGTTAAGAAAAATGAAAGTAGTGATACAGTGTGGTTGGAGAGTGATTTTACAGTTGGAGAAATAAATTGATGGTTACCTGTCCATAAAGATATTATTCAGTAAACTCTGCTGTCTCTGTCTCTCTCAGAACGGCAGCTGTGCAGCTCCATGGCCAACTCCAGCATGCTCCCGTCTGCCGTGACAGGCATCAGTAAGGAACTAGCCGATCTGCGGCACCTCATCCAGTTTCCAGAGGAGATCGCCACCATCCTGACAGAACAGGAGCAGCAGCTGTACCGTCGCGTCTTTCCCCTTGACTACCTCAGCTTTCTCACCCGAGACCTGGGCAGCCCGGAGTGCCACAAACGCCACCCGCACCTAAAAGCCTCCTTGTCCGCCCCCATCATGCCCACTCAGAATGACAATCACAACACAGTAGAAGATCTCGTCACAAGATTCAATGAGGTGAGCATTCATTAATGGTGCAGATTCATACCAAAGGAAGTGGAAATGGAAGGGCAGAAAAGTAGCTTTGGCTTTTAAAGAAAAAATTAGTAGGACATCACAAGTGTTTGTTCTGTTGCCTGTTTTACTTGGATCTTTTCACTTTTCTACTTATCAAAACAGATGTGAGTTTATTGCAGTTGTCTTAAATATCTGATACTAAGAGTGCCAGAGGAAAATTGTGTTTCTCTTTTTGAATAGAGTTGGAAGAAAATGATGTCATCTTTAAGGTACATGCTTGTCTTTAGATCAGCTGGTTTTGATTTTGAGAAACAAAATGGATGTGAAATGCATTTTTTTTGCCATTTTGGCTGAACTCTAAGACTTAAAACATTAAAAAACGTCAAATGTTGAAGCTTCAAAGTTGGTTATGTTTCATGTAAGAGCAGGAATCTAGACGGGTTATGACTGGGAATAACATGTGAAATAAAGGTTTGCAGATGCTTACAGCCATGACATCAATGCTTGTTATATAAGACTCACAGCTCAGTAAAGTGACCTTCACACTGACTTCACATTGTGACAGTCTTTGAAGCCAGTCTTATATCTTGTCAAGTCGCACATTGCTTTAAGGAATCACCTTTTATTATTTAGCGCAGTTCTTTGAACGTTTTTATCCCCTGCCTAGTTGATCAGAAGAAACTTTCCTGGTAAAAGGGAGTTCACCAGATCACAGGCTTCGATGTGATGTAATACTATCACAGCATAAAGTGAATGGATCACATAACAGGACTATGCTTCATCCCGCCAAGCATTAATCCCAGTATCCTTTGTGAACAAGTCAAAGATTCCTCCTTTGATTTGGGTCGCTCTTTTACCTTAATGCCTCCTGTGGACTAATTCATGCCCAGCAGTGTGATGTGTTATTTTGGTTGTGCTGTAACCCTCATAATACATCCCTGAAGTGTTGCCACTGGGTGTCCATACACAGTCTAGGATTTGTTGTCTTTGTTGTGGTCAGTTGTTTGTGGTCTTACACAACACTTAATCGACAGCCACCTTTGAAGCCCCTTCCAGGGTGCAGTGTTTCTGGCAACACTTACATAAGTTTTTAATGTGTCAAATCTGCTGTCCGTTCGCCGCTGGCTGGTTGGCCTGCACAGTAACTCAAGAGCAGCAGTTTGTCCGGTGGAAAGCTGGCAAAATGACATGAGCTCCAGTGTACCGGTCCCCTCGTATAAAACGTTCCTGACCATCCGGACCCCAGAACAACTGTTTATGTAACTGACTGATGTTCTGTGAGGTATTTTTAGCTACAACAGGCCATCACATAAATATTTTTTTCTCAAACCAATTGCTGTTATGAACGCTCAGGACTACAGACGGTCGTTTTCTGTGACATTGTGTTTAAAGAAAATGTAAGTGGTGATTGACCATACAGGACTCGCCACCACAAGTGCAGTTGCTAAGGTGTTCTGAGTAGTCTTTAGCATGTTGCTATGCAATTTCTAGGATGCAATTAGTCAGGATGTTCAATCAAACAGAGCAATGTTTTGATAACATCACATAGTGTTACTCTTTTCAAGGGAAACAACCCACAAATGACTTCATTTTCTGCATATTAAGCTGACAAATGAGAAAGTAACATTGGAGATGGGATTTTTTTTTCCCATTGTATGAATTCAGAAGACTTGGAATTAGCCCAGCAGTTGAATGGATCACTGTCATAATCCACGTTCATTATATAGAAAAGGTTGGGAAGGATATTCGTCAAAAATTCAGAAATACAGTTTGGTACAGGGCAATGCAGGATTTGGAACAACATGTGTTAGGAAATACATAATGACAGAATTTTTTGCTAAACTATTTCTTTAACTATGAGGGGGTATGTAAATAGTCTGTGCAAAACACAGTTTCCTAGAAAGCCATAGTCCGGCAGAGTTTCGCTTCAGTCCAACCCTAATGAAACACAGCGGACCCAGCTAATCAAGCCCTTCAGGACTATTTGGCTGCATCAAGGCACGTCCCAATCCAATGTTAGTTTCACTTCCTGTTTTCTGAGATACCTTCATCTGATTGATTTTTCAAGACAGCATAGATTGCTTCTCTGCCCACAATCCTGTGCTTTCCATTCTGTGACAGTTAAAGGGACTGTGTGTAGGAATTTCTCCCATCTAGTGGTGAAATTGTATTTTGCATTCAAACGAATAATGCTCTCCAGCGCCTCACTTTTTCAAATGCGCGTTGCATCTACGGTAGCCGTTATGTACTAAAAAGCTATGACAGGATGTCTTATAATAGCACTTTGAGTTTTTCTTCGGGTGAACAGGTTTGTTATTTAAAACAAACTGAAACTTGAAACAACGAAAAAAAGAATGTTACAGTATGAATTACTGACTGTGAAAAACATTAACTATGGTAATTAGTAGTAATGCCTTCTTTACTCGTTATATTTTTTGAAGTACGTGCATTTTTAGATATCATCATCATCAGAGCCTTCTCTAACGTTCCTTTACAATAGCTGCTATTCATCAAAGAGCCTGTTTAACTTTTAACTATAAATGTTCTACTGTCTATATAATAAAGTACACAACCAAGCAATGAAAAAAAAGCTTGTAATTAAGACCGTAACATTGACTTACCTGTCGAGAAGAAAGCAGGCAACTTCAGCGTCTCTTTTGAAAGCTTTCTCCTGCATTAGCTATCCCGACATTAACCCTTGTTTTTGTAATCTCCGGTCACGTTTCCTTTTACGGTCTATTTTGGACTTTTTCGACGACGAGGACTCATCCTGTGACTCAGCATATGTATGAATGAACGGTGTATAAATAACCGTGCAGTGCATCCTTTTAAACTTGCCGCGGCAGTGACAAGCGCCTCTCACTGCTCGCCTCCGCTTCTGCTGGCTTCAGTCACGTGACGCTGGTTCTGAACGAAAACGCGTTGTGGAAACGCGTTGGCCTAGTACTTTTTGTCCCTCTCTACTATTATAGTTTTTCAAGATGGCGGGACTACATGGAAGCCTCCGTGGACCTACCCGTCCCATGTATATAAAGATAATAAATTCTTCGTTTACGAGGATTAGTCTGATCATTGGCATAGGTATTTGTACACCATTGAGGGCATATTTATTAATAAAAATATTGATTTTAGATAATAAAATACCTAAAAAGCTACACATAGTCCCTTTAAGCTAAAAAATAAAGATAGCATCTGAAAGTTGTAGTTGTTGGTCAGTTTGTGTAAATGTAAATTTTCAACTCCTGATGTCATTTCTAGTAAGAAATTACTATTGTAGTAATAAAATATTCACTTATTTATCACCAAAGCTCGCTCTATTTTGCTGTAGTTCATTTAACTGGTGCGCAGTTTAAGAAGTCTGTCCGAAATCAGTTTCGTGAGGTACCTTCGTGCGCAAACATTGGCTACAAAGTCATTGCCTGATAAGGCAGTGAGGCAACAAGTGAACTGCCTAAGTTTGCACCCCTGGTCTAAACCCAATCAATGACTCTTGTTATCTGTGTTAGTGTTACAGGATCCAGTGGGCTCAACTTCACATTTGCACTCAAATCTTAATTTTTCTTTGAATGTAAATTAAATCATGTTTGAACTCTAGATTTAGTTTAAAACTAGAGATTTATGTTACACAATCTGCAGAGTTTCTTCCAAATACATGTGATGATGATGATGATTATACAGCAATAACGTGAGAGAGTGAATGAAGTAAGGAAGGAATGGGGATCAGTATTTTCTCAAGACTGTTGTAGTTGTTCTTCTGTCAGCAGAGCCTTATAATGTGTGTGTTGTGCGTGTTGTAGGTGAGCTCATGGGTGACCTGGCTTATTCTGACTGCTGGGTCCATGGAGGAGAAGAGAGAAGTCTTCTCATACCTCGTCCATGTGGCGAAGTGCTCCTGGAACATGGGCAACTACAATGCGGTCATGGAGTTCTTGGCAGGTCTCAGGTATGGCATGATGCCTTGAAAGTGCTTGGTTAAAAAAAGAAATAGCCCTGTAAGAAAAAAAAATGGTTCTCTCTGTTTGAATTTCGCAATGCTTAACAAAGTGAGGATTTTTGAGACATTCATTTGTAACATGCCAAACGATGAGCCTCAAGTGCTGTTCACGCCGCCAGCGACTTTAGTGCTGTATGTCACTAGTCTCTGAAATGTGAAGACACTTGTGGGCATTCCCAGTGCTGTCACTCTTATGCTATTGGTAGACTGCACGTCTGGCCATATCTTTAGAAAATGTAATCACAAGTGATATAAAACTAAGATATCATTCTAATTTGACTAGGGATTAGACTTAAAAGAATTAAAAGTAACATACATTCTGCTGTTGGAGAATGTTGTTATATAAACCACAGCAGTGCTCAGTGCATTGAATCATTAACTAGATTAATCGATCGATATACAAACAAATTAAACCCACTCATACTGTCAAAATTTGCTAAAACGTCATTTGAATTTGACAGTTTTCTTGTCCCTAATATCAACATAATACAGAGGAAACTGTAATATAAACTACATTAGTGCTAAACTGCTCACTGCATCATATAATTAACAACACAAACTGTCTATGTATGAATCAAACGTACTAAGAATGCTAAATGTTTTATGCTTACCATAAAGATTAAAATCAATTAATAATTAAAGTTCTCCAATGGCATTTTCACTACAGAAAGATGTAGCAACCTCTGAGTTTACGGTGGAGCCAGTTTTTTCACCCACTTCTTGTTGGAGAGACAGTGGAATGATATGGACAATTGGTTAAAATACAGATTGTATGACTTCTGAAAACCAAAATATATCTCAGGTTGCACTAAAGTATCTATGGTGTCAGAGCATGTACACTAACCACCACACTGCATCTCTAAATTAACTTTCAAATAACATTTAAAAACAAAAATATAAAGAGGCCTTGAGCAATAAACAGTCAGGATGCCCAAATTACGTCCCTACTGCCCTGCTCACCACTTATTCTTCCCCAGGTCTCGCAAAGTGCTGAAGATGTGGCAGTTCATGGACCAGGCAGATATTGAGACCATGCGTGGTCTGAAGGACGCCATGGCCCAGCACGAATCATCATCGGAGTACAAGAAAGTGGTCAACCGTGCCCTCAACATCCCAGGATGCAAAGTGGTGCCCTTCTGTGGCGTGTTCCTTAAGGAACTTAGTGAGGCTCTGGACGGCGCAGCCAGCATTATTGGACTACGTCCCTCTTTTGATTCTCAAGATGATCCTGTTGAGGTGAGGATTTGGTGCTTGCAAAGAGTGATTATGACTAACACAGGAAATTGTATCACCACAGTCAAATTTAATTGTCTTTTACAGTTACAATAATAGCCTTGAGACGATTTTGGCTAGCTGAAGCAATTACCTTTTCATCAAACATTTAATGTGCCTGCTGAATTGCTTCCTGGCTTTAGAAAAAAAACACATTAGAATGATTCAGCTGGGAAAAAGACATTTTGTCATTCTGGTGACTATGGAGTCACCCATGAAAGCTTTTAAAGCCCACAAATCTTCTCGTATTGTCCATAATTGTGGTTATTGTGTTCTGTGTGGAATCTCTGTGGTGAAGTGCTCTTTACCTTCCTCAGTTTGTCACCGACTACAACGGCCAGCAGAACTTCCTGCAGAGGGTCGGGAGCGATGGGCTCCACAGCTCAGACAAGGAGGCGACCGTCAGTAACATTCTGCAGACGATTCGCAGTTGCAACCGAAGCTTAGAGGCCGAGGAGCCTGAGGAGAAGGCACGAGAGATCACCGTTTGCCCCAAACATTCCTTCAAAGACAAGAGCAGACACCAGTGAGTTAATTTTGGACCCTGTCTGCAAATATATGATGTGTTTAGTCCAATCCTTATATGCTGAGGCATTCACAGTTTGTTTTAATACCTTTAACATGCACTCTTCATAGAGGTTTGGGTCATTTCTTTACACTGGTTATCTGTGTTGTTAACCAATGAGATCTGGAATGACTAGCATTCTCGTGAATCTTAATGAGACTTGCCTGACTGGTAGAGGAACTGCTGAATGTATGTGATTTGACTTCTGCCATTATTGATCATGGACAGGGCTTTACATTAACTTTTTTGCACTAAGCACTGGTGCTACAGAGTTTGTAAGTTTTGTAGCACAGGCCACACAATTTTAGCACAAGTATAAAATGTTACCATCTCTGAAAATAACCACAAGTAGTGCAGTTCATCACTTATACAGGCATGTGACTGACAAAGGACAAATAATGTTCCATACAGGGCACACAAAATACATACCTTAACAAGAAATGTTATCAGACAACCATTTTATTTGCCAAAAATGGCGGATTGCAGGAACATAACACCTCTTGCTTAACATTAAGTCTGTTTGTTTGTATAGCCCAATATCCCTAATCACAATCCAAACAATATCTGTTGAGCACTTGAAAATGCAGATTCATTTTCCTATAAATCATTAGAAATGTCTAAAGTTTTATTATAAAATATTAAATAATTATGATAAAAATGTGACAGTAATTTCTTTTTTCTTATCAGGAAATCTTATGAATCCACTGAGAGAGAGAGAAAAAAAACTTCTTTACAACGGAGAAAAACTATTTGCACATGTCAGTCGATGATCCAAACTGTCCAATTTAATTAAAAATATATAATGCTGAATATATTGCAACATTCATTTAGAACACTGAGGCGAAGAAGCCATTAAAAGCCATTGATTTCTAGTGAATAATCTGTAATGATGCAGATACAGTACAAATCTGTGGTTGAGGTAATTGTCACCTTTTAATACTCTTTGGAAATAGACTGCAGTCTTGTCTGATACCATAAATCAAAACCCATATGCAGACCAAGACACAGAGTAAATAAGACCCAAACCACAACCACCTTTCACCTTCCTGCCAATTGTTTGTCAAAGTGTATCTTGTTGATACACCGGTTAACATTGTGTATGCTGTGTAAAAATAGGGGTCAAATATAGTTGAATATGCAAATGAACTCTTTACCAGTAGGTGGTGCTTGTGGAACAACAGAATTATAGCAGTTACATAAACTAAGCAGAGCTGCGCTTATAAACACTACGTTATTATAGGCATTATACGGAGGTAATATGAAAAGAAAATGCAATCAAAACATTCCCGGCCAAAATGCAAGTTTACAGGTATGATATAAACACCATAAATTAAACAAAATATTATTTAGTCTTTAGCAGTAGATCAAACCAATCACTTGGCATAAATGTGGGCTATTTGGTGATTGCAAACTGCTTTAAACTGTGCTTTAACAGCACAGCGTTTTTTACTTTGAAACATGCAGTGTTCACCTAAATCATAGCCTTTTAAAGTTGATCACATTTAAGCAATTTGTGATTCCTATTTTTCAGTCCCCAGATTTAAAACATCCTGAAATTAAAATTGAGATTTTAAAGCAGCACGGATGACAGATTATATTCACACGCAAGTTACCGAACCCGTGTTCAGCGCAGAGCGGCTCTCTCGCACTGTATGACGTGTCCAGTCCGATTCCGAAAATGAAGTCGCGAGTCCTGAAAATGTAGGGTTTGTCGTTTATAGAATGCGGTTGTCACTGCTGTAAACTCCCAGGTAAATGGAAGCCTGTGCGTTATTGTGCCCCTGCCTTTAAGATCAAGACACCAGCTCTGCCACAATGCACAAATTAAAGCAATTGAACTAAATTAATAGCAATGTACTGTATTATATTACGGCCCCTCAATTTGTGTCATAGGTAGACAGTGCTCTTCAATATTGTATGCTCTTGTTAACTCCATTTACAAGACTAATATGGCATGACCTCTTCCAAGAAAGTGAGAAGTTTTCCAGACAGAGTTCTGTTTATTCAATCACTTGATCCTTTATGTCTGCTTCACCTGCTTCATGTAATTTTTTTTTTAGGTTTCTAGTAGGGGACCTCTCAGACTCTGAAGGGGACCCACTTGAGCTGGCTAAGGACATAGATTTCCAGATCATAGAGGAGGTGCATGGACCCTTTAGCCACGGTACAGAGCTCATCCCTTGGTACGTGCTCTCACTTCAGCCAGATATTCACCAGTTCCTGCTCCAGGGAGCAACCGTCATCCACTATGACCCTGAGACCCATCTCACCGCCCGCTGCCTCCTTCGTCTACAGCCTGATAACTGCTTCCTCACCTGGTCCAAGCCCCACAGTAGCTGCGGCCCAGGTGGAAGAACCAGAGGCTTCATGGGACATCCACCATCCCCAGACCACTTACTCCTGGGCCAACCTGTGCACTGCGGACTGTCCGACGGACTCCTGGACCTTAACGTGGTGAAGGCTGTGTTTATGGGTCACCCTGGAGTGGATGTTAACTATGTGTGCCTGCAGCACAAACTATGTAATATGAACCCTGGTGAAAATGGTGTCACGCTGCTATATGGACTTCACACCACAGACAACAGGCTCTTGCACTTTGTGGCTCCCAAGCACACGGCATGCATGCTGCACAAGGGCCTCCAGGAGCTGCTCAGTGCCATCAGGAAGATCAGGAAATTTCCTGACCAGAGACTGCAATGGCTGCGAAAGCAGTATGTTAGTTTGTACCAGGTACATTTACATCTATTCATTAGAAGATGCAATTAATCCAAGTGAGAACACAATACAAATAGACCTATCATTCCAAGTGCAACACCATGGGAGATTTTTTTTTTTTATGTAAGATTTTTGCTAATGCTTTAAAAATGTTTGAATGTGATTTGAAACATTACAGCTAGCAGAATGAATGTTTCATATTATGCTAATTTATCCCTTAAACACAGTTAATATTGTAACAATTATTACAACCCTTCTATAAAACAGCCTGCTGGTCTTACACTAGCTAGCCACCAAGTTGGTTTCCACTGGTCATGCTGGTCTGGTTTGACCGTTTTAGAAGGATTAAGGGCACTTGTCAGCTGATCAGGCTGGCAGATCTACTGGCTGACCAGCTAAACCAAACACCAGTTTGGCCAGCCTGATAGACCAGCCGAACCAGCTTAAACCGTAGGCTGCTTTTAGCTAAATATTTTTGCACATATGTTGTGTTGAATTACTCAAGTTCTCACAACACAAAACACATTTCACTTTTTACGATAATTGTTTCCTTTTAACATAACTCTGCTAACTTTAGATCAGCTAAGGTACAGCTTTCTTTTTTGGAAGCTCAATTCCATTCATTATTATGCATTTTTATATTACTGTAAAACTCCTTTTTCTAGGAGGACGGTAGATTTGAGGGGCCCACACTGGCCCATGCTATCGAACTGTTCGGTGGGAGACGCTGGAATATGGGCGCTAGTGGCCCTGGATCCGCCAGCAAAAGTGCAGAGAAGAACTCAGTCCAGAAAAACAGTCCGCTGGGCATCAACTCCAATGTCAAAAAGAAGAAGAAAGCCTTAGTCAGGGTAAGAAGAGAAAGACTGGCAATGTCAAGCTATGTCAAGACCTGGATTAGCTATGTCACTTGAGTAATGCACTGTCCTAATCACAGGGAGACAGTGGCGATGGAACAGATGATGAGATGATCTCACGCAAGACCAGGAGCTGTAAGGAGACTTTAGGCAGGAGAGAGTCAGACCCTTTGGAAAGTGTCGAGCAGGAAGAGGCTGGTGAGAGTTACTGAACATTTTGTTGACAGCTAATTGGACTCTGGTAAAGCATAATTGTAGAAAAATGTTGAAGGTGTTTCAACTGTTTCACCAATACTTTTTTAATTTATACACTGAAGATACTTGAGTATATAAAGAATTGGTTTTGTGTTGTGAATGTCTTTAAGAGATCAGGGACATTGTGGCATGTTTGAATGTTTCCATAGAGGACTGCAGTACCTTTGGCCACCCTGGACCCTTTTCCTTATCCAACAGCAAAGGCCAGTCTCCTGGATCCTCCTTGTCCTCTTCCTCATCTTCCTCTGGCTCCTTTAGCACAAACATCTCCACCCCTACACGCCCCCATTCCTCCCCCATTCTTCCCAGCAACTCCAAAAGTCAGCCAGGGTAAGGCCACTCCCTCTGCAGAAATACAAATTCAGTGCAGTCCCAGAAAGGACATGAGCTTCACAAGATCATGTTCTTTTTAAGATACTTTCAGATGTATCTATACAAGATCTCATTTGTCATACGCATGCATGTTTAAGCTTACGTTAAAGTGATGCAGTCTTTCAAAGATGTTTCAGCGACATGTGCGCATCTGTAAATGGTGAAGAATAAAGTGGATTATTTGCCTTGAAGCTTGTTGTAAAGGCTGTTTTCCTTCAGAACTGACTGTGTTTTGTGGTCTCAGGGCCTGGAGCAGTCGGAGCTGGCATGGTCGAGGGAAAGGTTGCTTCAGGGGCTTCCAGGAACTCATGATCTCTGACAGCATCATGAGCTTTGTTGAATTTGTGGAGCTCTTCAAGTCTTTTAGGTAGAACACACTTTTCCCTCTAACCAAATACACAGCTTGTGTTTTGAATCTGGATGATTGTTAAAAGTTTCCCGTTTGTCTGCTATGTGTCCAGCATTCGCAGTCGCAAGGATCTGAAGGATCTGTTCGACACCTACGCAGTGCAATGTAGTCGCTCGGGTCCTGACTCTGTTCCTCTCTACACCACATTGAGGATTGACGACAAACTTACGGGACTGCAACCAGATCTTGGTGGGCATGTGTGAATAATAGTCATTTTTAAACCAATGTAACTGATGAGGTAGGATGTTTTACAAAGCTGATCTCTTCACAGATCTCCTAACTCGTAATGGCTCTGACCTGGGCCTTTTTATCCGCACGCGGCAGCAAATGTCTGACAACCAGAAGCAGATTTCAGATGCCATTGCAGCTGCTAGCATCGTGACCAATGGCACTGGAGTGGAGAATTCATCGCTGGGTGTGCTGGGACTGGCCATCTCTCAGCTCAATGACTTCTTGGTCAACTGTCAGGGAGAACATCTGAGCTATGATGAGATCCTTAGCATCATACAGGTGAGTAAAATAACTCCCTGAAAGTCGATCTCAGCCAGAGTTTTATAAACTTTTCTGATCAGACCTATAATTGTTACTTTGAAATTGAAAAAGGTCATTCCTGTGATAAAGCATATGAATATGCTTGTGTAATAATTTACAGACTTTAAGAAATACATTTTGAGTAAATTTGGCACATATACTTTAAAGTGGAACCTAACAGGATTGAAATAAAGATCTAAAGTTCACTCTTTTTTTATATTGTCTTACTCATTTATGTAATTGTATATAACAGCATTGAATGTTTTAAACTATGCAAACCAGCTAATGGCATAATACATAAAAAAATGTATAAGACTGTTATAGGAAAAACATAAAATTATTTTTCTGTCTTTTCAAACTATGTGCTGCAAACTTGGCACTGTCAATTTATCTGTCTTGTGTGGCTAACCTTCACACTTTATAATTGTTTAAGCTGTTTTAAACCTTGAAAAGACATTTTCAAGCCAACATTCAAACTTTGTATTGACTGATTTTCCTTATTTATGTGAAAAATTATTGTCAGAAAAGAAATTGCTTCAATCTTTTGTCAGAGCGCTGACAAGGGTCTGGCACTGTTTTGAAGTTTTCAGCGGTGGGTTACCGTTAACAACATGGACAATTGATTCTTCCTTTATTAAGAATAAGAGTCGTTGACTGGCAGTTCGATATTAGCATCTCACCAACTCATAAATCACCATAAGACATCTTAATTAGTTTTTTTTTGTTTCTTTAGAAATTTGAGCCTTCTTCAAACATGCGTCAGATGGGATGGATGTCGTTTGAAGGATTTGCCAGGTTTGGTTTTATTAAACATATTTGACAAAATAATGTGGACCAGAAGTTTCGGAAACAATACTTTGGTAGATTTGAATAATATGCTATATTCATATAATCTCTGCTACATGACTAAAAATGAATCTGCCTCTCGAAGGTTTCTAATGGACAAGGACAACTTTGCCTCTAAAAACGAGGAGTCTCAAGTGAACCTGGATGAGCTCCAGTATCCGCTCTCGTACTATTACATCGAGTCCTCTCATAACACATACCTCACGGGCCATCAGCTGAAGGGAGAATCTTCAGTGGAGCTTTACAGCCAGGTACATCTTCAGCCGGACTTCTCTGTTTATCCTGAACCTGATCCAAGGCGAAAAACGATTCACAATGCACTCCATAAATATTTTTGACGACCGCTGTTTCACATGCCGTACTGTAGATGTCACCTGCTTGTGAATGTGGCTAAAACACCACAGCATGTCAATGCATGAGTTTGAGTTTGATTTATGGCTTCTGTCACAGGTTTTGCTGCAGGGCTGTCGCAGCGTTGAGTTGGACTGCTGGGACGGGGACGACGGCATGCCTGTTATTTACCATGGACATACTCTCACTACTAAGATTCCTTTCAAGGTCTGTTTAGAAATCAATACTTGAAGATACTTCTGTTGATTTGATGTATGTTTTCTGCTGACTGAAATGCTCTTGTGGTCTGTAGGATGTTGTCGAGGCCGTCAATCGTGCAGCGTTTGTGTACTCAGAGATGCCTGTGATTCTGTCCATTGAAAACCACTGCTCTTTACCACAGCAACGCAAAATGGCTGAGATTTTTAAGGTACCTGTCTGCATTTTTACACTATACATGTTCTCAAGCTGCTCATTTGATGAGTCTGTGTCCTGTGGAAGGAGAACATTGTTCGTATGTTTTTCTCTTTTTTTTCTAGACTGTTTTTGGAGAGAAGCTGGTGACCAAGTTCCTGTTTGAGAGTGATTTTGCGGATGAGCCTTTGCTTCCATCTCCTCTGCAGCTCCGAGGGAAGATCCTCCTCAAAAATAAGAAGCTGAAAGCTCACCAGGCTCCAGTGGACATTCTTAAACAAAAGGTAGGTGAGAAAGTGCAACACAGACCTGATATCAAGACTATTTGTTTTATACACAATTTTTATTGACTTATTGACAATTATCCTACTACAAAATCTCATCTGAATGAATCACAGCAGCCAGACAATCAAATTGGAACTGCCCAGTTTGGCTAGCTCTTGCCATTTTTTGTGCATCAGTGATGCACAGAATTGAACTGAGGCGGTTACAGCGATCCATCACGCCACATTAAAGAACATCAAAATTACATTTTATTGTTTGTATTTCATGATCAAATGGAGAGAATTTGAAAGCTGAGACTTTGTTTCAAATCAAAAGTAACAAAGCCCAAAGCTTATTACAATTATTGGATGGCATGCATGCTACGAATAATGTTTAGTGAAGCTTTGTTTACACATTAACAGGAAACAGCATAGGCTAAAAGGTTGATCTTGAGATTTAAGTATCAATAACGATTCATCAAAATGAAGATAGACTAAAATCTATATCAAGAGTTTGGCCCTCCAAAATCATTTCGTCCAAAACCAAAAATCCTATTTTTGGTTCTTGAAATTTCAGTGCATCACTAACATGAATCAGATGTCATATGAGACTAGCTTAAGATAAATGTATTGCCTTAATATTGCTCTATGTTAAGGTATTATAGACGTAACAGTATGAGTTGCTGTAACAATGATTTGAAAGTGTATTTTGTGAAAAGCGTTGTATAGATAAATTTGACTTGAGTCTCTGCACCATTTTTTTGGAGGAGCATCTGCAGAATGCATTTAAATATTTTAATATGTCCTTAACTGAGCTTGAAGTACTACACCCGTGTTTAAAAGCACAATCAAATTAGCCAACATATTTAATAAAAAAACATGCAAATGGTGGGGAATGTGTGGAATTGTGCGAATGACAGACTTTACAATTCTGCAGAAATCTGCACAGCTTTAATGTAGTCTCGACTAACTGTTAAACATTTTTAGTATCAACAAATTTCATTGAGTCCTTGAAGCATCCAAATCAAGAATTAATATTGGAAAGGTTTCGAACTTTTTTGTTCCTCCGTTTCAAAAGGCACATCAACTGGCTCACATGCAGGCTCAGGCCAACAACGGCACAGTCAGCGGAACGTCCCTGGGAAACAATGATGAAGAAGAAGAAGAGGAAGACGAGTATGACTATGATTATGAGTCACTGTCTGATGGTAATCATACTTTACGTAACTCAAGCCAACATGTCCTTTATTTCAACTCGAATCGACTGCAATTATATGAATATTGAGTGGAATTTTCTGTTCTGTTCACTAACCCTCACAAACTTTTACTGTTCTCACGATGGCACCTTCACTCTGTTGCCTGCTGACCCTTTTCAATCCCCCCCTCCCCCCCACACACACCTTCTTTCTTTCATTTTCTTCACTCTTTTTTTTTTTTTCCTTTTTATTAGCCGATGTCCTCAATGCTTCCACAGCCTCCTATGGCCAGGAAGGTAAATGTACTGTGTGTGAGTATATGTGGGTGGTTGACAAATGGACATGGTTTTAAATATTGTTTAAAACTTTAGGATAAAAGTATATGCATTTGTATTAGGAAAGGTGTAAGTTATAGTCTTTTTTTCTCAAGTTTGTAATTTCAATTCTAGTCATTTGTTAAAATTGGAAGACCCCCAAATTATATACCAATGCATTGGTCACCACTTGCTAAAAATTGGTCAAAAAGAAAAAATGTGGACAAAAAAATAAATATTCTGTCCAGCAAAAATAGTGAAGAATGTTCTTTTTTCATTGAAGACAGTAAAAATGTCATGTCAACTGCCCATGTAAATGTGTGCCGTGATGTGCGTTGCTCTTACTGCTGTAAGCTGCCAGTGTGTTGACTCTGATAGGATTGCTTGCACTCATATAGTGCGAATTATGGGGCTTGTGTCTGAGATCCTTCAGGTGTGTGCTGTCTGCTCTGCCATGAATAAATCTGTATTTTTTTACTATAAAGATGGGTGGTACAGTGTATAAACAAAACAACCCAAACTCGCTTCCACGTTCGCGGTGTTTTGAAAATGGTTCGACCTTGCTTGCGGCACTGGCTCATCAGTGGGGGAAAAACAAAGCCATCTGGTTTCTCATGCCCTGCACTGCTCTCTGTTAAAAGAGACTTTGTTCTTTCCCAAACAGCCTTCCCCAGAGACTCAGCTATGAGTTTGTGCAGTCAGGGGAATGCTGGGCATTACTCAACCTGCTTTCTTACTCCGGGTGCACCATGATTTTAAGTTAAATAAAAAAAATTGTATTTGATTTGTTTCGTCATAAGGTAAAAAGCAAATATTTGATTGTTTGTGTGTCAACCGATAAACAGTTAATTGCCTTTGTGAGGAATCTTGCCGTCTGACGAGGATCTGACAGTGTCTGTGGGTTGCACGTCTGCAGAATGAATGGTCCTGCGATTTTTAATTTTAAAATTTTCAGTTTTGTCACTATAAAATTGAAATGGCCAAATCTTTTTGTTATGGAATACAGCAGTGTGTGTTGTAAATTATTTATCCATCCAGATAAGTATTATTTTGTTAAATTCATGTGCCCTCACCTTATTCTCTACTCTGATGACGTGTTTACTGGCACGAGGACGGGACAACCTTTCACTCAAATCATAATTAACCAGCAACAATGATCCAATCAATTCCCAATGGACAATTAAGTCCCGCCCTACATTTTTTGGTTTTGTTTGAGAAGCTGTTTCACTTGCAATTTCTGTTTCATGCTGATTTAAAAGGGATAGTTCACCCAAAAATGCGAATTCTGTCAAGTAGTTCCAAACCTACACGACTTAATTGTGTCATGTTTATTTTTTTGTCCATTCAATGTAAATAATTGCCAAAACTCCTTAGTTACCAGCATTCTTCAAATAATATCTTCTGGTGTGATCAGCAGAAGAAATAATGTCATACAGGGTTGAAAGTAAATGACAGAATTTGCATTTTTGGGTGAATTATCCCTTTAAGAAGTAATGGTGTCACAGTGTTTTTTTGGCTTCTACTTTCAAATATGACTGCTTTACCTAAAGCGTGCTTTGCAAAGTTTTTATTTCGTATTCTCTTTTCAATTCTCTTTGGGTTTATGTAGAGATGTTTCTTAATCTTATTCTTTTCTGCAGACAATATTCTTGACGACAAACCCGAAGGCAAGTCATCCACTGAGAAACTTCAGTATGAGTCCAATGATGAGATGCCGAAGCGTTTTAAGAAAGCGGGAAGCAAAGGAAAGGTCAGTACAGAACAGTATCAATGAAGCTTTGAGTTCATTTGAACCTGAATACTGACATGATCTGTGATGGTTGTACTTGTGTGCACTTGCAGATGTTTGACATGGAACTAGGAGAGGAGTTCTACCTGCCCCAGAATGAGAAGGAGAGCAGACAGATCGCTCAAGAGCTCTCTGATCTGGTCATCTACTGTCAGGCTATCAAATTCCCAGGTTTCCATCTCATCTAATTATTACACAACCACATAAAGGAAAGTTTATAGTTCTGTCAGCATCTGGGAAACACATAAGATTAGTGATGCACCAAAGAATTTGGCCAAAAATGATTTTCCAAAACAGTTTTAGAGGGCTGAAATCATCAAGCAAAATTGTGACATTAATTATTGCTTCTCCGGTAGCATATTTTGACTCTGTCAGTGTCTATTTTATGTGCACAACATGGAATAAGCTACAAGAAGTAAACATGTCAGTGTGTGACGCTAGGGCTGGTTGACGATATCGATTTGTCATTTTTAATCAATCTTCATTTTGATGAACCAAGATCTTTTAGGCTACGCTTTTTTTTAGCTGATGCGTGAACAAAACAAATCATTAAACATTATTTGTAGTGTGCCTCCCATCCAATAATCACAATCATTTTTGTGCTGTATTACTTTTGATATGAAACAAAGTCGGTACGAAGTAATAGCACAAAATTAACATCAGAAGGTATGTTGAAAGAAACCGTAGGACTTACTGAAATGTATCATGTCTCATTCATTTGCTCAATCAGTGTTTTCAACTGTGAAAGACGTCAGTAAAACAGCTGGTAAACAATGTCACGTAATGTTACATTAACCTTAGGAAAGCCATTCAGTGGCCATAGCTCGAATTTTGATAAATACATGCACTATTACACATTCATTCCAATTTTACTTAAACTGTTGTCATCCTATATTTACTTAACCTTCATTAATGTATGTTTGAATAGATCATGAAGTTTTATTATAGCCACTATAGATCATTAAGAAGTTTATATTTGTTGCAATTTAAATGTACAGCTCAGTTTCTGTAAAAAAAAGAAATAATTTCAGTGCATCACTACATAATATTGTTGTACAGTTCCCTTCTAATGTGTTTGTGCATGCCGTCCACAACTGACACAGACCCAACGTGTTCACTTGCGGAAATAGATGCAACCGAGTGGACGAATGGATGTTTTGGGGAAGCTAATTTACAAATCTAGCCTCCCAAGCTTCATTCTGAGTAGCTTCAAATTTATTCTCCAATTTAAGTTGAAATAAGTAACACTTCATCTCTTGCATATTTGTGCTACATGGCTCATGTAAACTGCAGTTGAATTAGTGAAAAAGGGCGGGTAAATTAGATTCAGGTGTTTGGCTTTGCTGGAAACTGTAATAGTCCCAGAGGCGAGTCTTGAACAAACAAACAGTATCAAGCTCTTTGAGTTTTGGAGGAGCGTATACTCTGCAGCCATGACCTTACATATGTGTTTGTTTGTGTTTGTGTGCGTGGGAACTAGGCCTCTCCACCCTCTCCCCATCAGGCTCTGGAAGGGGAAAAGACAGAAAAAGCCGGAAATCCATTTTTGGCAGCGCTCCTGCTCGTGGAAGCCCCGGGGAGCCTGTGACGTTGGTCCGAGCTCCAGGGAAAGGTACGGCTGCCTCGGCTTTGCACGGAACTGTGCACAGGGCACGCAGGAAATAGAACACCCACTTAGAGCACCCATGGGAAAAGGGCTCTCAAGTTTTCCATTATATTGAAGTCCCTCGAAAGCGTATAAAAATGCCTTTCTACAAAATATTTCCAGTGACTGACTGTCTGAGAAAACAAGCATGTACTTTTTGAGTAAAAGCACTTTTAAAGGGCAAGTGGTTCTTGAAAATTGAAAGCTTAAATGGATGTGAACTTCCAGCCATCCCAACAGAAGTGCATCTTTTATCAGTTTATTTTTGTTAAAGAGACAGTTTGCTCTAAAATGAAAATTCAGTTGTCATTTATTTGCCCTCATGTTGTTTCAAATCTGTACAAGTTTTTTTTTTTTTTTTTTTTTGACTGTATAGACTACGTTTGATTCTTTGTTGCTGCTTTTTGGAGCTTGAAAGCCTCAAAAAATTGGACGATGTTTGAAAATTAGTTTTTCCTAGCACTTATGTTACTGATGAATTGCTTGTAGTATTCCTCATTTGCAAGTCTGCAAAGGAATAAATGTAATTGTAAGTCCCAGGAACATCTCTACACCCTTTTTTCTGTGGCATGAAATATCTCTGTGCCCTGGTAAAATATTACTATTAAATCAAAATTACTATGAAGTCTTCTATCAGCTGTTTAGAATCAGAAATACTGATGCCAGATTCGCGAATAAATCACTGTTTTAATCTAACGGCTTTGCCATTGTAAGAAACAAAACTCGCAAATGTCTTGTATAGTTTATCAGCGGTGAAGCATCTCTTTATTGCATATGTAGCTTGTGAACAACCTTGTACTGCAAAGCCAATATATAAATATAAATTTTGTATTATTATTATTATGTATAAAATATAAAAATTTCCGGTACAAAATAAAAACAAAATAAATGTGACTATTGTTATATTTCACTGTAAAATTTAAATTTAAATTTAATAAATATAATATAATAGTATTATTTTATTTTACATTACAACTGTAAAATTGAAATACTAATATTTATGGCTGTCTTGATTTCTTCATTTTCAATCATTAAACCATCAAACTTTTATTTAGTCAGAAAACTGCCTAAACCCTTAAATCTTCTCTTTTGTTGATGAGTGCTTCTTATCACAAGTACAGGAAGATGGTTGGTGCATGTCGTGTTTCCAAATGCACATATGGCAAGCCGTTTTGTTTTTTAATCTTTCACAGGATATGAATTTGTGATATCAACAATTCAATTATAACTAGTTAAAATGCTAATTGTTGATATCAGGAATTACATTTCCACTAGTAAAAACTATAATTCTAAACAGTAAAATCCTGTGAGCTTTTTGGCCTATATTCGTGTGCGGATCTTTTTTTCAGATTTTTCACTAGTTAAATGTCACCATAGGCTGCCATTCAAATTCAATTGTTGATTGACAAGCATTCCTTAAAATGTTTGTGGAAGAAAGTAAGTCAGTCAGTCAGTCATAAAAGTTTGGAACTACAAGCATTCTTTTCATTTTTAAGTGAACTATTCCTTAAACAATCATGTGCAAAACCCTAAACCTTGCTGTAATGTTCTCAGTGTGTGAGAAGGATACATTTGTAGTTGCAGACTTTCCCCTTCTCTAAACTTTGTGCTCTGATTTGTCTCTGCCAAATTGCAGATGTGACTCAGCCTCACATAAGATGTTTATTTAACTATCTCATAGTGCTTGATTTCACTTTTAAACAGTTTCTATGAAAGAAATGTTTAGGTTTCTTGACAGTTTTTTTTCAATAGCAACTTAAAATCAAAATCAAAAACTCAGATCTGGAATGTTCTGTTCTTCTGCAGCCACTCTGGAGGGCATTCGTATGAACTGGGAGGAACAAACCTCGCTGACGCTGAGCCCGGGCACCTCTCTTAGCTCCATCATCCGCACACCCAAATGCTACCACATCTCCTCAGTCAACGAGAACGCTGCAAAGCGTTTATGTCGCCGCTACTCCCAGAAACTCATCCAGCACACCAGCTGCCAGCTGCTCCGCACGTACCCAGCAGCCACGCGCATCGACTCTGCCAACCCCAATCCTCTCATCTTCTGGCTGCATGGAATCCAGCTGGTCGCCCTCAACTATCAGACTGACGGTAAAGAGCGTAATCTGCTCATCCGCACAGCACTGGGATATAATCAGTGTGCATGATAGTGATAGAATGATATATTGACCAGGACAATCAGGCCATCCTCCTATATTTTTAATGAAAGAGCAGGTGTGGCCATTTGTAACTTAAATGTGTGAGGCTTCCAGTGTCATTCGCTTCCAGTTATTTTAGCTGTACAAAAACAGTCTGTTATACAGCTTGATATTTCAGGCTGGTTGATTTACTTTTTACTGTACTTTGTTATTTATCTGGTTATTTATAGTTATAAAGAGTCTCTGGCTTATTGATTCACAGAAGCTGTCATAGATGTGGCTTTGTCAATATGGAAGACCAGTGTACTTAAGATGAAACATTAAAGGTGCAGTAAGTGATTTCTGAAAACAACCCCTCCCTTCATTGCTCCGCCCCCAGAATGCACGAACACGCAATGCAAGAGTGGATGTCCCTTTATCATAGCTGAAGCGAAGCAAAATAAAGCTTTGTGAAAAATAAAGCGAAGATGACTAATGAATGACAAGGAAGAACAAAAAACCTGAAGCTCTTGCCAGATCATAACTTCAAACGTCTTAAATATAACTTTTCCAGTGATATTCTTCTGAGCTTTTCTCTTTTGTAATGTCTCTCAGCCATCTCTCTTTCTACAGTCTCCCTCTTGCTCACTCTCTCTCCTCCCGAGTGGACACGCCCCCTGCTGCTGATTGGCCACAACTGTGTTGTGCTGCTCGGTCCGAGCCACTTTCAACAGCGTTTCTCAGAAATCACTTACTGCACCTTTAAATAGATCAGTAATTAAACGTACTATTTAATTTTAATTAAATCAATAAATTAAATAAATACATTTTTAAATATTACCCTATTTAAAGGGATGGTCCACCCATAAATCATCAATTACTCATCCTCATGTTATTCTTGTATGACTTTCTTTCTTTTGTGGAACGTAAAAGAAGATATTTTGAAGAATTTTGGTTTTGTTAACTTCAAAATTAAAATGTTGTCATCATTTAATCACCCTCAAGTTGTTTTGAGATATTTTGAACTATGGAAGTCAATGCATCAACTGTTTGGTTACCGACATTCGTCAAAATATCTTGATTCGTGTTTTCATTTAAATATGTTATACCAAATCAGTCAACTATATGTAAATATAATTCAGATTTGTTATTGAGCATTATTCTAACAAGATGATTTCAAGAGTTCAGTCCCTTTTTTTTTTATGATAATTGAATGTGGATGGTATATTCTCTCTAGACCTGCCATTGCAGCTGAACGCAGCTCTGTTTGAGGCTAATGGTCACTGTGGTTATGTACTGAAGCCTCCAGTCCTGTGGGAGCGAAGCTGCCCCCTATATCAGCACTTTTACCCTCTGGACCGAGACCTGGAGAACATGACCCCTACGCTATACACTCTCACTGTAAGAGCCTTGGGTATCCCATATTCAGCGTTAAAACTACTTTTGGATACTCCAGCTAATCTAACAGACATGAATTAATTCATATGCTCACAGATTGTTTCAGGGCAGAACGTGTGTCCGGGTAACTCAAACGGCAGTCCCTGTGTGGAAGTGGAGGTGTTGGGAATGCCGGCAGACAGCTGCCATTTCCGTACCAAGCCCATACATCGCAACACACTCAATCCCATGTGGAATGAGCGCTTCCTGTTCCACGTGCACTTCGAGGATATGGCGTTTCTGCGCATTGCTGTGGTGGAGAACAACAGCTCGCAGGTCACCGCTCAGCGGATACTTCCCCTCAAAACCCTCAAACCAGGTAGAAAACTCATGACTGGGGCATAGTGTAATTACTGCTGTATTGAGTATTGGTTGATAACTGCCAGCTGCTTCATCCTCAGAATGGACATTTTACATGCTCTACACTAAAATAGGTTTTTGAAAGAAGTATCTTCTGATAACCAAGGCTGCATTTATTTGATCAAAAATAAAGCTTGAAAAAAAATCATAAAACATTTGTACAATTTAAAATAACTATTTTCTATTGGAATATGTTTTAAAATGTAATTTATTCCTGTGATGCAAAGCTGAATTTTATGCATCATTACTCCAGTCTTCAGTGTCACATGATCCTTCAGAAATCATTCTAATGCTGGTTTGTTGATCAATAAACATTTCTTAATATTATCTTACTCTTCTTATTATTATGATTAATGTTGAAAACAGTTGCTTAATATATTTGTGGAAACCTTTTACAGGTATGTTTGTAAAAAAAAAAACACAGCATTTATTTGAAAGTAACTTTTGATCAATTTGCAGCATCCTTGCTGAATAAAATAATTCATTTCTTTAAAGAAAATTCTTACTGACCCTAAGATCTATAAAATTCTTACTATATATATATATATATATATATATATATATATATAAAATCAATTTCGAGTACAATTTTTTTTTTTTTTAACATCCATTCAGTCATTACTTAGTATTAATATTAAATTATTATAGTATATAAAAATGTATATAAATTTTAATTATTATAAATTTTTTTATTGTCTGTCAACAGTTGTTGTACAATCACTTATTGATGCCTTCAGATTTCTCCATTTGATCATGTACTGCATTGAATTAAATCTTGTGTTGTTGTTGTGTCTTAATTCAATTGATACGTGTCCACCTTTGTCCAGTATATTTCATTTGGTTTCTGTTGATTATTCCAGGCTACAGACACCTGCAGCTGAGGAACCCGCACAACGAGTCTCTGGAGGTCTCGAGTATGTTCATCTTCAGCCGCAGAACAGAGGAGAGTCCCGCCGGAGGCCCGCTCCCTGCGTCTGTGGTGAGACAGCATTCATAACCCACTTATAAAACCACACAGATGTCAGGATCACAGAGAGATATTTGTGTTGCATGAAGTATTGGTGGAACTGGACAGCAGAAATAAAACCGTTTAAATTAATGAATCCTCTATACGTGCCATTCAGTCCCACAAGGGAGTAGACCGTATGTTTGAGAAAACATTGTGCAAATATTTCCGATGTTTTTAAAACTCTGGAATGTGCTGCATTCCTCTCTCTCTCAGTCCCTGTCATCCGAGTGCAGCCTAATTTCATTAAAAACAGGAAATCATAAAGACATAGGCATGCTACTGTATACAGAAGTGCCATGCCTATTCAAACTGCTAAAATATGAAGAAATACTAATATATATAGATATATAATATCTATATCAGATTTTTCAGTGAAGTAGATTTGAACCCCCCCCCCCCAAAAAATGACTAGGGTAACAAAATGTTTATATCTATCTGTATATTGATAAATTATTATAAACATCATCGGTAAAAAGTGTTTAAAATCTATGGCAGAAACTGTTATTATTGTGTACAGTTACTATACTATTACAGTAAACTATTTTCCTTTTTGGTCTTCTCTCGCCACTTGTGTCGTCTCCAAAAATTTAAATTACAGTAGGTGCATGTATACACAATATGTCTGAACCATTTTATTTATCTAAACTGTCACTAGTTGTTTAACAGCTCTGAAATAATGTTAAGAATGTTCTCTTTTGTTTAGCAGCATGTTATATGTCTTAAGTTTTAGAGTGTGAAAAAAAAAAGAAAGAAAGTGAACTCTGTTCCCTTTTTTCCTGTCAGCTGTTCAGCACGGAGGAAAGACGCGCCGCTCAGCAGCACAAAGTGACAGTGCATGGAGTTCCAGGCCCCGAACCCTTCACCGTAATGTGCGTTGATGAATACACCACAGCCAAACAGCTCCTGGACTCTGTAAGTGTCAACACAACTGAACTGAGCCAGTTTAGACAGGTTAGCACACACCAGAACACTGTTTAGTGCAATGAACTGTCTGAGGGCTCTGTGAGAGGACATGGACAACTACTGTAGATGAAGTAGTGTAAGCACTCTGTGTGTGGTGCCATCACGGATTCAGAGTTCTTTTAGAATTCCTGAGGACCGATTTTTATATGTTCTGAAAATGTTTCGGATTAACCTTGGAAGTACAGCCAGTGCCAAACTGTCCTCCTTTTAAATAATGATTGTCATTCATTCTCTCATTAGGAACAAGCAGTGTTCACTCCAGTGTTTACTGGTCTGGTTCACATTTTCTTCATTCCTCAGCACATAAACGCATGCTGAAATAGTCTCTCTCTTGCCAGTTGTTTCCGACTACGTCCTTCAACTACTTCCTGATGGAGGAGAGAATGCCTCTGTCGAAGGAGAAGAGCGAGTCAAAGAAAGCGCCTCAGCAGCGCCCCCTAGCGAACGATGAACGGCTCCTGAAAGTTCTTCACAGCTGGCAGCCGGAGGAAGGATATGTGGGCAGAATATGCCTGAAAACCAAGGAAGTGGTAAACAACCCTTTTCCCAGATTGTGCTTGCTTTCATTAATTAGATTTCTGAGGGTCATTCCTATTATGCAGTACCATTTGAAAGATGAATAAACTACCATTGAAAAGTTTGGAACAATTATGCTCACCAAGGTGGCTTTTGTTTTCTATTTCTTTTTTTTTTTATAATTTATATTTTTTATTGTCTTTTTCACAATGTGAAATTTTACAGATAAACAAGGCAAACACAGCCAATACTTTAAATCAGTCCCAACCGGTTTTCCTTGTATGCCCCTCTTGATAAGACATTTGTTTCTGAACATAAAACAAAAAAAAACAAAAAACAAAAAAAAAAATACAATAAAAATACAATAAAATAAAAATAATAATAACATTTGTAGCTTAGAACCGGGGTGTGGTATGTGTTTATCTTAGCGACAGTCCTTGTATAGTAAATTTGTTTTTCTCATCCTCATACTCGGTACATTAAAAAAGTATTCTTAAACATTCAGTCCTTACAACAAACCCTAAACAAAATCCGTTCTATGTTGCCTAATATATTTAAGCCATCCTCTCCAGATACTTTTAAATTGATCACCTTCCAATCTTATGGACGCAGTTAGCTTTTCCATATTGTAAATAGTTAACATTACATCAAACCATTCCTCCACTTTAGGCACCAAATCACTTCGCCACCTTCTGGTTATTGCTTTCCTACTAGCCAACAGCATTATTCGTAGCAATTTATAATCATCCCTTCTTTTTAAGTTAAGACCCTCAACTATCCCAAGATATATAATTTCAAAGTTGGTTGGTACTTTCATTTCTATCACCTCTTCAATTACCACTTTTATTTGTGTCCAATATTGAGTTATAAGGGAGCATCCCCAAAAGATATGGAAGTGATTTGCTTTAGTTTCACCACACGATCTCCAACATTTGGTATCTCCATGTTTTCTCTGTGCAGGGGTCGCAAAAAACCTTATTATATTCTTCCATCCATATTCCCTCCAAACTGAAGAATTTGTGGTTTTCCACTGGTATTCATTTATTTCCCCCCAATCCTCCCCTGACAACACTATGTTTGCCTCCCTCTCCCATCTCTCTTTAACATATACTGTGTTGTCTGCTTTCAAGTCCTCCAGAATTTTATACAATTTAGAAATGACTTTCCGTTCTGTCTGCGACCTATATGCTTCCATCATTATTTTTATGACCCCTGGCCATGTTGAACCTAGTTTAACTTTTTTAATTTCTTCTCCCAAATAATGACGTAGCTGTAGATATCTGTGAAAATCTTGCTTCTGGAGGCCATAGATCTCCTTTATTTTCTGGAAACTCATTACAGTTTGATTTTTAATAACCTCCCAATACATTTTTGGTCCATTATTCCACAATTTAAACCTTCCATCCAATTTGTTGGGTGTAAAATCTATATCGTGTGCGATCCACCTCAAAAACCTACAATGACCCGTTAACTTGTATTTCTTCACAATGTCAGACCAAATTTTAACAGAAAGCTCCAACCATGGATTTATTTTAAGTTTCAGATGGGACCTCAGTGTTTCATCGCATAAAATAGCTTTTATCGGTGGCCCCTCTATTAGTCTCTCCTCAATGTCCTTCCATTTTGCAGAATATTCTGAATCCCACAGGTTAATTAAGACCCTCAACTGCGCGGCCTGAAAGTAACTTTTTAGACAGGGTACCGCTAGACCCCCGCTCCCCTTAGGTAATTGTAATGTTCTATATTTTATTCTTGGCTTAGCACCCTGCCATATATATCTAGATATAATTTTGTCCCACTCTTTAAATTCTTTTCCCGTTATCTCAATTGGAAGATTTTGAAATAGGTAAAGCAGCCTGGGTAAAACGTTCATTCTAATCACTTCAACTCTTGATACCAAACTCAAGTACGGTATTAAGTTCCATCTTCCCAAGTCTGTTTTAATCTTTGATATTATTTGGTCATAGTTTGAGGTTTTCAATTTTCCAAGTTCTTTCGGTAAATTAATACCCAAATACTTCATAGACGTCATATTCCAATTAACATTAAAACTCTGTCTTATAACTTGATTTGGTTCATAGTTGAAGGTTATGACTTGAGTTTTTTGGACATTAACTTTGTATCCCGACAGCCTACCAAAATCCTTAAAAGTATCCATCAGTACTGGCAATGACAGATCGGGATTCTCCAGATAAATCAGGACATCGTCCGCAAACAAAGCTATTTTCTGTTCTAACCCTGCCATTACAATACCCTTGATGCTCTTATTTTGTTTTATCCACTGGCTTAGTGGCTCCAGAAAAACGGCAAATAACAAGGGGCTTACTGAACATCCCTGACGGCAGCCCCTTTCTAATTTGACGATGTTAGATAAACTACCGTTAACCTTGATCCTTGCTATAGGGCCTGTGTACAGAGTCCGAATGGTCTCAATGCACCTTTCATGAAAGTTAAACCTCTTCATTACTCGGAATAAGAAATCCCACCTTACGGAATCGAATGCTTTTTCTGCATCCATCCCCATTATTAATGCTTCTAGTTTATTATCACTAATATATTGCATAATATGCAACGTTCTACGAATATTGTCATGGGTTTGTCTTTTTTTTATGAATCCAGTTTGATCTAAACTAATAATGTCGGGTAAAATTTTTTCAATGCGCCTGGCCAGAATTGCTGTGAATAATCTATAATCTATATTGAGCACACTTATTGGCCTATAGTTTGAACAATTGCTTTTATCTTTGCCCTCCTTAGCAATCACGGATATGATTGCTTCCCTCCAAGAAATAGGAATAGCCCCTCCTTTCAATATCCAATTAAAAGTCTTGTGTAATAGTGGAATCAAAGTTTTTCTAAAAGCTTTGTACCATTCTGAAATATATCCGTCTGCACCTGGGCTTTTATTATTTTTGAGTTTAGAAATTGCTAAATTTATTTCTTCTGCCGTTATTTCTGACACCAATGAGTTATTTTGTTCTTCTGTTATTTGTGGCAAATTTAAACTATTTAAAAATTCATCAATCTGGGATTCATTATTATCCTGAATCTGGGAGTACAACCTGTTATAGTAAAATTCAAAACTCCTATGAATTTCTTCTGTCTTGTGCACCACATAATTTGTCTGTGGATCCTTAATTTTGTATACATGTCTTCCCGTCTCCTGTTTTTTAAGCCTATATGCCAGTAATTTTGCAGATCTACTCCCAGCTTCATAATATCTTTGTTTTGTATATATCATTTTCTTCTGAATTTCTTGTGACAAAATCTCATTTATCTCCGCTCTTTTCATTTTAATTTCAGCCATAATTTTGCTGTCTACTGTGTTTTTATGTTCTTTTTCCAACCTTTCCAAATCACTTTGTAGAATTTTGAGCCTTTCTTGTTTCTTTTTCCTCCTAAATGCAGATCTTGCTATCAATTTCCCTCTCATAACTGCTTTGCACGCATCCCACAATATTGATGGAGAAACCTCCCCATTATCATTTTGTTCCACATATTCACAAATCTCCTTTTCAATTTCCTCCTTCATTTGGCCATTAAGCAGGCTTGAGTTCAGCCTCCATATTGTTTTTTTCTTTTCTATCCCCAAGGATATATTTAAATATATTGGACAGTGATCAGACAAATCCATCACTCCTATATCACAGCTTTCTATTTTGTACCTATCTCTTCCATAAATAAAAAAATAGTCAATCCTTGAGTACACCGAATGTGGTGCCGAAAAGTAGGTATAATCTCTTTTAGTTGGGTTTAGTTCCCTCCAAATATCCAAAATTCTCAGATATGATATTATCTTCTTAATTTTTTTGCCTATCGCATTTTTCTGCTGTGCTTTTCCTGATGAGTCTAGCTGTGCATTAAGTCTCTGATTAAGATCCCCTCCTCCAATTAGCATCCCCTCTCCCTCTGTTGTCAACAGATCAAACACTTGTTTAAAAAATTCCCAATCTGATCCTGGAGGGGCATATACGTTCATTAAGGATACTAATTCCCCTTCCAATCTGCCTACCACCAAAACGTATCTGCCCTCTTTATCTTTAATCATCTTCAACATTTCAAAACTAATTTTACTTGATATCAGGATTGATACCCCTCTTCTCCGGCCCGACTTATAAGATGATGAAAACTCCTGATTATAACCCCCTCTCTTCAACTTTTCATGCTCTTTATCCGTTAAGTGGGTCTCCTGTAAAAAGAGTATCCCAACTTCTTCTTTCTTCATTTTACTAATTACCTTGCTTCTTTTAACTGGGCTACCCAAACCGTTAACATTATACGAGGCTACTTTCAATTTACTATTTCGTGTCGTCATTTACCAAAACATTGTTGTTTAAACTCAATGTCTCTACCCCCTTTGCTACAAACAAATGAACCACATGAACAATAATTAACTCTTGAACAAAGCAAAATGTTTTCCAAACCTGAGGTTTTACAGTCTTCAACCTTTCCTGAGCTCACTCCAAGCTCTGAGGGATAGCCCCTGTAGATCAGGGGGCCCTCATGACCCTTTTGGGTCCTTTTCATCAGTCAACTCTGCAAACATATTCCCCAAATACAACTTAAAGAAGTAAATTTCCCTTTGTCCGCACTTGTCCTCGGCTGAAATCAAAGAAAAGAGAGAATTGCTCACCTAGACCATACTTATTCAACGCTGAAATACAATGCAGAGAATTTGTCTTATTCCCCAATGTAGAATGCTACCGATTACTGAAGTTTGATGGGCTTAATCTTGTACTGTCTCCGTAGATCTTCTAAAGGCTTGCAGTTTCTCCTTGTATCCCAAAGAAGAAGTCTCCATCTGACCCTCCTGTCTGCCTGCTCCCCTGCTGGAGCGCCACATCCGACGTTGAATCTTCTCCAGTGGATCTACAGCTGTTTTAACAATACGCACCGGAAATCCTCTTTCCACCATGTCTCTTGTCGCCTCTGCTGCTGAGTTATAGAGGCATGTGTCTCCCTCGTAGAATACACGAAACTTCGCGGGAAACGGTGTCTGAAATCTGATTCTGTTCTCTCTCAGTACTCTCTTAGCTTCGGCGTATTCCTTTCTCTTTTTCATGACTTCCGGTGCGTAATCGTGATCAACATACACACGTTTCCCTTCAAAGAGGAACCCTTTTTTCTCCCATGCCTTCTTGATAATATCCTCTTTACATTTGTAGCTTAAGAATTTCGCTACTATGGATCTTGGTGGTGCATCATCAGATGGGCGGGGTCCCAGCGATCGGTGGGCTCGCTCCAGACTGAGCTGGTACGCTGGCGGTAACTCAAGCTTTTCTCTGAGTAAAGCTTCCACAAAAGCCCCCACAGATTCTGCATCCTTTTCGACCCCCTCTTTGATCCCATGCAAACGAATGTTGTCTCTTCTGGCCCTTCCTTCTTGATCGATTTGTTTTTCCTCAAGCTTTCTGTGGAGTTTTATGAGCTCACCTGTAACTTCCTCGATGCTCAAAACTCTCTCCTCCGTGTCCCCGAGTCGTCTTTCAGCTTCATCAATCCTGTCATTCGTCTTTCTAAGATCTTCTCTGATGCCGTTTAGACCTTCTGCTGTCTCACGTCTAAACTCCCTTATCTCCCGCAGGACTGCCTCTAAATCCGACATTTTTTCTTGTACTTGCGTTGTTCCGGATGATAGCTCCGCCGCTAACTCCAATGCTAACTCCACTTGCTCTCCGTCTTCGTTCCCGCGTTGTTTAGCGTTTCCAGCCTTCCTTCTGGTTTTCCTTCTTGACATATCACCCGCCCCCCGATATTGTCGTCTTTAAATCATTTATGTTACTCAGGCTTTAGGTTTACGGGGCAAATTCTGAACTTTTAACGGGGAGCTGCTTCGCTATGATGTCGCCATGTTCGACCCGGAACCGGAACTTTTGTTTTCTATTTCAATATATTTTAAAATGTACTTCAGTCTTCAGTGACACATAATCCTTCAGAAATCATTCTAAATGTGCTGATTTTCTGCTCAAGAACTTTTAAAGCGATATAAATTATTAACAAGATGGAAATTGAACAAAAACCTTTTAATTGGTTACCAATTGACCGTTCGCAAAAAGACCCGCCCCCTTTAGTTACTGTTGCTATGTCCGACAAGCCACGCCGCTCTCTCGCCATACCCAGAGCCATGGAGAGAGAGAGTTGCGACACTCTTTGATGTCGCCGCTATGGCTGTCACGTGGTTCATGTAAGCCCCAATAGTTCCAAAACGTACGCTGGCTGTCATGTTCTTCTATGGGACAGACAGCAGCGATTGCATTATTGAACGGTAAATATAAAATAAAACACACACCCAAGTACTTTTTCAGCTGTTATTGCATTATTGCATTTTGTTAATGTCAGTTTTGCATTTGGAGATAAGTTTTAAGCTATATTTTTGGAGGGAAAAGCTTAGTGTTCATGTTCGCATGGGTAGTAGCACTGGCTTTAGCGGCTCTAACTTAACTTTTCCATATCATTCATCTGATGATGGACGTCTCATGATATTTATTTTAGCACAACTGGGCTGTATTAGGCTATTGATTCCAGTGATTTTGCTTATAAATTTAGATTCAGCCATTAGCCTACCTTTGTGATCACGCAAAGAGGTCTGCCGTGGCGGTCCGTTCAGAATTCGCTTAGAAGCTAGCTCACTTCTTCTGATGAAAGTGGCCACCCCCAGGACCACAACGTGAAACATGATCATGTTAAGACTAAGAATATTATTTTAAGATTAAGCCATACACATTATCAAAACTATAACAGATTAAAAACGAATTTAAGCATGGCTGATACAAATGAAGGTTTTCAAATAAAATATTTTTTATTAAACAATAACAGACAACAAAAATGTGTGCTTGTGTGTGTGAACAAGAAAAACAAAAACCAGGGGCAGGTGATCCATGAAACAGACAGGACTGGTGATGGCCATAACAATCCTAAAGGTCCAGCATTGTTCTCACAAGCCGCTTCACTCAAGACAATAATAACATAATGAAAAGTTAGTATATCCCAAAAAATTAAATTAAATAAAAGTTGCTATAAAGGTGGTAGCGATTCATTACCGAACTCTTAGCTGACGAAGTCGCGCTAGCTAACTAACGTTAGCTAGCAGGCAGTGCTTGAAAATTGGTTGAAACAACCAACATAAAATATAAATAATTACGCTGTGCATGTACAAATGAAGACCAGTATAAGCATCGCAAAGGGCCTCTGATACAATATAGACAGTTGACAATTCAAAAGAGGTCGACATTTCGGCAACTTAACTCTGGAACAACTCGACGCGCAGCAATGTAAGTGAATGGTGTCCAACGCCCAAATGACAGTGTTTGGAACTATTCCGATCTTCATATCCCGGAAGTAGGCGGTTAAAAGCGCCGCCATTATTTACAACGGAGGTCTATGGGAGTGTCGCAACTCTCTCTCTCTCTATGACTCTGGCCATACCATGTTCTCACGCAGTGAAAAATACATCGCGGAGCAGAGAGGACACTGACAACGCGCTGACAGACAGGACAGACCAGGTTACTTTTGATACGAAACAAAGTCTCAACTTTCAAATTTGGTCTTTTTTAAAAGAAATTTAAACAATAAATAGCGTTTTGTGGCTCTTTAATGTGTCTGACAGATCGCTGTAGAGGCTCAGTTAAAGCTGCTCGTGAACCCATCATCTCTTCCTTCTAGTTAATTTATAGCATCAAATAAACATGAATGAGCATAAGAAGGAATGTTGTTTATACCGCAGAAAGACGTCAGTACACACCGTTAATCTACTAACTCTCCGGACTGCTTTGTCGGACAAAAATGGCGGATTCGGCAGATGGCGGATTGTGATTGGTCAGATCGCCTGTCAGTCAAACTCCCTGCGAAGGGTCAATTAAAACAATATTCCCCAGAAAACATGTTTTCTTTGAAACATTTTGATTAAAGAAAATTTTAAGAAACAAACTGTGTCAGTATTTTAAGAAATATTCGAAGTTTTATGTTAGAAGCACTCAGCGAAGTATTAGTTTTTATTAATATTTTTATTTTTCCATTTTATTTTGTTTGAAGTTTTAGAAATGTAGTTTTGCATTTTTTGGTTGCCATTTTTATAATTATTGTTATTTAAAATATATCTATAGTTTTTATTCATTTTTAGTTAGAAACTAGATGAAGTTTTTTGTTTTTATATTTTATTTCTTTTTTTATTATAACATTAACAATTAACATTATTCATAATTCATTTCATGTTCACTTAAGGATAGTTTGAGAAACAGAACCGAAAGAAAGCCAGAATGATTTCAAGCTTTAAAAATGTATTTTTGTATTTGTATCCAGTGTATTAGGATAATGGAAAAGTAACTCATAACAGGATTGACCCCCACAGGCCTCATAAGATCCACACCCATTTCTTTTGTTTATACATTTCACCATTTAACTCTTGATCTGTTGCTCCTCCTGGTGGCTCATAGCAGAACTTCAATGAGAAGAATATAGTGATGGAGGGATTGGAGGAGGTGAGCAGCGGAGAGGAGGACACGTTCTTCGTGCAGGTTCATGATGTTTCTCCTGAGCAACCTCACACTGTCATCAAAGCCCCCCGTTACAGCACAGCCCAGGACATCATCCAGCAGGTCAGATATCACTGTGACATTACTGGAAGATTTCATCTCTGTCATGTTGATGTCAAATTAGCTAAGCTGCTGTGGTCTATTGTAGACTCTGAGCAAAGCCAAGTACTCTCTGAGCATCCTGAGCAACCCCAACCCATGTGACTACGTCCTGATGGAGGAGCTTACCAAAGACGCGGGCAGTAAGAAATCCTCCTCAGCTAAAGCGTGCCAGCGTGTGTTGCAGGACCACGAGTGTGTGTTCCAGGCTCAGAGCCGGTGGAAGGGTGCCGGGAAGTTCATCCTCAAGCTCAAAGAGCAGGTGAACGCCTGAACGCCTGCTCACTGATCTATGACATGAAAAACAAGCACAGCAACATCTGAAAATATAATGATGCCTTTCTGTTGCTTCTCTATGAATGAAACATTTTACAGACAGATCAGTTTTGCAATGTTTTTGAAAGAAGTCTCCTCTGCTTACCAAGGATGCAGTTATTTGATTAAAAATACAGTAAAAACAGTAATATTGTGAATTATTATTACAATTTAAAATAGTTGTTTTCTATTGTGATATGTCTTAAAATGTAATTTATTCCTGTGATCAAAGCTGAATTTTCAGCATCATAACTCCAGTCTTCAGTGTCACATGATCCTTCAGAAATCATTCTAATATGCTGATTTGCCGTTTAAGAAACATTTCTTATTATTATCAATAGCTATGCTTCTATCAACCCATTTTTATGCACATTTTGGGATATCTGTGCAAAGCTATGTGCTCAATAAGATGTGCTTAAACTACGATGTAAACACATTTACCAAATAAATCCTTTGGAGTTTGCATCAACAGAGAATGTGATTGGAGAACTGGAGTAACCAGTGGATCAATTTCATTGCACAAATGGTTTGGTCGTTCTGAAATGCCTAAACCAAAACCTGTCATCTAAATGATTTGGTATAATGATCTCCCAGAAGCATCTCACACTATTGCGTTCAGAAGCATCAGGCATCAGAACACTGCTTTATCCGCAAATGTTTTATACGATAGTCCAAATTTGCGGACAAGTTAAATTCACAATTTTTTGTGGAAACAGCTAATGTTGAAAACTGTTGTGCTTATTTGAAATAGAAATCTTTTGTAATATATAAATGTCTTCACTGTCACTTTTAAACTATTTAATGCATCCTTGCTGAACAAAAGTATTAATTTCTTTCAAAATATTGAAAAAATAATAATACAATCTTACTGACCTTTTTGACACAATATTCGACTGTAATTATGAACAATGCCTGTTTTCAAACTTTTTTGTATTAACAGAAGCTGGGAGTGTTACTTTATTTATTTAATTACTTTTATTTAGCATTTTAATGACGATTAGAGTTAAAGTATTTCAATAAAAAACAAAATAGCATTAATATATATTTTAAAAATATATAATAAATGAATTGACCTGAATCCAATTTTTTTTTTGTCACGCGACTGGAAAGGTCTTTGAAAAGGAAATTCCTTGGTCACAAAGTGCTGTATTGAAATGTAAATAGCTCAACAGACAGCTTTGGATATCAAAAAAAATATATTCCCTGATATATGGATATTCATATAAATATATTTATTATTGGCACAATATGTATTTGCATAAATCCAGACTTTATCACACTGTTGCATGAACAATCTTGCTTAGGAAAACATTTTTTCTTCTCAGTATGTTAATGGCATTTGTTTTCCGGTGTCCCGTCTCTCAGATGGCCCGCGAGGACAAGCGTAAGGGCGTCTCTTTTGCCAGCGAGCTCCGGAAGCTCACGGGTCGGAGTCGGAGCTTGACCGTGAACACCAGCACGAACGGCCCCGCGGCCCAGGAGCCGGCACACAGTAAGGAGGAGAAGGCTGCATGTCCCAGCATGATGCCTCTGCCCGAGGCCTCGGAGTGAAGCAACACTCTGCAGTGTGTGTGTGCAGTGCATGGAGCTCCACCAGGTACCAGACACTAACACACAGCAGCCATTATTAACACAGTTTTTATTATACAGTCTCAAATCTAACAGACAGAAAACGCTATTGATGGTATGATGATTTAGTCAAAGTTGTTAGTCTCTGTGCTGCTAGTTGAGCAGTGCTATCTGAGAGTTTGCCATTCTTTGTTTAACAGAGTTATTAATGAGCAGTGCACCATGTCTTTACTAGCAGTGGAAAGTGATTAATGGCATGTCAAATTTAATAGACCTCAATCATATTCAATTTGCCGCGAATGAATATGAGGTGTACAATATAGTCATTGGTGTTTATCACTCTGTAAGACGGACACCTTTAAAATAAAGGGTAACCAGACTGTGTAATTATACATTTAAGCACTGAGTAATTATAATTAACCTGTACTTGGTATAGGGTTAGGTTAAGATTAAGGTTTGGTTTAGGTGCATCATTTATAGTGAATACTGTAGTAACTACATGTAACATGTGAAACAAGGACACTGTAAAACAAAGTGTTACCCAACATATCTGATGAGTCTATAGCTGTGTTTGAAATCTCCCCCTGAACCCTCGTTCAATATTCCCTATATCACTGCACTAATATAGTCCACTTGAGGGAGTGAATGAAAACGAGTGAGCGGATTCAGACACTGAGTGCACAGGAAGGGCTGCTGCTTGCATAGTTTGTTCTTGCTGTTTAATAATCATTTGTAACTCAGCGAACTGGCAGCTCCAGTAGCAGTGAAAAGATTTTGAACACTTGAACTCTGTCATGTAAACTAGCATGTCTAAACCTTATCTAAACAATTTAATTATCAATTAAAAAAAGAATTTATACCTGTATATTACGCTGTAGCCACATTGGAGCAGCAGTTTGGGAAATGGATGGATGGAGGATTCAGCTGTGGGCGCCATCTTCTGGTGAGATGTGGGACCTTACAGTGCATTATGGGTGTTCTCTAGCCCTTGAGTGTTCATCAGTTGTACACTCGTTGTTGCAGTGCATTATGGGATTGAATGAGTGCACTTGATAATGTCCACTAGTTTCGGACACCACTACCTCTCCTCAAATAATGCCCTATTTAAGGGTATAGGGGGCGATTTCAGACACAGCCTATGTCTGTTCCTCACAGCCTCGCTTTCATTCATGTCAAATAAAACTGTGACACAAAAACAAAAAAGCGCTGTTTGGATTTAAATAGGCAAATGCTTAAGAATCAGTGTCAATGATTGGATCATTATTGCAGTGAATATTATTGTGTTGTTTTTTAGCATGTTATATGTTTGGCAACAGTTCTTCTAACCCTAGTTGGAGTGTGTAGCTTTTCTCATCATTTCTTTAAAAAAAACATGAAGGAAGACCATATTTCAGGATGACAATGTCAAGATTCAACAGGCTCAAACTGTGAAAGAATGATTGGGAAGGAGCATGAAGAATCATTTTCACACACGAGTCCAGATCTTAAACTCACTGAGAGTCTTTGGGATGTTCTGAGGAGACTTTAGTCAGAGTGCTGGACTCTTGCATTGTCAATACAAGATCTTCACCAAAAATGTATGCACCTCTTCATGGAAATAAATGTTCTGATGTTATTTTCATCAAGAGGAGCATCCATTTTTGGTGAAGATCTTGTATTCAGTGAACATGAAATATCTTCCTGACCCCAAACTATTGAACAGTAGTGTAATATCAAAAGATTGCACATAATAAAAATATCGAGGACATAAATGTATTAAAGTGTAATTTTATTAAGCAAATTCGGCGAGATGTCAACGGTAACAGCATTTGCTGTGTGTCTGCAGTGCAGTGATATGAGCAGGTCAACAGCTGGAACACTATAACCAATCAGCATCCAGGTCTAGAATGATCCACTTTGTTACAAAACATTGCATTTTCACAAACTCCTTCACTCTGCGGTAGAAACATTTCAATAATGCACCACGTTTTCATTGTTGCTGTGCGACCGCAACTAACCTGAACCTTCCCGCCTGTCTCTCTTCAGAGTCTCTGTCGATGGGGCTGAAGGCCTGGATGGCCGAGGGACGCTTGGGTTCTCAGAGAGTGTGTGTGTGTGGCGGTCGCACCCCTGCCCCCTCCGGCTGGTCTCTCCCGCTGCTGTGGAACTGGAAGCTGCATAAATGAGTCCAGAGCCAGAGCAGCACCTCTAGTGTTCACCACTCTCACACGCGGCTCAGAGACTCGTGCGCAAGGGTTCGTCGGTTCAGCAGCGGATGTCAGATGAAGCAGTTTCTCCTTACTTCGATTCTTCTTCTTCTTGTCCTACTTCAACAGTACTGTAAGTGATGAATGCGTTTATATGCATTTCATTTTCTTTTGTGGTTTTGCACATTACTATTATTTTGAAAGTTTAATACTCTATTTACATCCCTGTTTTGGATTGCTGACATGAAATGGGAGCATGAATATGCCCTCAGTGTCACACTATACAGGTTTTTTTTATTAGTTGACTTGTGATTCTTACGAGTTCAGAGCAAATGCATAAGATTTTTCGATGGATGCGAGGCAGATTTGTTCTGCATATTTTAGCAGCTAATTGAATTTGATGGCTTTCATTGCACATGTCCTGTACCTGTAGACAACACTGCACGGTGTTGAGCGGTACCTTTCTTTACACAGCCACAAATCTATTTACAGTATTAGAAAAACACCACTTTAAATGGTACTTTATTTGAAGATTTCTTTCATTAGAGCTAGGAATTTTTCTTTTCTTGCACATATTTTTTTGAACATAATCTCCCCCTTCACAGCTGCAGTGCAATTATTAAAATAAAAAAAATAATTCTTGCATTTACAGAAAACTCACAATATTAAATGGTTCCTCTGAGTTCCATCATCACTGCAGCACTTTTGAAATGGTTTAATAAAAAATCAGTAAAATTGAGGTTTAAATCCCATATGACCTCTGTAATAAATCAATACATTTTATTATCGAATGATAATGTTCGATTTGAAAATGTTTCCTATTTGTGTTAAATACAATTTTCCTGTAATATATTCCTGTGAATCCCCTGCTTAACTTTCTTGGTGGTTGAAAATGACCTTTTATCTTTAAGTGGTCCATTTTCTTTCTTGAAATCTTTCATAACTAACTGCATGTTATATAGCCCAGGCTGGCTGTACATTTCCTGACGTGTACATATGAGAGTACATAATTATCAAATCTGTATTAATTTATTTTTAAGGGATGAATGCTCCTCCAGTTTGTTCATACTGTATGAATGTATAATGTTTGTATTTTTGTAATTTATATGTTTAGAACTGTCTTGAGAGATATTAAATATTTTAACATTAAGAGAAGGGTAGGCATGAAGTATTTAATGTGTGTGGTACACTACAGCGTTGTCATGTGTTTTCAATGTATATTTACCATTACTTTGTTTTGAACAAGCAATTTTTTTAACTTTATAGCATGACACTATGCTGTTATTTTATTGCATTGATAGTTAATCAAGAACATCTGTGTCTTAGGAGTTTAAAACATGTTGAACTTTCTACTAGTGATGGTTTTCAGCACACGTAAAATGCTATAGGAATGTATCGTCAATATTGTGATGTCAATATTGGATTATTCGTTTACTTGAAACTACCGAATCAACTACTTTCATCAATAAATAGTGTTGAAAAACACAGTTTTTGGTGAAACCGTTACTTGTACATCAGTGCATATGCTAAATTATGTCAATAAAAAAGATCAAAGATTGTATCTTGGAGCATTTATTTTACACATATCGATAGAAAATAGCTTTTCCCAACTTTCATTCATGTTTCCTGTGGTGTGTGTTGTAATGTAAAGTCTAGACTCGTTTGCTCGCTCTCGGTTTGAAGAGCAGCATCGATCTGTGCCTTCAGGTCTGGATCGAAAAACGCATGACCGATCGTGAAATGTTCCTGTAACACAAAATTAAAGAACAATTCAGAAAAAAAAATACACACACACACACACACACACACACACACACAAAAAAGTAAAGCATTGTTATATGGAAAAATACCTTTTTCTTTGAGGGAGGCTCTGCGACAGGCGGGTTGAAGGTCATGTCTTTAACACTGTAGTCTTCAAACAGCTGCACTGGAGTCCTACACACACACACACACACCATGAACATCTCCATATTCATCTGGAATCCTGAAACCTGGAGCCTGTGGTCTCTACCTTCTGCTGATCTCCATGCTGAGAGCACCTGAACCTTCACTGGGAGCACCTTTCATGAGATGAGCAGCGAACTTCCTCACCACGGGGTGATAGTGGCTCTAGAACGACAAAGAAATCAGGAATCCTTTCATCCAACAACTGACTAGTTTGACCTTTTTTTCTCTCTAGACTTTTACATTTATTTTGAGCTTTAATATTTGAGACTGCATGCTATTTTTATTTATAATTAATTTAACTCTCTCACCAGCATTTTCCCAAAAACTTTCTTAGGCCCCAGAATACTTTGTTTTATCATCTGAAATGTGCAGCAACTTATATTCCATAACACACACATTTGGATGACTGAGGTCCGTGAGCTCAAGTGTATATACACACACACACACACACACACACACACAGGGAATTTCCAATAAACCGGTAGTTTCAATTTTGCTTTAACTAAATATGTTTAATATTTAAATATGCTTTCATAATATGTGTTGAATTTGCTGAGTGAGGGGGAACTAAAACACTTTTTTGCAAACGTTTCATTTTATTTACCAGTATTTTACATTATTTATGTAACAAAATGTGTGACGCACTGATGCGACTTATCAGTGCTTTTCCTCTAAATGTAATTTCAACCCGGAGCAACTTAATTTTTGGAGAATTCATTAAACTGAAGCCTACTGGCAATTTAAAATAAATAAATAAATGAAGGAAAAGGGAATTTAATTTCCCACTGTCAGTAATAAACCTCTGGAATGAGTGAATGAACATCATTGCGCTTCACCTTCAGTAAGTGAAGCTCCCACAGTCCTGTGTTCTGGGGGTTGCAGTATTCAGGCACGTCCAGCTCTGGGAGATACACACCACTGCCCTGCATTTCATTATCCAGCAGGATGTCACACTTAGGGAAGGTCTACACAAACACAAGAGAGACACACAATTCATACATTCACCTTAACAAGTCATAAACACGAAGGCCTCCATTAGCTGAATTGAAGGCTCACATGCATCAGCGTCCTATTGGCCGCCAGGATGCCCACACAGGAGTCGGGCAGCACGTGCAGGCCGAGTGTGCTCAGTCTCTTCACGAAGGCCTGTGCCCTCAGCAGATTGACCTGCTTCCTGCGTTTGTTCAGCATCGCGTCCAGACACTGAAGCACGATCGCCGTGTCATCATTCGTAGCTCCTGTAGACAATAACAATTGGAATATAATAAGAAAACTAACAGATACAATAGGTGCCTTGCCCCTTCGGGGCTTGGCCCCTAATTGCATAAAACATCGTTTCCATTCCATGTGTTCAAGAGAGCAAAATACCCACTTCCTGAAAACCTGGTGCAAAGTATCAGTTATAAACAATGCTGGTCCTCCCTATACGCAAAGTACACATGTTGTGTAGGGCCCCCGAACCACCAGGGGCCCCTTGCTCTCAAAGATGACTTAATGACTAGAAGTGATTAAAGGGTTAGTTTACCCAAAACATTTAAATTCTGTCAGTAATTACTCACCCTCATGTCATTTCAAACCCAGAAGACTTTAGTTCATCGGAACACAAATGAAGATATTTTTAATGAAATCTGAGAGATTTCTGTCCCTCTATTGACAGCTACACAACTTCCACTTTGACACTTCAAAAGGTTCATGAAGAGATCGTAAAACTAATCCATATGAATTGAGCAGTTTAGTCCACATTTTCTGAGGAGACACGATCACTTTATATGATGAACAGACTGAATTTAGGCTGTTTTAAAATACAGTGTTGTGGGTAAAGGATATAAATCTAGCAGTGAAGATCGGTTTATGCTTAATCCGTTTATGGAAGGAAAACGGGTTCACGTTTACATGATCGCATGCATTGTCGGCTTACTAACCATAATGAGGTTAAGAACATGCATTACAAGTTGTAATTAAAACAAATTTTAATCTGAAATACTATTTCAGTCTTTCTACTTCAAAATGTCACATTTAATTCAATGTGAAACTTGCCGTTTCTTTCCAAGTATCTGTGAAATTTACAGCAATTTCTAAAAAAAATCCTAAATCACATTTTTTTTTTTCATTATGATTAGTCTAGTTATCCAATCATATGATCCTTTGAGGCAAAGTCATGTGAGTTTTTTGTAATGCACCCAGGAATATATTAAATAATTGTGTTTCCAAATAAATCCACATCATCTGTAAACAGTCTCTCAAAAGGAGCAATCGCAGCCATTGGAAGCAGAAATGCTAGTTAACTAGCTTGACCTTTTTTTGTTAAGTGAATTGTATGTTCAATAATAGTCTATCTGACAGGTCTCACAACCAAAAACACTGTGCATTTAATCCTTAAAAATCAAGCTTTGAGTGTGCGAGTGACGGGATGTTCTTGTCAGACAGAGACAGGAGATCTCACCTGCGTGCAGCGTCAGCAGGGTTTTGTATAAGTGGCTGTAGAATTTCAGAGGGTCGATGTTGAGGACGTCCCCTGTTGGAAACAGAGATGTGTTTTAGCTCAGCGAGAGCAGGAGCTTCCCGAAACGAGAGCTGAGGCTGAACTGACCTTGTCCTGAGAGGATGTGGAAGGATGTGAGAATGCAATGAAGGCTCTCCCGATACGTCAGATCCTGGGTGAAGGAAAACACTGAGATGTTAGTGCATACAATTTTACCCTGATGAATCACGAAGCTGACGCTCCTGGCTGAAACACTTACGCCCGATATGATGAGGCCGAAGAGCACCGCCAACAAATCATCAAAGAACTCCAAGTTTATAAGATGAGCAAACCTTCAGGAAACAGTTTGAACCGTGTTATTCACATGTTAACAAGAGACCCGAATGCTAATAACGCTATAATAAAGCTGTTTAGACATCATGTGGTTCTTACTTTGCAAGACCTTCTAAAACGGAGGACAGTAAGATGGACTTCTGGGCTTTCTTCAGTATTCTGAAGTAGATGAGGAACACGATGTTCAGCGTCTCTGTGTGCTGGAATCAAAGATAGATATGCGGTAACATATCGATGCATTAAAGGAAGTGTTCAACACGCTCTCCGTCTACTCTAATAGCACTCACCAGTTTAATTTTCTTGTCCTTGCTCTCTGTCGCCTCAGCTTCCAGAAGCTCTTTCTGCAGCTTATCCTCGGCTTTTTTCCACTGTTGAGGACAAGAAGATTGAGGAAACAAAACCAACCATCCCGGCATATAGGTAGATATATACGGCTTCTCCAGCGGCTTCGGCTCAGGAAGTTTATTTCACATTATTTTACTCCATAAACATTTCAGAAAATTCTTTAAAGAAAATAAAGAATTCAATTACAAACTTACCAACTTTTAAAGATTACAATACAAAACTATTGATTAAATGTATAAAAGTATAAACGTAATTAAGTTCATTATACAAGATTTCAAAAAAGGTTTGGGGTGAGTAAGAAAATGCTTTGAAAGAAACTTTTTTTTTGTGCAAATCCGCATATTAGAATGATTTCTGAAGGATCATGTGACATTGAAGACTGGAGTAATGATGCTGAAAATTCAGCTTTGATCACATTTTAAAATATATTCAAATATAAAAAGTTATTTTAAACAGTAAAGCTATTTCACAATTATACTGTTTTTATTGTATTTTTGATAAAGTAATGCAGTCTTGGTGAGCAGAAGAGACTTCTCTAACACAGACCTCAGACTTTTCACCAGAAACATCCCATGATTGGGGAATCTAGTTGCAGGAAGTGGCTGATGTGTCGTTTTTAAAATGAACCAGTGTCCAGTGAAGAAACACTGATCTAAACCATACATTTAATGACAACATTGGGCTCAGTTCAGACCTTCCGCTGCATCCTGGACAAGTTTGTCTTCCTCTCCTTGAACAACATGAACTTCTTTTTGGGCGCAGTGTCTTCCGTATCTTTCTTCATGTCCACTTCTTTTATCCTCAGACAGAGGAGACACTTCAGCACCTGTGCATTCATATCACAAATATCACTAATGACATCAAGCCATTCAAAACATCTGCATCAAGATGTCATATACACATCACATGCTAAAGGGATAGGCCACACAAAAATAAATGTCATTAAAAAGATATTTTGAAGAATGTTGGCAACCAGTTTCGGTTCCCATTGACTTCCATTTAATGGAGAAAAAATAGTGTTGAAGTCAGTGGGAACTGAAAAAGTGTTTCGCAATACAACATGAACACAATAAGTACATTGTATAGTTTTTGGACTGTGATGGCCTGTTGGTCTGGCCTGTTGGTCTGGCCTGTTTCCTTGTGTCTGGTTTGTTCTGTGTTGCAGGGGGCATGGCTATAGCTTGTCAGTGAGATTGGGGACACCTGGGCCCAGGTGTTTTATGCCTTCATAAACCTAAAGCCCTTCTCTCCCGTGCATTACTTGTTTTGTTCACGCAACAACATATCTTCCATTAATCCAAACATGCACCTCACTCTACTGACCTTACTGATTTTCACACTTCATGGTTGTATTATGTTACGTTAGTTGTTGTATTGGTGTCTTTGTTTAGTTAATAAATTTCATTTTTGTGGTTTAAAACTGCGACCTTCTATTTTTGTCATGGCTTTAGAGCCAGGTCATGACAAAGTGGGGGCTCGTCCGGGATCTGAACCCGGGACCTCTCGCACCCAAAGCGAGAATCATACCCCTAGAGTCTAAAAAACAGGACAGGACGGAAAGCACATCCATCCATCCATCCATCATAAAGTGCTCCACATGACGCCAGGGGGTTAATAAAGGCCTTCTGAAGCGAAGTGATGCGTTTATGTGAGAAAAACATCCATATTTATAACTTTATAAACTATAATCATTGGGTTCCATTAACGGGGGCGGTGGAAGAGTGACCTCTGACCCGACGCATGACGTATTGATGAAGAGCAAAACAAAACACCGGTCACGAATTAGAAGATTAAAATGGGTGGATGGGCTTTTTGTGCTTCAAAATCTAAGGAACCATTCACTTGCATTATAAAAATGGGAAGATTCAGAATATTGTTTAACACTCCGATTGTGTTTGGCTGAAAGAAGAAAGTCATATACGCGTCTAGGATGGCTTGAGGGTGAGTAAATTATGGAATACTTTTCATTTCTGGGTGAACTAACCCTTTGTAAGAACTTGTACAGAGTAAACAACGTTCAGTATGATGACTGTACCTCTGGCTTGACGTTGTAGTTCCTGCTCTTGACCATGCCTGAGATGACCTTCACCATCGCTAAAGAGGCCTGGCCCAGTTTATCCTGTTTCAGCAGTTTCCTGACAGCTTCACAACTCATCTCAGACACCTGAACGCAAAATCACATCATCACATTACTACCGCCCACATGCAAACCTCCAGATGCTGAGCTTTCCAGCAGACTGACCGTCCTGACGGAGTCGTTCATCAGAGGCACCACCATCACTATGATGTTGTTGTGGAAGTTGAAGTGTGGCAGAGCTACGAGCAGATCACAAATGCACCTGATGGCCACCTCAGCAAGACCTTTATAACACTGAAGAGACACGGCTTGACTTCTCTTCTGCTTCTTCTGCTTCCAGTCTGAAACGGCATCAGATCAGTCAGACGGGACAGTGAGAACGGACGAATGAGGTGGTCACATGATCTACCTTTGATTGTCTGTTCCAGATCCTCCAGGTAAAACTTGTACTGGCTCACGAGACCCTCCTCAAACTCTCTCAGTTGCTGCGTCTCTTTTTTCACCTGCAGAACAAAGGGACATGCTTCAATGGGTCATAGAAGATACTTAAATCCAGTCATTTAATCATGTCGTTGTCTCTTGGCTCCAATTATCCACTTCTTCAACCAAAACTGATTGGTTCTAATGAGCATTTTTCACTTTAAATGACCCTCAGAGATAAACAGGTCAGTTTTTGTTGCTGTGCCTTACGTATATAAATGCCATTTTCTCAGATTGAAATGATCAGGAACCTTTTATAAATTAAACTCAAGTCAAATATTAATACAAAGCCAAAAACACCACGATGTTTGGCAGATTTACCCATATATTATTGTAATAATTAGTGTCTACCCTGCTTTCTCATCCATGGTATCTGCAGAGTTTTATCAAATTCTTTTATCAAAATCTTTTACCTAAAACAGGGTAACTGGCAACTGCATATTTAAAATATGTTTTATTCAATATATACATATGAAATGACGTTGGTTTATATACCAATATATTACAAATTCGAAGTTGATCGATATTGGATTTTGCTCATACGATGTTTAAATAAAGGCAATAAACTAATTATTGTGCAGATACTGAAAAAGTCTATAAGGTGAACGTGATAAATAATGGTGTTAAATAATGTTGCCGTAGAGAGAAGATTCAAGTTTACGTTAAACTAAATGCCAGATGCAGTTTATTAAGTAACCAAAAGAAAAAGATTTTAGGCACAATGCAGGACTTATAATTATAAACAAGCCCGAAATACTCTGAAACTCTTATTTTGAGATGTCTACGTTACTACTCCCAGCTGCTCCTTCATAAAGACAAGGGGGATCAAATATGCACAATTACAACCATCTGCAACATATTACAATATAAACACCATGAAGTAAACATTGCCATAATTCAAAAATTGCTTCTTGAAACTGCAAGTCTGTAGAACGCGCAACAGCGCCACGATGCGCATTTAATTAAACCATTGCCTTTTGAAGTTTAATAATTTACTTTTTTTTTTTCTTCTTTAAAATTTAAAGGAACACGCCACCAGTTTTTGAAATAGGGATTATTCACCGTCTCCCCTACATTTAGATATGTGGGCTAACGCAATTTGTCTCAGTGCATGCATTGTCTTAATCTGGCAGCGCTGCCTTTAGCTTAGCATAATGAATGGAATCCTTTGTTGCTGGATAGCATGTCATGAGTAAAAGTAAAAAAAAATAAAAAAATTAAAAAAAAAGAATTACTTGTGGCCTGCGTATTCACGAGTACAAATAGCAATGCAGATTTAGACTAGGCAATTTCCTAGGCAGATACTGACTTGGGACTATATTGGGGTGAAGCACAGGCGAAGCACTGCTACTTGGTCGGAGAGAATGATTGAATTAGATTTTTTGGATCACTTTTACTCACGACATGCTATCCGGCAACAAAGGATTCCATTCATTATGCTAAGCTAAGCTAAGCTAGCGGCGGCGCTGCCAGACTAAGACAATGCATGCACTGAGACAAAAATGCGTTTGCCCACCTATCTAAATGTAGGGGAGACGGTGAATAACCCCCATTTAAAAAAACGGTGGCGTGTTCCTTTAAGACCTCTTAAAATTATAATTTTAAGACCTTAAATTTTATCAAACCGAATTTAATACTTTTTAAGGACCTGCAGGAACCCAGTCATCACTACCTGGACCGGGTTTCTAAACACCCAATAAGCATGTAAGTTCGGCCAGTGACGTGACAATGCATTCATCTGTCTGTCATCACACACCTGAGTCTTCCCGAACGAGTCGCTCTTGGAGCTCAGTTGCACGAAATGCTTGTAGGAAAACGAAATGTCTCATGATAAGACTCCTTTAAAGGAAGGGGAGGCACTGTACCTTCGTGGCTTTCTCCTCTTCCGTCAGTGGTCGGATTCGATATGCTGGCACAATGTCCTTAAACACCTCCATGAGGGAGACCATGACTAACTTTCTGACAGTGACGGCGACGCACGGGTCCGTCTCCATTAGCATGGCCCTCAACTCCTTCAGCTTCTTGATCTGAAAAATCATGATACATCTAAAAACAATCCAGATCCAGATCACATGCAGAAGTTCCCTGTGAAGGACAGTCTTACGTTCACATGAGGATCTGCGAGGACAGCTGAGGACAGACTCGCGATGTGCAGTTTCTTCTCCATCAGTCTCTGAGCCCGCAGCTCTAGCTGCTCCTGAGGAGTGAGTGACGGACCGCTCTCTGGCTCCTCCTCTGAACAAAATCAGCAAAAACATCAGCAAACAGCTGCACTGAATAATCAAACAAATCAAAGCTGCATTTGATTGTATTTTTTGTGAAATATTACAACTTAAAATAACTGTTTTCTATTTTAATATTTGTTAAAATGTAATTTATTCCTGTGATCAAAGCTGAATTTTCAGCATCATTACTCCAATCTTCAGAAATCATTCTAATCATCAATAGAGGTTGACCAACAGTGATTTTTTTTGATGGCCGATATATATAATATCACACTATTTAACTTCAAAACACTATAGTAGATAGTAAAAACACATATATAACAATTGCTGAAATAAAATTGTATTATACTATTTTGTTCAAAAGAACATTTACTTGAAATAGATAACTTTTGTAACATTATCAATGACTTGACCAGTTATAGTATGGTTTCCCAAAGTCCCAAACTGCAGGGGGTTCATGAGTTGATGAAAAGCTATTAATTTATTAAATCACAAAATGTATTATTAAAATAAGTAATTTAAACATAAAACAACCAAAATAAAAAACACTAATATTTTATTAGTTTGCCTGCATGTCATGTGACCATTATCCAACATCAGGGAACTTTTGTGTTGTTAAATCCTAGAAATATTAACTTATAATATCATCTCCGAGAATACATAATTATTATTTTTTTTACATTCAATATTTTGCATCAAAGGGGTTAGACTAACAAAAAATGTTTTTTTTCTTCTAAAACAAGACATGACAACAAGAACTACAACACGGCGCTATCCCAACCTCACCCTTGAGATGAAAGAAATCTGCATTTGAAGAAACTAGTGCAAAATGCCCGTGCAAAATCAGTTTTTGTCTGTGTTTTTAGTAATTGTTGGTTTGGTGCCCGTGAAAGAGACTGTGAACGCATTGAATTCAGGGAGCAGGCTAGGTTACTACAAATGATGGCTGTGAATAAACTATAATATTCAGAAGTAAACAGTGTAGCTGACTGAGTGTTTATGAATACCACAACCTTCTAAGTGCTAGTGCAAAATGCCCGTGCAAAATCAGTTTTTGAGTGTGTTTTTAGTAATTGTTGGTTTGGTGTGTTTGAGTGCTCATTGTTACAATTACACACATATTTGTGCATGGTAGAAAGCACACAGTGAACTCCGAGAAAACGCTATGCTTGAGGAAGCTTGTGAATAGGCTACTACAAATGATGCCCGTGAAAGAGACTGTGAACACATTGAATAGGATATGTTTAGTTGGTGAATAGCATAGGCTATCGTTACACAGTAGCGATAACTTTAAGCGCACCAGAATGAAATATAATATTCAGAAGTAAACAGCATAGCTGACTTACAGATTCTGTTAACATCCACAAATGAATAAACGCGTCGATTCAGGGAGCAGTGCAAAGTGCCCGTGCAAAATCAGTTTTTGTGAGCTGATCGCCGTCAAAAAAGTTCAGGAGATATTTCTTAGTGATGGCTGATTTCAACAGTTTCAATATGATAGCATTTTGAAAAAAAAGTGTCATGAATTTATTGCATTTTTTGGGGGAAATAATCCGTTTTTATAATAGATCTTTGAAAATCCAAATCTGGATTTGAATTTTATATGATATTATAACCTAAAGATACTATGTGAAAGTTTTAAACAGAAAATAGTGTTTTTCATCTTGCCACTTTCTTTGTAAAGAAAACACATTTTTACTCAAATTAATCAAAATGGATTTATCACATTCTGGAACCAAACTATAATATTCAGAAGGAACCAAACTATGTTTATTTTTAAACCACAACCTTCTTGGGGCTTCTTTGACCGATACAACCCTCTAATGTCAGAATGTTTATTTTTAAACCACAACCTCTGCCACATGACATCATGACTTTGCGTAAACATACACGCCACTTTCAAGTCAAGTGGCGTGTTATTTATACGCATTTTGAGCTATCCGCGTGTATGTCCACGCCGAAACGAACCGTCATCTTCCGCGTGTATGTCTACGCCGTTAAACGTCAGAGTGATTCCGCGTGTATGTGTACGCCGTTAAATGTCTGAGCGAAACTGAGCAAAATGTATATCTACATCTGGGGAGCAATATTTTTTTTCCTAGGATGGTAGGGGAACACTCATAAATGGTATTAACCCCAGTGACGGGTAGGTTTAGGGACGCGGTTGGGGTAGGTCATATATATTTATATATACAGTAATGTAACGTTAAGTCACCGGCGTTGATAAACACGCTGAAAATCAATTATGCGTGTTGATAACACGCCAAAAATGGAAATACGAATTGGCGTGTCATACATACGCTATTTCATGAGATCAGTCTGACCTTTAAAAAATGATATATTTAACAATATTTAACATTTCTCATCCAAACAACGTCAAACTTGGCGCTGCACTTACTCGTGACCGTAGCGAGACACCTGTCAAGTTTGAAATCCATCGGACTAACGGTTCGAGAGATATGTGGTTAACAGACATACACACACACAGACAGACAGACGTTTCTGTAATTTATAGATAGATGTGACCCTGGACCACAAAACCAGTCACATGGGTCAACTTTTTGAAATTGAGATTTCTACATCATCTGAAAGCTGAATAAATAATTTTTCCATTGATGTGTGGTTTGTTATAAGAAGACAATATTTGGCCGAGATACAACTAAGAAAAATCTGGAATCTGAGAGTGCAAAAAATCGAAACATTGAGAAAATCCCCTTTAAAGTTGTCCAATTATGTTCACTCACAAAAATAAATGTTTTATATATTTACGGTAGGAAATTTACAAAATATCTTCATGGAACATGATCTTTACTTAATATCCTAATGATTTTTGGCATAAAATAAAAATGTATCATTTTGACCCATACAATGTTTTGTTGGCTATTGCCACAAATAAACCCGTGTGACATGTGACTGGTTTTGTGATCCAGGGTCACATATGAGAAATGCACACTAACCTATTTCTAACTCCTCCTGGTCCTTCGGTTCCTCCTCCGCCTCAGGCACAACTAGAGGACACAATCAAACAGCACAGTTCAGCACTCAACATCCTCTCTAGCACTCCAGCATTTCCTGAAGAGTGACGAGTCGACACGCACCGGGCTTCTCCATGGACTGAGGGATCAGGCCGCTCTTGTCTTTGATGGGCAGCAGGTGAATGAGCTCCTTCTCCTTCTGCATCTGCATCTTCCTGGGCATCTTCTCATACTTCTCCACCGACTGCTCGGACTTACGCTTTTTGGCATGGACTGGAGCACTACAAGGTTTCACAAAAGAAAAGTGAAGGAAAAAGAGCAGGGAGAGAAGATGATCACAACAGACGATATCAGCTGGACACTGTGTCCATAGTCTATAGATAAAAGCGCATGTTTTAAAGACCTTGATGAGATGTCTCGAGTCAGAAAGGATGCTTTATGTGCCATGGCTTTGATCTGCTCCAGGTCATCCTCATCCATCATATCAGTGGGCAGAGACTCCAGGAACTCCTCCTCCTCTTCTTCATCCTCTGGGATCATACATCATCATTACAACACTGAGCAGGAGTTATGAAAATCATCAGAAGGCAGTGTCCTGTTTCACCTGGTCTCTTCTTGTAGCGCTCCAGGGGTTTGAGGGTCTGATGGGACACATCAGTGATGGCCTGTCGAAGTTTCCGCTGCTCTTTGCGCTGTTTCTTAGCGGAGCTCTGTTGCTTAAACTGTCGATTCTTCTGTTTGTTTTCTAGCTTCAGATTGCTGGTTTTCAGCAACTTTCTGAAGCTAGGCCTCTTTTTCCTGTTCTTTTTGGCAGCCTTGTGTGAAAGATGCATTAAAGCACAGTTAAATAATGCATGCTGGTGTACGTTACAATTATATACATAAGACATAAGTTGTTTATACATATGACAGATGAAGCAAAACAGAATTCAGAGGCTGACTTGTATAGTAAAACGTATAGTGTATTACAATATAATACAAGGTTAACCAGTCGTGTATTGACTATCTAGAAATCAGATATGATGCAGAAAAAAAAAAGCAATGACGAGGTTAAACTCTAAACATCAAGAGTGCAAAAGAGACACATAAGGACTGGTGTGACTGGAAAACAGAGACATGTTTGCAAATTTGCACTTCAAATTAAGATTTCAAAGAATTTTTTTTAAACTTTGACAATAAGTAGTCTTTAATAATCTCTCTCTCTCTCTCTCTCTCTCTCCATATACATATATATTTGTTTGTTTGGAAATATTACTATTTTTAATGTTCTTGAAATAAGTCTCTTATGCTCATCAAGCCTGCTTTTTTTTTTTTTATAGTCTGAAAATACAGAAAAAACCCAGTAATAATTGTGAAATATTAATACAATACAAATAATGGTTTTCTATTTTATTATATTTTACAATACAATTTATTCCTGTGATCAAAGCTGAATTTTCAGCATCATTACTCCAGTCTTCAGTGTCACATGATCCTTCAGAAATCATTCTAACATGCTGATTTATTGCCAATGTTGGAAAAAGTTGTGCTGCTTGATATTTCTTTGGAAAAACATATTTTCCAAATATGATATTTGGAAAAATATCAAAAGAATCAAAGAATCCTGAAAAATTGGTTGTAAAAAAGTATCAAGCAGCACAACTGTTTCCAACATTCATAATAAATATGCATATTAGAATTATTTCTGAAGGATCATGTGACAATAAGAAACAAAGCCATTATATTAAATTGTACAACTTATTTCACAACATTACTGTTATAACTGTATTTTTTATCACATAAATGCAGGCATGGACAGCATAAGATACTTATTTTAAACACATTAAAAATAGTAATGTTTCCAAACTTTTGACCGGTACTGTATGTGTGTGTGTATATATAAAAGGTACAGTATGGGGTTAAATGCTATATATGATCTGATACACCAGGTGTTTAGTTCAGCATGATAGAGTAGGGGTAAAACTAGTAGCTATAGTATGATGAAGTGTCCTGTAGGGACTACATAAGTACAGTATATGACACAGTAGAGGTTAGGCTAGTAAGTTACTGTATATAGTTTTGACTAGAATTATATATGATAAACAAGGGCTGTTCAAATCTGAAGCGCTGAATGTAATGTAACTGAAGCTCCGCAATATGACGAACGGCAGCGGGTGTTTTTAAACTCACTATCGCATTAGTTTGTGTTAAAACTACAAAATATCTTACCGGGCCCATTTTGATGAGTGATTCGCCTCAACTATCAATGACGTTTCAAATGTGTTAATCAGTTTAATCCAGAAAAGAGAGCATGTATCTCCTCTTCACACATGTACCACATGGACCGGAAGTAAACCAATGGAGATCTTCGAGGAATGCAGGGACAAACGTCACGCGGCCTTCGAGCGCCCCCTGCTGATCTGGATGAACGGATACACTTTCATAGATGATTTCACGAAATGATTTGTAAAGCAGCTGAATTTTTCCTCTAAATTAAATTCAGTATATATTGATTACCCCCTTAAGTTTAATTCAACTTTTAATTAACTTTCATACATTTCAGTGTTTATCATTTGTAAGTATTTGTTTTCATTTATTTATTCTCTTTCAATGTCTGTTGCTTGAATAGATTGCGTTTAACACAACTAAGGTATATACAAAAAGAATGCATCAATTGTATTTGAGTCACGCTGAATAATAATAATAAAAAAAAACACAACGACTACAATTGTAGTTTTAGATTTATTTACACATTTGAATTTTGTGGTGTCAAATATTTCACCTATTTACAATAATCTTCACTGGAGTATGAAAACTGTACAATAAAACAAGGAGTGTGTAGAAAACAAACCAAGAATTAATGATACAATTTACAGTTTTCATCAAGATACATCACCAAATCGAAAAATGTTTAGAGACCCAATATTTACAGATTTTAGGGCTAAAATCCACGATAAACAATGCATTTCGTCAAGTTATTAAACCGAAATAAAGCACAAAAATGACTCAAATTTGATTATTATACCACACATTCTTGTTCCTTAACTGGCAAATGTCAGTTCATTTTAGAAAATGTACATTAAGCACACAAATGTCTGAATGCATTATTCACATCGAGCTTGTGGGCTCTACTGTCACACTGACAAGAATAAGATTTGTTTTAAGATTAGGCTACATATTAGTGTTTTAAAAGAAGAACAATGGGATGTGGACTTCCAAAATGCAATAATTCTTAGGCAAAATGCTTCTGAATACCTTACACCTTACACACTAGATGCAGTATTTCTGCATTATTAACTGCATCTGACTTATTTTTTTATAATTTCTATTGCACTTCATTATGGTCTTGCTCTACAAAACAAAACCATTTAAAAAAACATCACATTTTTTAAAATCTCAGAACCTATTTTCTATTCTATTGTATAAATCTCAAGTGCATTGAACAGGCTCCAAATGCATCTCCTTCAAAACAAACTTCAGCATACAAAAAGAGTGAATGGTGTGTATGTCGGCACAGTTGTCCAAATGCACCACATGATTCCTCTCAATAAGGAGGAATATTTTTTAAAAAGCCTGATGCTGGTATCTGGTACAGTACATGACTAAGCTGGTGGAATATTTTCTCATTAAAGGCTTATATCTTGAATTCATACAAAGTTTTGCTTCAGTAATACTGGCATGGTTACGAAGGAATCAAGTTTAGCTTTTTCTTCACATTGCATTGACTTCTTTGAACCCCAGTTTTATACAATCCTCTCTGCCAATCCATTCATTTGAGTAACATAATAGAAATATAAAATTGGAAAGAGTTCAAGAATTTCTCACTGAAGGACTGCTGCTTTTTTCCATTTCTTTATCCTTTATGAGGGCATTAAACACCTGATGAAGAGAAAAAGACAACGCATGTTACAAGGAACGCCACACAAATCACAAGCAGACAACTCAAACTCCCTGCAGGTGGAGCTATACTAAGGGTGAGTTTACAAAATATATGTCATTTCCTCAAAACAACAGTTCACACAGATTCATTTTACTAGATATCTATTATTAGAGATTATGCAAAACGAGCAAAATGTAGCCGGGAGCATATTTGCATTTCATTTCCCTCACAAAGAAATTCCAGTGGTTGATGGCTGTAGCGGCTCAGACAGGAACTGACCTGAGTCCACTTCCTGTTGCAGCTGATCATCTGAGTGTTGGCGATGCAGCTGAAGAGGCGTTCGGGTGGCGTGTCCTCCGGGAGTCTGGTCAGGAACTGAGCGATGTGAATGAATTCCATCTGCAGGAGCACTTCCTCATAGAGCCGCAGGATCCCGAGTCCCGTGCGGAACAGGAACTCCTCCCCGTCTCTGCAGAACACATCCCACACCCGACATGCCACATCTAACGGAAGGGACTTAGTGTAGAGGGTGAAGATCCTGGAAACACAACGCATTCGGGAGTTTTGGTTAGCGTTCATGATCAGAAATAAGACTCTGGATGGAAGGCAGCATCAGACTCCAGTCCTAAATGTCTCGTCTACATCGTTGTTTTAAAGAAAACTTAGCAAACATGATATTGATTTTAAACAAACAGTTAAAGGCACACTATGTAATATTTCGCCACTAGAGGTCGCTTATTTGAAACGATGGCGTAGCTTGATGACGCCGTGATTTCAGCTTTTATTATGCCGTAGACGACCTCTTCCACTTCTTCCAGTCATATATGTGGGGTAACAGTTTAGATACATTCGAGTGTGTTGAAAGTTATGTTATAATGCGTTCGCTACTATGAGACACTTGTTACACACTGCAGTAAACTAGATCGATATTAGGTATGGTTAAACATGGTACTCGCGGTACATCAAGAAAACGAGATTGAAACAAACAGACTGTGTTGAGCTATATAACAATGATTAGTTTTCTGTCTATAAATGTATCCAAACAGTTGCTCACCTGTCCAATAAAACACATAATATATTAAAGTGTCTTTGGTGTTTCCATGGTTTCGAGTTTCGAGAGTAACGCGGGTATGATGTCATTGATAGGCGACGCACGGACGCGGCCCGCGTCCTGGTTAAAACTGCTTATGCAAACATTCTTAGAAACATTTGGGATAAAGTACACAAATCAACAAAGTATATAACATTGTTCTAGTGGTTTTTGGATATTTTAATTCAAAGATCTTACACAGTGTGCCTTTAAGTAAACAAGAAGTTAATATTATGAGTTACATTTTAGACACAATTTTGTCTTTTTTTGCTGTAAAAAAAAATTTTTTTCCAAATAAAGACACAGCGACCTGTTGTGCGTCTCTGAGAAACACAGTGGTGTCTCGCTACTGAATGAATCAGCATTGTTTAATGAATCAGTGATTCAATGATCCATTCAGTCACTGCACAAAATCAAATCCTTTCCTACTAGTATGTGAAAAACAGTACACCATCAGAGTAGTGTGTCTGAAAACATAGCATTTGAAAAACAGCAAGCGAAAAGTACTCGGTTGACCTACTACTTCTGTCGAGATTCTGAAGTGTGCATTTAATGGACACTTTACTATCCCATGATGCCACAGGAGAGGATCTGTGAATGGCGGTGAAGCGACGTACCTGATGCCGTAGGTCAGATGACAACAACATGGAAGATGTAGTACGTCCAAACTTCATTCATACTATCTAGAACAGGGGTTCTTCTCAATCCTGGTCCTCGAGGGCCACTTTCCTGCAGAGTTTAGCTCCAACCCTAATCAAACACACCTGAACCAGCTAATTAAGCTCTTCAGGTTTACTAGAGAGCTAAAGGCAGGTGAGTTTGATCAAGGTTGGAGCTAAACTCTGCAGGAAAGTGGCCCTCGAGGACCAGGATTGAGAACCCCTGATCTAGAACATACTTTTTTTAACGGTTGTAGGCTGTTAAATGCTGCTTTAGATGCTGCTTCTGTGCCACTTCTGTGCATTTTGTTGATACTGATTTAATTTAATTGGTAAAAGGCTAAATTATTCTGTTTTATTATTCTAATTGAATGTATTAATTAAAAGCATGCATCACATTTTATGTCAAATTCTTACTTCTAATAAGATCAGAAAAAATTGCCCTTATAAAATGGCAAAAATGCCTCAGGACATCAATTGAATAAATTTGTCAATATCACACACCCTATCGCATACTCAAACATACACATTTACACATCAAGCTTAGTTTTTAGACTTATTTCAAATATCCAAGAATTGATTTCCTACATCAGAAGATTCTTCAAGGACTCACCAGTCTATCAGATACAGGTCAGGTGTGAGGTTGTAACTGTTGAAGTGATTAAAAAGCCTGGGGAGGTTTTCTTCAAAGAACACCTCAAACGCTGCAAAGTACTTCAGCATCTAATCAAAAAAGAGACACAAAATTCAAATTTATGTATATGTGAAAACCCCTTTGACCAATCCACCCAAAACTAAACTCTACGGACATGAACAAGGTGCCGTTTGTGTTACAAAATAATGATGTCTTGTCCCTCAGTTTAAAGTCTTTAAAGGGCCCCTATTATGGATTTTTGAAAATGACCTTTCATGTAGTGTGTAACATAGCTCTAAGTGAATGAAAACATCCTGCAAAGTTTTAAATCTGAAAGTTCACCGTATATAAAGTTATTGTCTTTCAAAAGTAAGAGTCGACTCTGAGTCAAAAAAATGAAGAATTTTCTAAAAGTCATAAGCCGTTTCGTTGTGACGTCAAGACGAAACATTAGCATATTGCGCGCGCAGACACCAGGGAAACTTGAACCTCAAACTGGCAGCTGATTCCTGTGGATGCTGGATAGCATCATGTCCAGAAGACCCCGTGCTCAATGTGAAGGTTTTTTTTACTGCCCAAGGACGAGCATGTGAAGAATCAGTGGTTAAAGTTCATATTTACCATCATATCACAGCAGTATATTCCTAAACTTTTGCTGTGTTCCCTTTATTTCACTGACGACTGCTTCTCAAATCTCGGAGTTCAATGTAGGATTCTCAAACCGCTTGCTCTTGAAAGATGGTGTTCAGATGGTTGAGTCGTCCTTGCGATGGAGGTTCGGGTTGAATAACTAGTTCTTCCAATGTTTCATCATTGGACTTGCGCTCGCACTGATATGGTAAAATCGACGTCATTGTTCGTTACTGTGTTTAGTTTATGGTGTAGGAAGCCTCAGGACAGCTGACGTTGTTATGGCAATGGACGTTTTGGTTTTCGACGCGCGCTGTACACGGTAAACCAATCACCACAGACTGGGTTGTCTGGCCAATCAGAGCAGAGTAGCTCGTGGAAAGGCGGGATTTAGAGAGATTTATTCATCTGACGAGTCGTTTGAGAATCATTGAAAATGTGGTGATGTGCAAATGTATTTTATGAGAAAATGAAACAGTTTTTTGACCTTTGATGCATGTAAACCTGTTGTAGGAGTCTCCAAAACAACATTAGGAAACTTTAAAATAGCATAATAGGGGCACTTCAAAAACTCGGCTAAAAAGATGCTGTCGACTTGGCTTGTTTTGAACCAAGAACATTCCTTCACAACACAATGTAAATAATCTGATCTATTAAACGTTGCAGTACCAGCTCGTGGTCCACTCTGAAGAAGGCCATCTGACAGGGTTTGTTGAGGAGATTGGCGAAGGCGATGAAAGCGTCGGCCTCCTCCAGGTTGAGAATCAGCACAGCAGCTATGAAGGACATGCCCTGAACCTGCAGACAAAATCAAGTCATTTCACAGCCGTCTGATGGCTTTCATGAGGACGGGCTCTTTGAATGAAGCGCTGGATTGAACTCTAGCAACTCAGAATTCAATATACAACTATTTTATTACGTCACATATTCAGAAATGACTCAACGACAACAACTCACTTACAGTCATAGTCTTGCCCATCTACACTACCGATCAAACGTTTGGGGACAGTAAGAAAAAAAAATCTGTTAATTTTTTTTATTAATACTTCTATTCAGCAAGGATGCATTCAATTAAACAAAGATTTCTTATGATTTGAAAGATTTTTATTTCATCAATCCTGTTCTATTCAACAAAGAATCCTGAAAAAATACATCACAGTTCTCCATAAAAATAAAAAACAATTATTTTTATATATATATATATATATATATATATATATATATATATTCCTTGCTGAATAGAAGTATTAATTAAAAAAATAACTGATTTTTTTTCTTACTGTCCCCAAACGTTTGATCGGTAGTGTAGATGGGCAAAACTATGACTGTAAGAGAGCTGTTGGCGTTGAGTCGTTTCTAAATATGTGACATAATAAAATAGTTGTATATTGAATTCTGAGTTGCTAGAGTTCAACCCAGCGCTTAATTAAAAAAAAAAAAATTATGGAGAACTGTGATGTATTTTTTATATATATAAAAATATATATAATATTTTTATGGGGAACTGTGATGTATTTTTTATATATAAAAAATATATATATATATAAAAATTAAAAAAAGAAAAAGAAAAAGAAAATAATAATAATTATAAAATAAATAAATAAATAAATAAATAAATAAATATTTCTTGGTCAACCATTATTTATAATAAGAAATGTTTCTTCATCACCATATTAGAATGATTTCTGAAGGATCATGTGACACTGAAGACTGGAGTAATGATGCTGAAAATTCAGCTTTGCATCACAGGAATAAATTACATTTTAAAATATATTCAAATAGAAAACAGTTATTTTAAATAGTAATAATATTTCACAATATTACTGTTTTTACAGCATTTTCAATCAAATAAATGCAGCCATGGTGAGCAGAAGAGACTTCTTAAAAAAAAAAAAAAAAACTCCTACCAAACTTTTGAAGGATGTGTTTAAACAGAGCTGGTGTTTTTAATATGCAGATGAGAAGCAGTAGAGGAACACAAAATATCTTTGTAAATATTGTGCTGGTGATCACTCACATATCCCACGTCAGGTCTGTAGCAGGTGTAAGCGCCCAACACGCTGTGCAGGAGATCATGGTACGGCCCACCCTAGCAGAAGACGGCCCAACATGAGTCACATTCATTCCTTACTGTAGTGCTGACTGTAGAGTTACAGGTCAACTGATACCATAACAACAGTGACAGGAAGAGTGCGAACTATACCTTCTGGAAGATGAAGAGCGATGGAAATGTGCGCGATATGTCCAGTTTGATCAGATCCAGACTGGACTCACGGTCGGCACTGTCCACTGTAACAAACACAACCACATAATAAAGGCCGACTCCAATACACGTCTAATATACTGTCATTTTTCCAAATATATTTCAATATTATGTGAAAATATCATGTTATATCTCAAGAATTTCAATACGGTGAGAGATTTTGCGCCAATATTATTAAACTTAGACTACCGGTTAAAAGTTTGGAGCAATTAAGATTTTTTTGGTCTCTTCTGCTCACCAAGACTGCATTTGTTGATCGAAAATACAGTAAAAACAGTAATATTGTGAAATATTCTACAATTTAAAGCAACTGATTTCTATTTGAATATGTTTTAATATGTAATTTATTCCTGTGATGCAAAGCTGAATTTTCAGCATCATTACTCCAGTCTTCAGTGTCACATGATCCTTCAGAAATCATTCTAATAGGTTGACATTTCTTGTTATTATCAATGTTGATTTTTTTTTATAAAAAATATATGAATACTTTTATTCAGCAATGTTCCACTGAATTGGTCAAAAGTGAGACTAAAGACATTTGTAATGATACAGAAGATTTCAGTTTTCAAATAAATTCTGGAATTGTCTATTCATCAAAGAATCCTAAAAAAGTTTCCACAAAAATGTTAGGCAGCAAAAACTGCTTTTAACATTGATAAAAATAAGGAACATTGTTGATAATTGAGCAGCAAATCAGCGTATTTTGAATGATTTCAAACGTTTGACTGGTAGTGTATATCCACAGTACATCGCTATCAGCCTGTGATTTCCTACAGTTATTCCTGGCCGTGGATAAACAGCCTCATCTGGTGTTTGTTAGTCCCAGAGGATCTGCTCAAGTGTACCGCTGGAGGCTAACAGCCTGGCTGTTGTGATGAGCGTCACATGTGAACGGGAGGATGTGTTTGTGTTCAAACCAGCTTTATTAAAAGATTTATTATGGAACATCAAATAAGGAAGCGCTCAGGCTAATAAAAGATCATTTTATAGTGTTCACAAGCTGGAAGGCAAAGTAGAAAACAAAAAAAAACATGAATTACCCGTTATTAGCGAGTCTGTGCTTGCAGCACAGGAAGGAAATAACCGCCGCTTCAATAAAATGAGGAGAAAGGCGACCGGGGAGAACTGGAAGTCAGACACTCGCATAGAGACACATACCACTGTTGCACTTCCTGACCATTGAATTTCCATGACTTTTCCAAGAACAGCCCTAGTAGATGGAGTAATGTAATTTTACCACAGGACGTCTGTAATATTAATGGCCAATTCGCACGGGATAAGATATCTCAGTAAATCTAGCAGAAGTGGGAGGAGTAACTCGATTTGCGCATCACCGTCACCTTCCTGTCATCATGTGTGTATTACGTTGCTTCCTGATATCACGTGCGCAAACACATTACAACCTATATTTTATTTATATATATATAAAACAGTTATGTCTGGTCGAACGATGTATTAATTAACTTCAGATTGGACTGTGTTGGTAATAGGCAGTTACCAAACGCTAAAAGATGATTCGTTCTTTTTCTTTCTGATCTGAATGGTGTGTGGAAAACACTTGAGTTTTCCCACAGACTTGTCCCAGTGTCTAGAACGCAACTGAATGCTTTTTCAAGCGTCTCCATACTTGAAAAACCACGGAAAACCGGCGAAATATTTACATACATATTTACAGCGGGTCTATTCGCACGGGATTAGGATTATCTGAGGACATTTTTCCGGACCTTTTTACTGAAGGTAAAAGTCGCCGTAATCTTTACTGACATTGTCCGCAATGATTACTGAGATGCACATTCGGACGGGACTAAAATCACAGAGAAGCTCTGGTAATTATTACTTTACCCCACCTCTCCATGTTAAACTAGTCCCGTCTGAATAGGGCTTTAGTCTTATTGTACTAGAGTTTGGTGTGTCTAAAATGCCTGAGGGACGAAACACATACCATCTGACTCCATCTCACTGCCTGTCTCTCTGAAGCTCTTCCAGCGCTCTTTGGCCCGCGAGAGGAAGATCTCGTACAAATCTGAGAGGAACAGAAAGGAACATAAAGCAGCGCAGTTTTAATCATAAAACCTTTAAAAAAGCAGAAGAAATGTCTGGTCTATATGTTAGCTTTAACTAAAACTTTAAAAGTCTAACTTAAACTAGATTAAAGTCCAAAGTGCAGAAATCGTTCTCTTTAGGGAGTGTCAGAAAGAAACTCAGCCAAATTTCTTTAGAAATTTCTTTGTCATAAACAAGGTTAAAACTCGCCTCAGGCGAACCTGCACTGTGCAGTTTTGCATTCATTCATGTGAACACTGCATAATGATATTCTTCAGACAGACTGCTTGCCCAAAAGGTCTAGTTAATCCTGGGCTTATCCCCATCTTCAAAGGTGACTCTTCAATGAAACATTAAAAGACAAAGTCAAAATTAAATAAAACCTGAGGTTATGTTCAGCTCATTCCCAATGGCCAGACTCCAGACTTTCCCCCTCACATTGGGAGGAAGACCTTGCCACCACAGATCCTTCACACGCCGCAGGCCACGCCTGAAGAAAGAGAGCCGTGAATACAGCGTAAAAAAATAGTGCATTTTATATTAGATTTTATTCATATGTTTAGGTATTAATATTTCTTAATAAATATAATATAATGCCTTCAAATGCTGCAGCTCTAGTTCTAGCAACCGAGCGAGCGAGTTTATCATAGTTATAATTGCAGGTGGTGATAGTCTCACATGCTCTCCCAGTTGGGAAGGATTTCGTTGTTCCAAACCACCATTGCGTTAGCGATGCTTTCCTCCTGTTTAAATCTTTCCTTCATCTGCTTTTTCTTCTTCTGAGCCTCCTTCAGTTCTGTGGACAATGATTACATTAGTATCATATTCAATACAGGGTTTCTACAAAGTTTCCATTTCAAATTTTCCAAACTTTTCATGACCATATTTAACATAAATGGTTCATACAGCATTATTTTCAGCATTATATTTGGTATATAGTAAAATCATCTGTAAATATATATTTTTTCATTTGTTTTCACAAACTGATAATCTGCGGTAGCATCAGAATAAACCTAAAAAGCTTTATAACCTGCATATATTCACCTCTGACACATTGGTTTGATACTGTAAATGTGCACAATCACCAAATAACAAAGTACAGGGAATTAAATGATTGTTTGCTCCTTTATCTGTTAATGGTTTGAGTGGCAATGGAGTAAACATTCTATTAGTGAAGTTCAACAGAGACTTGCTTATCGCTATAAGACAAACAGTTTTGCTGAATAAAATGTGTGCCTTGAATTCATTAATTTGTGTTCGACAATCACTATATGATCTCTAAACTTTAGAAATTCTTAATTTTACATTTTAGAAAAGTGAATAGGGGCAATAGTCTGGAAACACAATTTTTTTTTGCCTACACTGTTTTCTTTTATCCATACTTATCCAGACCTGGAAACTACTCAAATCAAATTCCGTACTTTTCCAAACTGCGCAGGACCCTTGTAAATGTAAGGCAGAGAGCACCAAAAGCATTCCCTGACTAAGTGAAATCACACATTTCTACATTTCATTTTTGGGAGCATTTGGGGAAAGATTCGCTAGTGTGACACTGTTTTTATGGGTGAATCTCTAGAAAACAGGTTTAGGTCATATTTCACCCCAAATTACAAGAAAATGTACTCGTATAAAAAATAAAGCCTATTTTTTCATTATTTCAACATTATTTTATGGTAATTAAGCACATTTCCCCTAAACTGTCATTACCGTAACCCATACAGACGTTTTATTATTTAAATTTTAGTTTTTTTTTTTTGTAATTTCAATTATTGTCAAACTCCAATTTCTGTAAATTTTAACTTTTTACTGTATTTAGGTAAAGGTATTTATTATTTAAATCCCATAATCACAGTCACAATGTATAAAAAAGTTAATTAATTCAAATTAAAATGGATTTTTTCATTACAGTAATGAGACAAACTTCTCAAAACGTACTCCTAAAATTTGCCACTGCGGTATTGCAACCATAGTTAACTCTTCTTAGATAAAATACTTCTCCATTTGGATAAAAGCACCTGGTTTTGGGATGAAATATGATGCAGGCATGCTCTTGACATGTTTTATGAGATTCAGTCATAAACAGATACATTGATTAAACAACATGATTACTGAAAAAAACTAAAAACAAATGGAAGTAAAATTTACTTTGAAACAATTTTCACTCAGAAATTGCTGGTCAATTTCACAAATAATTACATAGAAAGAGAATTAAATTTGAACATTTGAAGTAGAATGACTAAAATTGATGTCAAACATACTCCAGTAACCTGTTTTTTTGTTTGTTACAATGTGCAAAAGTACCTCTCTTCCTCGCCTCTGCCACCATTTCATCATACTCCTGACGGTGGCGCTGGGCTTCCTCCTCCGACTTAGCAGGGAGGTTCCTGAGGAAGGAAGCCAATGATTTCAGTTGTCACAACAAAACGGACAATTAAATGTCTCAAATACACAGTCTAGCAACCTGTTGTCACCATTGACATGTTTCAGAAAAAAAATAATCACTTAGAAGTTTCTGGAAAATGCCTCATCGCTGGTTTATCTCATGGTTTGGCTGACACGCTCACATTTCGCTGGTCATTTATTCTTAATAAGGACTTGGGGACTGAAGAGACATGCATGGTGAAATACAACCCAGTCTCTGTTGCTAAGACTTATTTATAGCCCATTGTTTGGGGAAAGATGAGCCTCTCAAGGTTTGCTAGGATATATGTAACGCAGGTCAATGTATCCTGAGCGCCTATTGAAAGAACGCAACAAGTTGGGCAGGTGACAAAGCATCTACCTTTACCGTTCAAACCTGGATGGACCTCAAAGACTCCCACAACTTAATATTACCGTTGAATCATTGTCGTAACATATCTACTTAATTATTGACAGTACATTTCGAGTGTATTGCCAGAGGAGAACTGTTGTTGCTTGGTTTCTCCCAAGGCTTTTTTTCCTCCATTATCCAACATCCAAATGGAGTTTGTTCTCATTACAGTTTCCTCTGGCTTGCACACTAGGGGACTAAAGATATTATGCACTATATAAAATGTGTTGTAAGTATTATGCCATGACTATCTTTATTTAACTTCTCAATTAAACTGCTTAGGGGTGGGCGATATCCGATATGATTGAAATCTCAAACCTGTCATTTTACAGTATGCATCATTTACCCGTGGCAGTGACACACATGACCACTAGGGCTGGGTAAAAAAATATTGATTTCTTGATTTTAATCATTTTTACGTACCGATATTGATTGTTAAATTGATTAGTCTATCCTGTTTTCAGTTGATGAATGAACGGAAAATATAAAAATTTACATAAAAACTTACATTTGCAATATTATTATGCAATATTGTGAACACAGGTATAGCACCTGTCATCTTTTATTTCCAACAGCTTATTAGGACAAAACTTCATCTTATCATGGAAGAAATTGCTTTTATCTTTTGAGTAAGTACGTAAGTAAGTATAAGTGCTGTACCTGGTTAGTTAACAGCTTTATGATGATACTCGCTCATTGATTGTTCATATCATAGCAAAATGTAAACTAAATTAACGCCCAGATATAGCTGGATATATAGTGCATGCAACTCTGCATACATACTGTACAACTCACGTTAACCGATTTACACTATACATCAAATCTCAACGGTGTGATTGTTTATATGTCGCAAAACGTACACTATTGCATCATAAAAATATATATTTTAAACCATTAAAAAAAATTGCAATATACAGCAAGTACGCAATAAGGTGCTATATTGGGAACATAGGTATGGCTAAAAAGATATTAAATGGAAAAATAATAATAATTACAAACTACAGGTGGTTAGGACAAAAACATATCTTAACATGGAAGAAATAGCTTTTGTCTTGTGCGTGATACTCACGCGGGGCGGTCCTCTAATATGAGCGCCGTGGTGGACAATGGTTCGAATTCCAGGTTCTTCCGTCGGCCCTGGGAGGGCAGAGAGGGACTCTGGCTGGATTTAGACACCTTGGCTTCGTACTCCTGTGAGAAAACCAACAGGTCAAGTTCAAATGTGCGGCGCCACTGTGAGCTGAATGGAAGGAGTGTTATATGGCGTGAATGTGCTTGTGAGAGTTAAACATGAGAATATGGAGGCAGATGGCAGGCGTGTAAAGATCAAGGCAATGCTGAGGCTAGAGCCGGCATGGTGTGAAGCACTGCGTGTGATGCTTATGGCCATGGAGAGAAAAGGTCGGGCATTTGAAAGTTGGGTGTTTGTTCATTTGAGGAAGCGTGAAGACACCAGAATGTTTCAAAGTCTCATGTTTCAAAGTCTCATGTTATCAAAAACTGTGTAAAACCACCGCTTTCCTGAGAATAGTCAGTTTGGCTGGTTTCTCTTCCTGTACCATCTACAGCACAAGCTCAACCCCATTCATCATCATTACTGACTGAACAGCAGCACAGAGACTCTTTCTCGTCTGTCGGAGAAACTTCTACAGATGTCAGTGGGCATATTGGGAATGGGGCTCTTTTTCTAAGAAATATGCGTGATGAAAGAAACTAGTCAGAGGAGAGAATAGAGGATCAACTGGTGTTATTCATGCAAAGTTCAACTGCTTGATATCAGAAGAACATTTAGGCTTCATAATAAGAGCTGCATAATTACATATTCAGTAGGGATGCACCGATATGAACATTTAGGCCGATACCGATAATTATTTATATTTAAAAGCCAATAACCATTATATTGGCCGATAAATTTAAATTCAAATATATATATAATTTTTGAGAGTCTGATTACAAAAACAAAACTCTCACCATTAAAATCCATGTCCCAAGCACACAATTATAATGTTCTCTTCTCATTATAGTTTTATGTAGCCTGTATGACAGCCTTGTGCTGCACATTGCACAGTACTGTCCTTTTTTGAAGTGATTCCAATCATAATTCCAGTCATTCAAAACCATCATATTGAAACTTAAGTGTCTCAGCTAAAGGAAATAATCCATAATTTATCGGCTTTAATATATTGGCCACATTTTTTTATCGGGCCGATAACGATAACATTTAAAAATGGACAAATATCGGCCGATACCGATATGGTGGCCGATATATCGTGCATCCCTAATATTCAGACTCAGGGATCAACAGTAAAGATTTAATAGTAAAGATTTGAATCAGGAAAATAAAATGTCTCCCAGAAAAATTTTTTTTCATCAAATGTAAAAAAATCTTTCAATTTTTTTGTTCTTTGTTTTTACTTTAAAAAAAGGAAACATTACAACATTTTTTATTTTGGTATTCTTCTAACATTCATACTGATGGTTAAAACTAAATTTGTTAGTGAGTTAGGAATCATGAACTAACAATAAACACATTCTTATAGCATTTATTAATGTTAATTTAAAAATAATATATTAATTTAATACTGCAACCTTATATTTACATATAAATATTGTTCACTGTTAACACGTTTGTTCATAATACATCATTTAATATAATTTAAAAATGTAAAAGTAGTAGAATTGGTGCTGTAAAAGTATTGTTCTTAGTTAGTTCATGTTAGCTGTAACAATAATTCACCCAAACTTTATATTCTGTCATCATTTGATCACCCTTAAGATTTCACACTGCTCTTTTCCATACAATGATCTATATTTAAAAGTATCAAATATTTTTCCACATGATACTGTATTGATATTCTCAAATAAATAAAAAATCCAAAATTTTTGTCACATTTCACAAAGAAAGGAGACTGGGTGCCATTAAGAGCAAGACACATTGTGTTGTGTTGAGATGTGGCGTGCCAGATTAAACATCTTGAGACAAATCAAAACGCACCAACTTTGAATATGCAAATTAAATTTGAGAACTACGTGAAGTACAGAAGCATGGTCTGTACATTACACAAAGCTAATTTACAACTTCACAAGTCAAATAATAGAGCACACAAGTCTTATGGACTACTCTTTCTTTTCTTGTCCTTGACAGGAGGTTGATGGTCTTTGGTCACTGTATGATTTCACTGTATGCAAAAAGAGCAGCGTGAACGTTCTTCAAAATATCTTCTTTTGTGTACGAAAGAAAGAAGAAAAATCATACAGGTTTGGAATGACATGAGGGTCAGTAAATGTCAGTAAATTAGTACAAGTCAAGCAGGCGTGTCACGTGACGTGAGAGTGGTTGAAATGGCCGATGGGAAGTGAAGGTGTACGGCTCAGTGCACAGAAGAGACAGTGAGAATAAAGGAGAGCTCATTTAGAAACCAAACATCATACCCCTGAATTTAAGAGATTGGGTGTAGATACAGATGTGAGATTCCCTGGGTTACCTTCCTGAAGAGAGAGCAAAATGACAGAAATACAGTAACATAAACCAGATCCTGAGAACTGAGAAATAAATGGCCCACGCTTCAAAACTGTGCTGACTGGACTGGGTTCAGTTTAAAGAGGTAAAAGTGCGTTTGGAGTTTATGCTGACAGGATTTGGCAGAGCACAATAAGTCATGACAGCAAGATCTGCAGTTTCCCGGACAGGCTTTATTCTGACTGGATCCAGTTTTCCTTTTTGTTTGTGTGAAGTTTAACTCAATAAACAGAAGGAGTTTAGCTGTTAGTAATCTAACGTGTAGAGAACCACGTGTGCGTGACTGACTGAAGATAAGCAGGGTAGAGATTAAATAAAAACACAACATACACATATTGGGATGTGCGTCGTTCTCCCTAAAAACACAAGCTGACCTCTTCATGACCTTCACAGTCCCTCTCCTAAAAACACAGACACTAATATCCTGAAAGGTTTCGAGCTCCAAGCCAGCTGGACTCGCAGCTGCAGAAAGGCTTCTACGGTTCCTACTCTCCCTTCCACCCAATCATATGACCAGAGCACATTGACTTTTAGAGAACTTAGAGGTAGCATAGCTTGTTCTGTTTGCCTAAACAGCAGAAGTGAAACCCGTACAAAGAGGTCTACTGAGAAGAACGGAATTGTTTCTGGTTAGACATGCATGGCTGGCAGAGTTGTCTTCTGCCTTCTTGGAGAACAGCACCAAAAGCAGAACTCAGTTTTCACTTTAGCAAAGGCTTCAAGTGAAATAAACTTAAGCGCTTGTTTAAAACACCTTCTTCCAGGGTTCAAAATGAACTTTTTTCCCCACAAAGTCGAGTGAACAGAGACAATTTACCAGCCATACAGTGCATTTCTTATCATTCACTGAATTTTTTTAATTGCTCTTCTCAAAAAACTATGTTTTTTTGTCTCCCTGACAACAGAATCATCTGATACTCAGTAAAACTACATCTGTCACAGAGATACGTAACATATTGTGATTTTGTCCCTCATATGTTCGCTTAGGTGTGAGGAATATTCTCACAATGTCACCTAACAGAGTTTTGGACACCAAAAATAAAGTGAAAAAAGATTCACTTCTGACTGACTTCTTTCCACTAAGGTCAAGTTTGTTCAGAAGATGTGAAAGTAGCAACAGATGTTTTGCTCAGTATGGAGTTTGATTTGAATCATGGATGTCAGTGATATAGCAAAGATCAGACTAATATTTGTACACTGTGACTTAAACCGATGTAATGTTTCACTTCCTCACAAACAAATGTGTAACTGTTTTTGGATCATGTTCTTCTCATAAAAGTCTTCCATTATATATTAATGTGAAAAATATTTTAAAGGAAATAATGTATGGCATCCCTTGTGAAAAAGAAGTGTGCTTAACTGCACTGAATGAGCACTTCAAATCTTAAAAGTTTATTTTAAAAACTGTACTTGCAAATAATATAATATTGATGAAATAAAGACCACTTAAGTGTACGACTTTCATTACTATGTTTCTGAACACATAAGTACGGTTTTAAGAAGTGCATTTGTCAAATTAAAAGTTTTACTTTAAAATACATTTTAAATCATTACGTTTTAATCTTTTGTTGTGCTTGACACTTATTTTTAAGTGTTGACTAACATACTAAGGCACTAGTAATATACTAGATTATAATTTTAACTGATTATATATATATATATATACATACACATACATATATAAATATATAAAATGCTGTAATGCTGAAGTTGTATTTTACTCATTTAAAATATATTAACTTTAAATGTAATATAAAATAACACACTATATATATAATATATACATAATTACTTAATTACTCATAATTACTTGTTTAATCCTACTTAACGTGATTTGGTTCGATCATCAGAAATCATTGGTGGTAAAAGCTATTCAATTTTGATGAAAGATTGTAATTTTTTTCTTTAGATTAATATGCACTGATAAAAAATTCTGCACATTAAGACAAGGGGAATTTATCAAGTGGATACATTTTGATTTCATGTACACTAACAACAATACACAGCTATTTAAAAGATCTATAAAAGGTTTTATTACATTCTGTCTCATGTTGCTCGATCCAAATTTACATCTACTCTCAATATGAATGAGGTGTAAACAGACCTGCTGTATGGTTTTGGAGGCTTTGGGGGGACTTTCTCTCAGCGGGACCTTTCCAAAGAGTTTCCATCCTGGTGCACTCTGAGCCTCCCTCTGCTTTCTGGAGAACAGATTTCTGCCAAAGACATCATCACAGAGCATCTGTCAAAAACTGAAGACAATACACTGGAAACAAATGCAAGTGCCCAAGCCAGTTGTGGATGTGCTTTTTGGCTTCACAGCATGAAGATAAGCCTGATAGTATAGTCACTGACTGTGTGGCACGTGACTTGAGAGGAATGCCACTACAGCCTGTGAACTGAGATAAAGCTCAAGCTTATTCATAAAGAATTATGCAAACAAGAAACATGATATTTAAAAAAAAAACGTTCCTCATTTTTGCAGGCGTTGCCAGAAGCAAAGCTGTTAAGACAGAGATCAGATCTAAGACAGCCGTAACAAGCATCGTAAGATATGAGGAAATTCACAGTTTAAGCTTTCATTCAACTCAGTGACTGGAATAAGATAGAATCCTTGTCCAAACCTGTTATGTGTTGAACAAAAGCATTCATATCTTGAAGAGAAGGGACAGTTTAAACTTCAAAGGGACAGTCCAGCTAAAAATAAACTATCATCAATTACTTACCCCATGTCATATTATTTAGTTTGTTCCATGAAACACAAAAGAAAATGTTTAGCAGAATGTCCTAGCTGCGCTTTTCCATGCAGTGAAAGTGGATGAAAAAAGACTAGTACTTCTTTGCCATTTTGGAGCTTGGGAATATACCATCACCATCCATTTGTGTTGTGTGGAAAAGAACAGCTTATAAATATTTTCTTTTGTATTTCATGGAGTCTAGAAAATAATGCAGAATTGGAATGACATGATTTTCATTTTGGGGTAAAGTGTACCTTTAAATGAACAATCCTGTTTTACAAACTCATTCTGCAAAATAAAAATAAATCACTGCTAAATTATTCATATTTGCAATTATTATTAATAATGCAATCAACATGCAGAATAAAAACAGGAAATTAAATCATAGAGAGGACCCCTGTAGATCCTCATGACTGTAAAAATGTCAATACGTCTCTTAAAATGTCAGATATAAATTTGACCTTTTTATGAAAAGGTAAGATTAGTTCAGGTTGTAAAATGTCAATGTGACATTTATAAATAATAATTAATGATATGTGTAGAAAATAGAAAATGCTTTTTACCTTGAAAAAATAAATAAATAATAATTATATATATAAGCTTAAACACATATATTGAAGGTGTAAGGAAAACGTAATTTATACTTGATAACATGTATTGAATGTCAACTTTATATAAAGTATAATAATATAAAAATGGTCAAAATCAAATAAAACGACATGAATATAAACATACGTCTAGATTTTTTATTACAGTCTCTTTTTTTTTACAATTAACTCATCTTTAAAACAATCTAATTATCTTTCTGATAAGCTCTAAATAATATGCACCTCTGATTTTTGGTTCTCATATTTAGCTATTTTCTAAACGGTATCTTAGCTAAAGCAAAACTGGGGAGCAATACCTGCTAAAGACCTCTGGGATGCCTTGTTTCCTCTGGCTCAGAGTCAGGTCTGCGGCAGCAACACTCAACACACCAGGGATGTTGTCTGGGGCGCTCTGACGTCTGCTGATTTCATAAGTGTTCCTGGAATTCAGACTCACGTCCGTGAACCTTAAGTCCTCAGGTCTATCAGATGTGGAAAAGGTCTCGTCATCATCCGGACTGAGAGGAGCAGAGTCAGCGTTGAAGACACAGCTAGAAGAAAACGTCCTGAGAGAGTGTTTTGGAGTTGACGGACCGGCTGACGAGCACAGCTCTCCTTCATCACCGTGCGTTGACTTGAACACTGAATCCTGGGAATTTGAACAGCGGTCAGTTGATCCATCCCCAACTCCATCTTGAGGTGGTAGAGTTACTTCAGAGAGTGACTGGTTTATCAGAGACGTAGAAGACACGGCACTGGAGTCTGCCGACAGTTCCCCGTTTGACATCATATGGTCATCTTTAGTATTCAAGCAGCTTCTTGCAGGATGAGATGAATTTGGAAAGTCACGTTCAGTCACTTCATGTTCCTTGTGGGTCGCGTGTCCATTTGGGAGCTTAGTGCCACATGGCTGGTTACTGGTCTGTTGCAGTACTTTATCACATGACTCTGGCACCTCATGGTCCTGGCTTCTCTGCGATTGGCCTTTCTCTCTCTGCGATGTACCAGTATGAGAGAACATGCCTTGCATTATGTTCTCCTGCCTGTCTGTAACATCTGAGATGCGGGGAGGTGGTCTGCCTTCATCAGCACCCGCCCCTCCAGAGGAAGACGCCTCAACCATCAGCTTCACAGGTGAATCTACAGAATGCCCACTATGCTCGGAGATGACACTGCACTTCTGGACCCCACTGGGTGGATAACCTAAAATAAAACAAAATATACACAGTAAAACACTAGTTCAAGCGCTCTACCTAGCTGACAGCATTTTAGGATGTGATGGGCATATTTGGCACATTTGATTCAGTGTTTTTGGGCATGATAGAAAGTTTGATTCAGTATTTTAGACACTAAAGATGTATTTGGAACATCTGATCAAGGTGTGTTTGTTTGGAACACGCGATACCCTGTTGGAACATTTGATTCACTGTTGGAACTTTTGATTCACAATTTCGGGGCTCATAGTGTGTAATCAAACTTCATAATCTCTGGAATATTCAGTATTTCGGACATCATAACATTTTTTTTATTTAACAACATAACATTTTAAAATGTTTGATTTGAACATTTGATTCAGTTTGTTTAACAACATTATCACGTTTAGAAAGTATTATTCAGTATTTTGGGGCATGACAAAACATTCAAATCAAGCATGCGTTTCAGTATTTTTGGGGCACTGTTGAACTTGAATGCTCAAAATGTTGGAAATATTGCGTTTGTAACGTTTGGTTCGAGCATTCGATCCAGCAGCCTAGCGGAGCATTAGAATCAAGTTTGGAATGTTCGATGCAGTGTTTTGTTGCGTCATAATTCCATTTGGAACATTGTATTACATCAGATTCTGAATTTTTTTTTTAAACATCGTAACAGTTTGGAATGTATGAATTCAGCTTTGTTGAACATCATAATCACGTTTAGAATGCTCGATAGTATTTTGGGACATGATAGAACATTCCATCCGTGCATTCGATTCAGCTCACTAATGACTCGAGCGTTCGATCCAGCAGCCTAGCTGAGCTGAGCATCAGAATCAAGTTTTGGTTCAATATTTTGTGGCATGACAGGCGTGTCTGGATAAAAAATTCCGAACCTTCCGAAACCTATAAATGCTGTCTAGGTAGACAGCTCTAGTAATGTTTTAAGACACAGCCAATACTGCATTACTGACTGTCAAAACGCACAATAGAGAAGAGACTGTACATACATACCCATCGACCGCAGCCCAATTCCTGACGGCAGAACGAATGACCTCTACTGTAGACCCCTTTTTAAACCACCTAATGAGGAATATTTTTATCTCAGTTTGCTCTCATATAAAGGAAATATATCTGTACATGTCCATCCTCAGTCTTTTCCATCTCATTCAAAATCCTCTTGTGGATTGACAGCCAAAGCGCTGTAGTTCAGTGTTGGACTCCGCACTTTTTTCCCCATGACACCTTTTCAGACGGTCCTCCAACATATTAACAGGGTAAGTATTAACAGGATGCAAATAGCGTGAGTTAATAGACATGCCCGTTAAAACATTAAAGCTTTCCTGACTCAGACCGGTAGATGTTCGTATCCTGATCCGAAGCCATCTTGAAATTCCAATGACGTCATTTGATGATGTACTAACAGGAGACTCCACGCGCCCCCTGCTGGACATTCAATAACACACATTTAGATGACGCAATGCTACACATAATATATTATACTATACACACACACACACACACACACACACACACAGATAAATAATGGTTGCACAACTACATATTTATTTGTTGATCCCACATTAAATTATGCTTCACAACTTTAGATTGCACACAACAGTCCACAGTCAATTTTCATTCGCCAAAAAATATTTGGGAAGACTGGAATAATTGACATATTTCTCTCATATTTTCTCTAAAAGCCAATGTGAAACACAAAACTGTAAAATGTAAAATACATAAGTATCAAACAATTGTTTTGGCTAACAAATATTGTACACATTTTTTTTTATTATTATTATTAAGCAAGTCCAATTTAAAAACATTTACAGTTTTTCTCAGTTTCTTTGGTACATTTCTTGAATCTTTCTTTGTACGAAAAAATTCGTACAAACAGCACCACACAATGGATGACCAGCATTGTCACTTCAAAATCCTTAGTTCATCTCTCAAAACAGTATTTATGTCAATGAACATATCAGTGCCATTAGAATGACACATCCTTGTGTCATTGTTCACAAACAAGATAGTCAAAATGTTCAGTCTTGTTGTCAATATAACAGTGCACTCTGTTAATATTTACAGAGACAACCAACACAGCAACATAGTTTCGGCCCAGATCCGGCCCACATCTGGTACGCGTTGAATCCACATGTACCAGATGTGGCACGGATCTGGGCCAACACTATGTTGCTTCTGGTATGGCATATATAAATTTAAACAGTAGAAATTTACACATGTGGAATTCTGATTGCAAAAGACTGGACAGGATTCACAGTTAAACTTTTACTGTAATTTTACTGTTGCTCTGTAAACAAATTACAGAACAATGTCATTGCGCTAAAAAATAAAAAGACAAGATTATATATATATACAGTATATATACACATAAATATAAATATACATATACACACACACATACTGTAAATACACTGAACAAAATTATAAATGCAAAACTTTTGTTTTTGCCCCCATTTTTCATGAGCTGAACTCAAAGATCTAAGACTTTTCCTGTGTACACAAAAGGCCTATTTCTCTCAAATATTGTTCACAAATCTGTCTAAATCTGTGTAAGTGAGCACTTCTCCTTTGCCGAGATAATCCATCCACCTCACAGGTGTGGCATATCAAGATGCTGATTAGACAGCATGATTATTGCACAGGTGTGCCTTAGGCTGGCCACAATAAAAGGCCACTGTAAAATGTGCAGAACCCCAGCTGTGTTCTCCCAATATTCGGCTGCACCTTTCGACCTGCCTCAACCATTGTAACATGGTCCACAATAGTGGCCTTATTTCATCAGAAGCATGTTTACAATCTTGGCCTCTTCTACCTCTTCTACTGTTCTTCCTCCGTACCATTCCACCACACATTCATACTCCTCTTCTTCTTCCCGATCGTTGACCCTGTTTGTTTCCTAGTTGTTCTTCCATTGTCACAATTAGTAACTGTGTTGTGCTCTGCTATAAGCTTGCCAAATGAAGCAACATGAGATGACCTCTGCTCTTTAGGAAAACTGTTTGATCATTGGTTGATCTCGCCCTTTACATTTCCCTTCATTAGTGACATTCAAAATTCTCCTCCGCAATTTATCAATTCAGGATTTTTTTTTTAGAAAAGTAATAGAAATGTATAGAAAATATATACTTGACGCATTAAGACAACAAATTTTACATTTAATGACTTATGCAATGCCTATAGATGTTTTGAGGGATAAGACTATTCAACAGAGAACCATGTAGTATAATACATTTTGATAAACATGACATAAGCAATTGATAATGTAGGAAACAGCAGACAATTGTACATATCAATTGTATGAATATATTAAAGCATTTGCAATTTGTTCAAAAGAATGAGATATTGCTTTTATGATGTGCACGAGTGAATAGATGATGTGGAGGTTGAACAAGTTGAGAATTTCAGTTGTGATTTGAGAAATGCATAGATAGATAGATTCTAAATTCTGGGAATGTCAGTTTAACTGAAAATTCTAAGATGATTTGTTATTTTTTACTTCCAAAAACTAAATTTAAGATTCATTTACAGATCTAGGTTATCTAGGCTATTCCTCCATATATAAGCAAACTACTGTTCACCATTTTACAGGTTTTCCTGTAAAAACCTGTGAGTGTGTGAGATATGATTCTATCTTATTAATCTCCAAGTCAGTGAGCGCACAGATCCAACTGAACCGATCTCTCTCTCTCTCTCTCTCTCTCTCTCTCTCTCTCTCTCTCTCTCTCTCTCTCTCTCTCTCTCTCTCTCTCTCGCTCTCTCTCTCTCTCGCTGTGCCACACCATCAAACTCAATATTTTTTCAGTAGCGAGAGTGCATTGTTCCCTCTTACGCACTAATCAGAAGGAATTCGCGCGATGCCAATTTGCAGAACGAAGACATCGAGAGCTTTTGGAAAAGAGCTTCAGTAGGAAACAGAGAAACTGGTGACGTGAGGAGCCACTTGAAGATGACCCATTTGATCTGTGTCCAGAGAAAGCCCCATGGAGAGCGATGGTGCTGAAAGGGACAGCTCCGGTGTGGGAGTCCGCGCGCTCACGGGCTGCGCTCTCTGCGCGCTCATCCTCTCCACACTGCTGGGGAACACGCTCGTGTGCGCCGCCGTCATCAAATTCAGGCATCTCAGATCCAAAGTCACTCATTTTTTCGTCATATCCCTGGCAGTTTCGGATCTCTTCGTGGCTGTTCTGGTCATGCCGTGGAAGGCTGTCTCTGAGGTGGCCGGCTTCTGGCTATTCGGGAGCTTCTGCGACACTTGGATAGCTTTTGATATCATGTGTTCAACGGCGTCTATCCTCAACCTGTGCATCATCAGTTTGGACAGATACTGGGCGATCTCGAGCCCCTTCCGTTACGAGCGTAAAATGACCCAAAGGGTGGCGTTTGTAATGATCGGGATGGCGTGGACACTTTCTGTCCTGATCTCTTTCATCCCTGTCAGACTGAACTGGCACAGGGCTGTGGATCATAACGCGCCTTTAAATCTCACCATACACTCGGAGGACTGCACTGCGACTCTAAACAGGACTTATGCAATTGCATCTTCACTTATAAGCTTCTACATCCCCGTTATAATCATGATAGGAACATATACACGGATCTATCGGATCGCACAAACGCAGATCAGAAGGATCTCCACTTTGGAAAGGGCAGCCGGACACATGCAGAACAACCACGACTGCGCGAGCGAACAGTCGCTGAAAAGCACTTTCAAGAAAGAAACTAAGGTGTTAAAAACACTTTCCATCATCATGGGGGTGTTTGTGTTCTGCTGGCTTCCCTTTTTCGTCCTCAACTGCATCGTGCCATTCTGTGACCTGGACACTCTTGGAGACTCTCTGTGCGTGAGCAGCGCCACTTTCAACATCTTCGTGTGGTTCGGATGGGCCAACTCATCGCTCAACCCGGTCATCTACGCGTTCAACGCGGATTTCCGGAAGGCCTTTACCACTATTCTGGGTTGCAACAGACTCTGCGCGTCCTCTGCGGTGGAGACGGTGAACTTCACCAACGAGCTGGTGTCCTACCATCACGACACCACTCTGCTCCATAAGGACGCGCAGGGTGTTCCCTCAGCCCTGGGTCTGGTCCCCGGTCATGGGGAGCACATGGACTTACCTTTCGACAAGGTCTCGGTGGCGTCTGATTTGTCTCGTACTCAAAGGAACGTGTTGCTGCCTGCGCTCGAGCAGCAGGAGGGAGAGATGGAGATTTCCCTGGACATAATGCCCTTCACCTCCACTGCACTGAGCGACTGCTGTGGGATTCCGGGTCAGATTGAGGAGCGTTGAGTCTGGACTCATTTCACAATAACCTATTTATAGCATCAGAATTAATATGCGTATGTCCTCATTTTATTTTTTACATGCACTCAAAAAGTACTCAGGCCTAAATTTAAGATTTATGCATTTGAATTATATAAAATTCCCATCCTTTTTGAGTTTTTAACACAAACAAGACAATAACTTAATGCATTTGTCAATCAAACGGATAAGATGCACTAAAAAAATCATGCATTATTAATTATTTGTATCTAATTGATTTTATTTAAATAATCGTATTTTCAAAATGCACCTCTTCTAACAGAAGAACCAATTTTTTTAACATGGTTAAAATATTGCTATAGCTGTGGAACAAGCAATATTCAATTAGTTTAAATGTACGAAATTGGAAGAAATTGCATTTATTGATGATAAATATATAAACCTGGATATTAAACATTCAGTTTATTAGCACTATATTGCCGACATCTTACCCGTTTATGTATGACTGACAAATATACATCACATTAAGTTTATTAGTTTATGTTAAAATTATTACATTTTGGTAACACTTTACAATAAGGTTTCATTTGTTAATGTGTATAACTATGAACTTACCATGAGCAATATTGTTACAGTATTTAATCTTCAGTAGTGAATAAAAATCCAGCAGTTCATTGTTTGTTCGTGTTAGTTCGCATTGCTTTAGGCCTAACGAATGTTAACAAATACAACATTTCATTTGAATCATGTTTTAGTAAATGCTGAAATAATAATTACAATTGCTGAAATTATAATTAACACCATTAATTAGCCTATAACATTACATTTATTAATTATATTAATAAATGCTGTAGATTTGAAGTTCATTATTATTTCATGTTAAATGTCTATATCTATAATGAAACCTTATAAAGTGTTACCGAAATTTTATATGAAATTCAAATATATATCTTAAATTGAGGCCAAAATATTTTTGAGTCCTCATCAATTTCAGCAGTCCGTCAAAAAGGTGAAATGTTCATTTAGAATAAAACACTTTATTTTATTAAAGTAATACCACTCATCTCATTTCAAAGTTTGAAGAAATTGAAAGCTGGGGTCTAAAAGTGTGAGACCACCAGTGAAATGCAAAATGATAATGTTATAAGAAAGAATAATATCAACATAACAGTTTGAATGAAGAGTTTAATGAAAAAAAATATGTTTTATGTTTATTTTGAAGTGTAGGTTATATTAGATTTCAAATGCCAGATTTTTAGTGTGGATGTTTGAGGCACCGTGTAACTGAAAAAGACACAAACAAGTGACTTTAAATTTGAGGTGAGGTTTTGTAAAATTGGGATTCCTTTTGATGTGTTTTTTTTTAAATCACTTTATATAAACTATTGGCACAATCATCAGAGATGTACCAGTCGAAAGACGTTTCTAATTGCATCCCTTATTGCATGTCTATTTGTTTGTTTTTGTTGTGGATCACACGAGGGGCTACGGAAACTCTGAAGGGACATGGTGAAGAGCGGAAAATATGAAATGGGAGGAAAAATGAATTTTAATGCTTTTGCGTTCTCTCGCAACTGTTTTGTGTTCCCGGAGGAACTTTGCATTCACTCTCAAAACAAGTTTTCTTTCTCTTCAAATAAAACACTTAAAGTGATATTGACTCTTCATATGCTGTGACTCAATGGAACGGTTGTTCTTTACATAGCTGGCACTGGCAGCCATTGTGAAATGTAACCCCATTTGGAGCACTGGTATTAAAGATTCGGTAATCTGAAAGTGTATCTGGTTTAGGGTGATACAATCCTATTTTTCCTACAGGTAGGCCTATTACCTGATCCTGGATAGCAAAACATGGGATTTCCAAATCTATATAGGCTATAGCCTAATTCTGATGCAGATTAAACTCTTTAAACAACTGGGCCCTGGTGTCAGATATAACACTTTATTTTAAAGTTGTTTTTAAAGTATAATGAGGAATGTTATTCCCCTAATGGGCCTACACACAAGAACCGTATCATACATGCTGACTCCAAAAACAACAGTTAATAGAAATGTCAGTCTCTGTGCCACTTTGAGCTTGAAAGCACAAGATGAGCTTATGTCATTTTAGATCTTTGTCTGAAAATAACTAACCATGTTATTATGTTTTTCATGTTTTTGAAGCAGACCACATCAAGTATTTTCATAATGCTGAGAACTGCACAACTACTATAATGAGGTGCTCATCCGAAAATACATAACTGCCTTATTAAAATACTTGATTAAACAAAATGCGGAAAAAAACTTGGACTGGGTCTCTGTTGTGTTTAGATGCAAATCTGAAGAGGCTTGTTAAAGACCACAGCTATTAAGAGATGAAGTGTGCTGTAATAGGTGCCACTTGTGAGCAAAAAAAAAAGAAGATAAGAGAAATTTCAAGCATCTAATCAATGAAACCTGCAAAGACGTACACACAACACACACACACACACACACACACACACACACACACACACACACACACACACACACACACACACACACACACACACACACACACACACACACACACACACACTACGTGTTTTAAGGGGACATTCCATTGACATCATGATTTTTATACTGTACAAACTGTATTTTCTATCCCCTAATCCTACACCTACCCATTACAGAAAACATTCTGCATTTTTACATTTTCAAAAAACACCACTTAGTATGATTTATAAGCTGTTTTCCTCAGTTAGACCAAAAAATTTAAAATAATTGTCCCCACAAGGACAAGGATGAATAGCATCTTTGTGGGGATATTTTGTTCCCATAATGTAGGGTTTAACTGAAACACACACACACACACACACACACACACACACACACACACACACACACACACACACACACACCAAGTAATCTTCGTGGAAACTTTGAGGGCACAATGCCCTGTGTAAACTCTTGAACTTAGACAAAAAGCTATTAGTTCAGCAATTTATTCGTGGTGCAGTGCCATTTTTATTCAAGGTAATAACTGCGTGTGACGAGGAAGGATTTAGGAACCAGCACAAGGAGAAATAAAAAACTATATTGTAATGGTAATGTAAAAGTAATTGGTTGCTAAATTTACCTTCACACAGTATAAGTGAATTGTCTATTTGCTGCGAGTGCATTTTGACCATGTCTTACAGTAACCCTTGAACATATTACGAGTAAATACAATTGAAGTGTTCACTTCAAGGTCCTTTTGGGCACATTTATTATTTCACACCCAGAAAGTAGTAATTGTTTTATTGATTTCAAAGATTGTAATATGCATGCGGTTTGATGCCAGACATTGACACCACACACACACACACACACACACACACACACACACACACACAACCGTTTAAAATATTGAATCTGTTTCGATGTGCACTTCAAACTATCTTGAGTGATTTTCTGTAAGATAAACCTGCTACAGAACTTATTTTGTGTGTCAGCACGTACAACTTTAAAAGCTATTATTATTTGTCCAAATGGCAGAAGATATGTAGGCTTCTTTTGTACTGGAAAAGCTTGAAAGCCTCTGAAATTGTTGAGCTGAATGTTATGTGAACAGCAAAGAGAGCAATCGAAAAGACGACATAATTTTTCCGTCTATCAACATGAAACAAAAAATGCTTGTTTTGATTAAAAATCAGGTAAATATTAAAGCAGTGATGGTGTTTTTTTCCTCACACTTTTCTGATTTACCTAATATGCAACATACATTTTCAACAAAAAATTATGAATGATAGTAGCCTATTATTAAAATGGTAACATTTTACAAATATAGCTGCAAGCAGCAATTATCGGTGTCAAGCGCAAATAAGACAAAGAGACATGCCAACATGTCTGGGAGTGTCAGACCAACTGCAACAATGAGAAATTAAAGACATTTAAAGATGATTTTAGGCAAAATGGCTGAAAAATCATATATACAGTAACTAAAAATGTGATTTAATGGATCATCAAGACACATACAGAGTTTTGTAACGGTACACCAATGCATTCGTAAAGTGTTGCATTTAATTATCATCATATTATATTGTTATTAATGGCATTTTCCTTGTTTTGTTCTATTATAGTGCCACCAAGTGGCGCAGTTCCAATGCTTTTTTAATGTGTTCTCAGAGTGAGCCCATACATGTGTGTCAAATTTGGTTAAAATATCTCTTTTAGTTTTGCAGTTATAGACATTTAAATGTATGAGAGCATAAAAATTACCCATGGGTGACTGAATTTTTTTTGCCACTTACTATCAAAATTTTGACATTTGGGCATTTGCAAGTAGCCAACAACTCATGTTTCCAAACTTCCTACGGTGGGTATGTCTCGATCGTACTAATAACGGTTTAGAAGATATTAGCAAATGTTTTTTAAGCGCTAATTTACAATATTGTGCTAACCATAATGCAATAGTTTGGTATTGTTAGACTCGGCAAGGATTCAGGAATGTAAGGAGATGACTCCCGTGAAAATAAGTCAACCAAATCCAAAGTTATAAGCATGTAAACCATTTTTTCACCACTAGGTGGCGCTGGTACGAAACTTTCAGACTCTTTCAGAGCATCGTGCTGATGACCCATACCAAGTTTTGTAACAATACGTTCATGCGTTCATAAAATACAGCATTTTAGTACAAAATTCAAAATGGCCGACGCAAAAAAATGGCCGATATGGAAAACTCAGTCGACTCGGCATGACACCCTGAATCTAATGACACCACTTTTATGATTTTTGGACAAACTTTTCAGAAGTTATAACCAAAAATAGCCAGTTTTCGAAGCCGAAACGCAGCATGTAGCCTCAAGTCATGCTTGTGATGACATGTACCAAGTTTGATCTGAATACGATAAAGCCTTGCGGAAATAAAGCCTTATGTCTGTTTTTGCAAGCGCTACGTAAAATGAGTTTGCGCTGTATTCAAGAACGGTTTGATGAATCAACTTTTTGTCGACATGGTCTGAAGATGAATTTTCGTGAAAATCGGAGCAACCGTCTAGGATGAGTTAGAAAAAGTAGGTTATTCAAAAATCCAAAATGGTGGAAGGATTTTCATGTTGGAAAATAACCTCATATGATGCAATCGAATCGTCTAGAGCCAAGGAATCAGTGGGAAAATGAATTTAGTTCAAAAGTTATTAGCATAAACATGAGTGAAACTTTAGACAGTTGGTGGCGCTAGAGGGATTGAGTTGGAGACTCCAAATTTGCTATGGTGACTGTTCAGACTGTCCTCTATCAGTGTGCCAAATTCCAAATTTCATAACTTTCCCACAAGCGTTCTATGGGCTGCCATAGACTTCCATACGGAAGAAGAAGAAGAAGAAGAATAGGAACACCAACGATTTCAGGAGGTGCCTACGCACTTTCAGTGCTTGGCCCCTAATAATGTTTCATTTGTTAACACAAGTTACCAACATGTAAACATTAACTAACTATGAAAAAATACGTTTAGCATTTATTAATCTTAGTTCATATTAATTTTAACATTCACTAATACATTAAAATCCAAAATAGCATTTGTTAATTTATTGGAACTGAGCTACCATGGACTAAACAGCTGTATTTTTATTAACTAACTTCAACAAAATAACAAATGTATTGTTCATTGTTAATGCATTAACTGATGTTAATGGAAACCTATTGTAAAATGTTGCTTTCCAAATTAATTGCAGATTCTAAACTTATTACAATTATGTTAGATCATATCTCAAAATCTGTTTATGCATTAGCCCTGTTCTACTATAACTAGTATTCACATTATAGCAAACAAAAACAATATAATTTATATAATTGTAAAGAATGACACAAACAAGTTATTTTAAACTGCAGTGCACTGTTTGTGTGAATGAGAGGAAGTGGGAAGAAAGTCAGAGCACTCTCTCTCATCTGTCCAACAGCAAGTCTATAATGGATTGAAAAGTGTATCATGATCCCTAATATAGCGGCAAAATTGGAGATGAAAAGCCTTTGCGAACAGTGATGCATCTACACTTCATAATCACCCTTAAAGTTATTACTCTTATGAATGGTGTAAACACAATATAACAGAATATAAAAGGTTATTAAAGCCTCCAACACTAGAGCTCTTTGCCAAATGAGGACGTGCTCAGGGAATTTCAGTAGCAGATGCATTACTATTATTCCGTCCAGACTCAATGGAAAACACCCTATGGCATGAATCATAGGAACAAATAATGATTTATGCAGTTATGCAGACATTCAGTTTCATTATTCAGAATGTATAGCGGTTACGTTGATTTTTTTTCATTATAACATCCCTTGTGGTGAATTTATGAACTTAACAATATTTAAAGTGTCTTTTGGCCAGTAGGTAGCAAACTTTGTCAGGACGATGTGGCAAAGGCACATACAGAATTTGGTTTGATATCTTCAGCAAGTTTGCAAAGATTTTTCAGGAGAATGGTGTTGAACATCAACAATCCAATGTGCAACTTTTATGAAGCTTGGTCTCAATGTGACCAGAGGAAATGATATATATATATATATATATACACACACACACACAGCACCAGTCAAAAGTTTGGAAATATAACTATTTTTAATGTTTTTGAAAGAAGTCTCTTATGCTCAGCAAGCCTGCATTTATTTGATCAAAAATACAGAAAAAACAGTAGGCTAATATTGTGAAATGTTGTTATTTTAAAATAATGGTTTTCTATTTTAATATACTTTAAAAAAAATGAATGACCCCAAACTTCTGAACGGTAATGTATATTGTTGCTAAATATATATATATATATATATATTTTTTTTTTTATAAATGCTGTTCTTTTTATTAAAAGAATCCTGAAAAAAATATCACAGGTTCTAAAAAATATTAAGCAGAACAACTGTTTACAACATTCATAATAAATCATCATATTAGAATGATTTCTGAAGGATCATGTGACACTGAAAAACAGAGTAATGATGCTGAAAATTCAGCTTTGAATCACAAATTATATTTTGAAGTATATATTCAAATAGATAACCATTATTATAATTTGTAATATTTCACAATATTACTGTTTATACTCTATTTTTGATCAAATAAATGCAGGCTTGAAGATCTTAAGAGACTTATTTCAAAAACATTAAAAATAGTAATGTTTCCACTCCTTTTTTGACTGGTATATTTTCAACCAAAATTTCCTTGGGTATATACATAAATATAGAGATCAAAACCACTAATAAACTCCAAAAATGTTTCAATCAATTTTGTTTCTGAGTCATTATATGTAACGATGCATGCAGGGAAGATGAAGACAGAAGACTCAGGTTCTCAGAAAACACTAATAAGTTTAATTCTTACTCAAAAAGCAAGCAAACAGGCAGTGCAAACACATCTAAACATAACAGAGACTGGACCAAGAGCGAAGGCAAGGGTGAGGCTTAAATGACAAACTGAAACGAGGTAATAAATGACAACCTGAAACCAATGAACTAATAATGACCGTAACCATGGAAACTGAACAAAGGCGGGAAACTGAACAAAGGAACAAGTGAAACTCAGACATGAACAAAACAGGGAAACAGATAAAAAACAAACATAACCCTGACATCATGTTCAAGTAATATGTGCAGTTATAATTGTTGGTGTGTAGAGTGTGTGGAATATGAAGACGCTCCCCAGTCAGTGTTCCAAACTTCATGACATACATTATGTGATCTAAGGTTCTGCAAAATATGCTATGCAATGCTTTTGCGCTTGAGCCCTATAAGTGCAGACTCATTTGAAGCAATTATTCATTCCATGTGTACTTTCATAAAATATGACCAGCACTGAAATATTATTCTGTTAAAAAAACATATAATGAAAATAGAGCCCTTCTCCTTTCCTTTATGTCAGAATGTCTGCAGTCAAAAAGTGCAGTGAAATGTGCGGTACCTTTGACCTTTTAAACACATGTGCAGGTATTGTATTCTCTGAGCCGTGTGACTTATTTACCCAAAACATGACATCTCCTCCAAAACATGTCAGAAGATATGCAAATGAGAGAAAAAAAATCAAAGGTAAGGTCAATAGATGATGTGTATGGAAGATTTTAACGCTGCCATAAGGAACATATGCCAGTGGAAGCAAACTGAGCACCAAGAATATGCTTAAAATTCATTCCCACACTGTACAGGAGGCATGCTTGGTAAAAAAAACATGCCACTTCCCCCTCTCAAAGGTCAAGAAGAACTGGAGCTGTACATGCACAGTGCAAAATCCACAACTACAGACTGCCAGGGTGAATAAGAACATGTTCACATCATATATTATACAATAAGCACCACTACCATGCAAAATCTGTTCTCATTACTGTAAGATTGAAAAAAATGATTAGTACTTCGAAGCATTTGTACATAATGATAGTATTTGTTGTACAGTTTTTAATAAAATAATCTAATGCCGAACGCTTCCTTTCACTTTTCACAATACTAGAACACACCTGATGCACACTGGGATGTATTTTTATTTTGATCAGGTCAGGATTTTCTTCTGCCCTGTCTTTCTTTCTCCTCTCCACTGCATTTATTCACATGCAAATGAACCTCAGGTGCTGCTACCTGAATTCTAATCAGCGTTTAAATCAAGTGTATTATTGGAGTATATATCAAAAGTTTCTTTTAGACTTGGGAATGACACAGGGTGACTTTATCATCGTCCTGTGATGAATGCCTGTGTAGAATATCTGTTTCCCAGCTGCGGTTCCCTGAAATATATTATTTATTGTGCGTTTGAGCAAGTTGTTGTTACTGAAGTTAATATCAATGCATGAATTTGATTAGTGCCTGGTGCCAATTCTTAAATGTTTCTTATTCATTTTACATAATAAAATGACTAAGAGAAGAAGATTTTTAATAAAATTGTTAAAAACTGATAGTTCACTCTAAAATGAAAATGAAGTCATCATTTACTCACCCTGGTGTTGTTCTAATGTTCTAATTTGGACCACAAAAGAAGAATTTTTAAAGAATGTCATCCATAATGGCACTGAATAGTGACCAGCATCGAGTTTAAAAAAAAAAATGTACAAAATTATCACAGAATGATCCCGTGTGAAACATGGTGTATATACCAAGTGTTCTGGGGGTATACGATAGGATTGAAATAGAATGAAAATTCTGACCTTGACCATTGGTCTTCTGTGCTCAACTTTCTTTCTTTTTTTTTTTTTTTTTTTGATAGACACCACTATGACTTGTGTTTTTAAAAAGAGTTGCTTACAAAACAATTGGGTAACACTTATATTAATGTGTCCTTGTTACCAATGATACATGTATTTACTTACTTAATCCTCTTCATCCCCACTGGGACATAAGGCTGCTATCATCTGCCTCAACATGTTATTTACTTATAATTAGACAAAACTAACCCTAAACCAAACCCTAATCCTACTCCAACCCTATAGTAAGTAGGCTACATGTAGTTAATTATTATTACTCAGTACTTAAAGTCCCCCTGTATCAATAACTGTATCCCTTGAAAATTAATATTTGATCACCAAAATTACATATTTAACCGTTTTTTCTTTGAAAAAAAAAAAATGTATTGCCTTAAAATAGCTTGAATGTAACTAAACCCTTGCCTCATTTAGTATACGCGGTTCTATGAATATGCAAATTAGCCACGCCCCCATACATTCGCACCAGCTCAGAGATTCACTCGTTGACCATTGGTTACAAGTTAGTTTGTGACGTCAGAAACACCAGCGATTTCAAACCGAGTTTTTGAGAATGTCTTTAGTTCACAGCAGTTTTAAAGCTACACTGTGTATTTTTTTTTGTTGATTCTTAGCAAAAAACACTTAGTTCTTTCAAAAATATATGTGCTCATTAATGTATATTTACTTCTTTCAAGTAATAAAGTATTCTCGTAAGTTTATAATCTGCCATTGAAAGTACATACGGGTGAGGGGTTCGAATGCCGGTCGCCATGTTGCCCCTCCATCTTGAAACTACATTAGCCAAAGAGGGACATACCTGTAAATTCAAGCTTCGCCTTTCGCGCTTTACACTCAGTGACACAGAGACGAATGCGAGGGGGAGATTACTCACGACTGCCGGCAGATTTGAAAGATTGCTGATGGAGGATCACGTCTATTCTCGAGGACATGTAACAGAGTCGCCAAGGAAGCGAAAGAGAGAATTAAAACGTCAACGCGACAAGCAAATCAGCAAGACCAAAGTCAATACTGGAGTAACTTTTCCGAGATGGAAAGAGCTCATGAGGAGCAAAGATTTTAAAACGGACGCCGAAGTTGCCTGCTTTCTTCTCAACAGGTAATTCAGCCTATTTGTGTAAATTCGAAGTTTTATAGTTGCTTGTCTAACCATAGCATGGTTGTGCATAACGCCAGAACGACCTCTAGTATAACTTGCGTTACTTTTCCTCACGTCAATGGTGAAAAAGTATTGTTTACCTTGTAACATAAATCTGTGCTGCGACGGATCACAGGTGATAGTTTTAAAGGCGCAATTGGACGAAGTCGAACTGGAAGCCATGTTAATCTTGGAATAATACGGCCACCGTAGGAGTTAAAACGCCCTCGAAATTGAAAGGAACAGAAACTAATATTCACTGGGTAGTCATATACAATTTCACCGCTAGATGGGGGAAAATATCACACAGTGTAGCTTTAAGGAGAACGTACTCAGCATTGGTGCTGACTCATGAATTTGCACATGGTTTGTCTTAAAGCATATTAAAAACACCACATAGACATATAAACAGCATTAAAGGGGTGGTTGATTATGATTTCACTTTTCTAACTTTAGTTAGTGTGTAATGTTGCTGTTTGAGCATAAACAACATCTGCAAAGTTACAACACTCAAAGCAAAGGAAGATATTTGCTTTTAAAAGAAAACGTTTTTTAAAGACTACAACAAACTGGTAGGGACTACACAACATTCCTCTCTGGTTAGTGACATCACCAACCCTAAAATTTACATAAACCCCGCCCCATGTTGAGAAGAGGAAGAGTTGTCATAGTAGAGCACATTTGTGAGTCTGATCAAGCTGTCTAATTTGTCTTTTCACATGCAATACAGTACATAACACAAATGCATTAGCATGTCACTCTGTAGGCATCTTACAACAGTTCCCACACTAGCGATTTTATAGATTATCATGACAGAATATGCTAATTGAAGATAGTTAACTCCACATCAGCAACATAAATTCATCAACTAACCATTCAGAATTGTCCTGTTGCATTCTACATGTTGTCACTTCTTCTTGAGTCTCTCCATCATTGTCCAACTCCAGTTTAAACATAAAAGAAAGAACAGTTTTTGACATTTTAGTGCTTGTCTGTGTGAAGTAATTGGAGCTGCTAACACACACACACACACACACACACACACACACACACACACACACACACACACACACACACACACACACACACACACACACACACACACACACACACACACTCTTGAAGCTCCGCCCTCTGCGCCGGGAACAGCAGCTCATTTGCATTTAAAGGGACACACATGAAACTACACGTTTTTACTGACCCTCAAAAAGGGACAACTTTAACATGCTGTAAAACATTATCTGTGGGGTATTTTGAGCTAAAACTTCATATAAACACTCTGGGGGCATCAGAGACTTATTTTACATATTGTAAAAAGGGGCATTATACCACCCCTTTAAAAGCTTGATATTCACCAGGGGGACTTTAAATGCATAATTACACTGTAACAGGGACACATTAAAATAAAGTTTTACCAAAATGTTCTTTTGTGTTCCACAAAAAATAAAAAATAAATAAAATAAAAATTGACAAATATTTAAAAAAATAAAATAGTCTGTAATACTAAAACATTGGTTTATTGCTTCACTGTTAAGGAGTGTGCCTAACAGAAACCTGCAGATGTTAATCCATTTGACAAAAGGGTTTCAAGACAGCAGCAGAGTTCCCTCGCCTCATCAGTAAGTCAGATTATTGTATACCTTTATTCCGCTCCTACATTTGCATGTCAACGGGACTCACCCAGAAGCAGTGCACAGGAAGGGGACTCAGGATCCTTTGGGAAGACTGATAACAGTGATGAAACGACACTCACAGATGCTTGCTGATCCCTTGTGGGCCACATGGCAACACACATCCCAATTAGTTACATACTCCTACCTAACACTCCCTAAAAAATGTGATTATATAAGAGAAGAGAACAAAACAAGATGTGGAAGGGTGGAAGTTTAGCTGAAAATACCAACTGGAACTGTGCTGCAGATTTGAGAAGTCAGATGATGTCTCACAGCATGCGACAAGTCACAAAGAGTACCAGGGTGAATCTAAAGAACATATTCAAGTCATTTTTCAAAATAAATAAGTAAATAAATAAATAATCTTACATGTTTGTCCATGTATGCTCAATTTCATATAGCAGTTTTTTAAGTGATCATCTGATCTGTTAATGCCATGTGTCTTACAGTAGCAGACAGAAAAATTCCATTTCATGCTATAAAAATGAACAAAACATGTACTATACTTTAATTACGTAAATATTTGGGATTTATTTGTTAGTGAGGGTCACTGCTCACCTTAAAAGATCCATCTGGCCATGCATTAGAATCAGTCATATTTTCTCTATGAACGTGTCGGACGCCTTTGACTGTTGCATCGTTTGACTTTTATCAGTGTCTTGTTTTAAGTTTGCAGTTTAAAGTCATGAAATGGAAAAAAAAAAATGTCATACGGTAGATGGAAAAATTTCTATAGTGGTGAATGATGACAACAAATATATATATTTTTTATCCCCATTTGCTCCAATAGCAAAAGAAAACGCTCATGATAGATTCCACGGCTTTCAAGGAAAGAGGAAAAAAAATAGAAGAGAAGAGGTCAGAAGAGAGAAATATGTAAAATTTGCCATCACTCCCTCAGCAATTTTATTAGAAACATTTGCAGCAGTGTTAAATTATTTTGTTGTTGTTGTTTTTTGGCAGTTACTGCCAAGGTAATATAGCATTATAAATGTGTATAAAAAAAAAAAAAAAATTTGAATATGAAAAACTTTACTAGATTGCGATGTTGATAACTGTGGAAACGCATAACACTCTGTGAAGAGGGGCCATTTGTCTTATTGTGAACAATTCAACAGTACTTTTTTTTTGTCCTTGTAATGTTTAGTCACCATGAAATCAAAATTCACAGTTTTTTATGGAATATGGAGTATTCATTATAAACGATTTTTCCGTGGACATCATTTTTTTCAATTATAAATTCATGTGCCTTCGTAATCTTTAATCAAAATAACTTCCCCTCCCTCAGTCCCTCTTACAGCAACATCTCTTTTCTTCTCGTGTTTACTGGCGCGAGGGCGGGGCAACCTGTCACTCACATGAGATCGACCAATAGCAAACTAGAAAACCATCCAATCAATTCCAGATGGACAAAATCAAGTCCCGTCTACATTTGTTCTTTTGCGAGAAGCCGCTTCACAGCTTCACACCATCACAGCAGAGTTGTGGCAGGTTAAGGTCGCAGGTTAGACTCTCAGTACTGGCAGGAATCAACCTTGAGCAAGGCACCCAAACCCCAATCACTCCCCGGGCGCCGCAGTGAAGAGCTGCCCACTGCTCCGCGCTGCAGAGTGTGTGTTCACTACTCACTGCTCCTAATGTGTGTGCACTTACAGTACTTGGATGGGTTAAATGCAGAGGACAAATTCCATGTATAGGTTACCATACTTGGCCTTCACGTCACTTCACTTAGATATATACGTCACAATAGGGAAGAAAGGCTATCGCAACTTCACTTCATACCGACTTCAATCAAAATGTCATATCTGGACCTTTCGGTGAAAACAACAGACTTCTCTGATCATTTAGTCCGCTTAAACCATACATGACAAAAGTCAATGTATTTTGATTTAAGAATGCTTAGATATTTGTACTAGAAAACAAGACAAAAATACTGAGTAAGTAAATCATTTTTTGCAGAGTTCTTCTCATATTGACTTTAGTTGCTCACCTCCAAATGCCCACGATTGGACAGCATCTTACGAACTCCAATAAACCACCAAACCTCGACCCCTTGATTCTGATGTTGTGAAGCACAACAAACATGAATTGAACTGTAAGCATATCTAGAGTACTGTATGTTTCAGGCCTATTCAGATCACCAAAACAAGCTCATTTAGCCAAGTGTTTGGTAAGGACCACACAGTCCAGATGGGAGTAAATATTGTGATAAGGAAAAAATATATTGATTGCAAAGAACAAATTAACTTGTGAATGAAGCTTGCAGTCTTTTGATCATCGAACAAAAGAAAATGCAGGACTGAGAGAAGACGATAAATACATGAGACAGAGAGAGAGACATGACTTCAATAGCCTTCTTTGTATTCATATTGCTATCTGAAGGGGTGAGGACACTAGAGGATTTCATTTGTCTGTGTAACCACCACTCTAATAGCTATACATCAAACGCGCGGGCTGACTGTCTGACTAGCATATGCATATATGCACACTGATTATTCCTATAAAGAAAAAGACCATGCTTGTAATATTACATATTTATATCAGTGAACCGAATAAGTTTCATTAGCAGTAGAGACGAATCCATCCATCAACAGTCTGAATCTGGTGTGCTGTCAGAAGCATTCGACTGGAATGACAAAGACAAAGGAACATACACACCCACACACACACCCACACACTTGGAGGTCACATATGAAATGCCAGCGTCCTGCTTCATGGTTCGTCTCCACTCTCTATGGTACATGATGGGAAGGGACAGCAAAATTATTTCTTTGAAGGATCCTCAATGCCATTTCTTTTTCTTCAGGGCAAATCAATAGACACTTTCCAACATGTTGCCTAGAAAAGAAAAATGCATTTTGGTTGCATGAAGCCAGGTCAGTCATCTATCTTAGTTAGCAAGCTGTGGAAAACAAAGGTTTTATCTGACACTATGAGAGAAAATGGATAGGCCTACACACACACACACACGCACGCACGCACGCACACACACACACAAAATGGAAAACCATTAAGATTTGTAAATGTTTCTGACAGACATATTGTGAAATATTATTTCAATTTAAAATAACTGTTTTATATTTAAATGTATTGAAAAATGCAATTTATTCCTGTGATGGCAAAGCTGAAGGTTCAGCATCATTACTCCAGTCTTTTTTGCTTCTCAATTATTATAAATGATTACATATGCTCAATTACTAATAATGGTTATTATTATTATTATGTTATTACAATGTTTAAAACAGTTTTTTGCTGTTTAATATTTTTGTGGAAACTGAGATGCATTTTTCCAGGATCCTCTGACGAATAGAAAATTCAAAAGAACAGAATTTATTTGATATAGAAATCTTTTGATCAATTTAATGCATCTTTGCTGAATAAAAGTATTAAGTTGGGGCGGCAGTGGCGCAGTGCTTCATGTAGGTTGTCTACAAACCGAAAGGTTGGTGGTTCAATCCCCGGTTCCACCTGACCAAGTGTTGAGGTGTCCATGAGCAAGACACCTAACCCCAGCTGCTCCCGACGAGCTGGATGGCGCCTTGCATGGCTGACACCGCCGTCGATGAATGGGTGAATGTGAGGCTAAAGCACTTTGGTGGCCACAGGTCTGTGAAAGCGCTATATAAATGCAGTCCATTTAAGTTCTTTCTCTTTTTTTACTCCAAACTTTTGAATGGTAGAAAATCACGGTTTCCACATAAATATTAAGCATCAAAAACTGTTTTCAACATTGATAACAATAAGAAATGTTTCTTGAGCAGCAAATCAGCATATTAGAATGATTTCTGAAGGATCACGTGACACTGAAGACTGGAGTGATGATGCTGAAAATTCAGCTTTGCATCACAGGAATACATTTTAAAATGTACATATTAGATTGTAATAATATTTTACAATGTTACTCTTTTTAGTGCATTTTTGTTCAAATAAATGCAGCCTTCACAGGCATTAGAGACTTCTTATGTCAGTTTTCTAGGCGCAATAAAGAATGTGTTTGGAGCGGCAGAAGCAGCACTGGCACATTTCAGGCTTATTGACTGTCCAGACAGTTAGATGGACAGCTTGGCAGCCCTGCTATACTGTTATATGTCCTTGACCTTGAGTGAATAATATGAGCATTGTGATAGTCCGACAGCTTGAGAAAATTTTTGGACTGAATACTGTCAACAGCCTGACACATGCAACTGCACACAATCTGCACACATTCAGTTATTCAATTCCAAAATATTATGAGACAAACAAAAAGGTCAATGCAATAAATGGCACATTCCATAAATATGTCATATCTTTTCTTTTTTTTTTGAGAACTTTAAGATAATTATATCACATAATAACAACAATAATAAAAAGTAAGTATGTTATATCATTATCTAAAAGTTCTCAATAAAATTTTTAAAAAGATACGACATTTATGGAATGTGCCATTTGACAGTCTTATTCTTTCAAAAGCATTCAACTTTCACAAAAACGTCTGCAGCACAAAAGTAAATCATTTGTGTATGAACTTGTCCTGAAATGCATATTATGTAACGTCACTAAAACAGGCACTTTTACGGCACGGAAGTTTCCTTCTCGAACAAGAAAAAATGTAGGGCGGGACTTGATTTTGAGCCTCGTGCTGTGATGCCATTTGAGTGACAGGTTGCCCCGCCCTCGTTTCAGTAAACACAAATGAAGAGATGTCGCTGCAAGAGATTGGAATGGAAGTTATTTTGATTAAAGATAACAGGGCAAATGAATTTTGAAAATGTGAACGGATAATCATTTATAAAAACAAAACAAGCATTGTCCATATTTATGACAATATATCATGGGAGAAATCCTAACAAAGACTACCATGGTAGCTTAAACATTTATATATGTTATCATAGTTTCTGTGTAGTTTTTCATTCGTTTTTACATTAGAGTAGAGATTGGAGCTTGCATTTAAACCAAGCTTTGCACTAAAAGGCAAACTCATGCTATTCTTTGAAGTATCTTTTTAAATATAATTTACCATGTAAATGCCTTGGTACATTAATATATTACCCATGACACAATCACAGTACTCTAGTAAGGTTTAAAGTTAAGGCTTTTCAGTTTCACCCAAAGCACAATAGTGCCTCCTGTTGGCCATTTGTTAGTTTCACAAATGACTGCTGCACTGAGATGGAGGAACAGGTTCACTTTGTGGATAATAACGACAGAAACAATACCAGAGGTTGATAAAAAGCGTCTCTTTATTTGATCGTATTGTTGTTGACGCCGTTGTTTGAAGGACATAGTAACACATCATTAACATGACATTACATGAGGAAAAACTGACATGTTCATGCACAACAGGGTACAAATACTTCTGAACTAAACAAAAAAAGGAAAGCATCTTCATATCAAAATCCAGAAACAATTCGTTCAAGCACCCAATAAGTTGCAGACTGAGAATGAAGCAAATATTAAGTTGTCTTGTTAAACAGTTCAGCGATTAAACACTTGCATCAATATGGGACATCCTGTGGGATGATGGTGTCTTTTTGACATACTTTTGGCATACTTTTTTTGGAGAGCAACAATACTGTCAAGAAGACATTTCTAGATCATTTTATATTTGGATTAAGTCTCATCCTGTTCTGCCAAATAATCTTCATCTTGAATACTAGATGCTTTTCAATTGGTCTGATGCTTCAGAAAAATCCCTGTACTCACATTGTGTAAAACTGCAGGATAGTGGCAAACATTTACATCTCAGGCATAGATCTCTTATGATACAAACATCAATAAATTAATTAGTACAAAATATTTACATTTGTCTTTGTAAAATAAATAAGTAAACTTTGTGATGGATGAGGAAAGGAAATGCAACTTTTGTAACCAGTGTTAGTGACTGAACTGGTGAGGCCAGTTTGTCGGGACATTTCATTAATAAGTTGCTGTAAATTAGATAAAAGCAGACAGCTGTAGGAAGAGAATAACGTTATACATTGTATAAAAATTGCATGCAGTAAACAAGCAGTTTCTCTCGTCTGAGACGGAAAGACCCGTGTGTTAATCTGTAGAACCGTCCGGTTTGATGATCTGGTATGTGATCAAATATTCCGGATAAGCCTTGGGATGCAAAATGACAAATGTAGTATTAGTTTCACATGATAGAATCTGCATTAAATTGATCCAAATTGACAGTAAATAGATTGTGTTACAAAAAAATATATATATATTTCAAATAAATGCTCTACTTTTGCACTTCCTATTCACCAATATTAATTTATTCACCTATTCATCATCGTTTCCACAAAAATATTAAGCAGCAAAAACTGTTTTCAACATTGATAATAACCAGAAATATTTCTTGAGCAGCAAATCCCGCATTTTAGAATGATTTCTGAAGGATCATGTGACACTGAAGACTGGAGTAATGATGCTGAAAATTCAGCTTTGCATCAAAGGAATAAATTACATTTTAAAATATATTCAAATAGAAAATAGGTATTTTAAATTGAGAAAAATATTTCACAATATCACTCTTTTTACTGTATTTTTGATCAAATAAATACAGCCCTGGTGAGAAGACCCAAACTTTTGAACAGAAGTGTACACATCGCCAAATGACATAAATATGGGAAACTTTTGTTTATTTTTGTAGATATATTTGCAGTATTATTTAGAATAATAGACTTTTACATTTTATGAAGAAATTGTGAATGATTCTTGCTTTATTCTAATATGATCCGAGTAAAATGCAAAAATTAAATAAAAAATCTAGCCTATACTTTTTGTCTCAGAATTAAAATGGGTTGAGAATGCCATTTCACGTTGACTATAGACAGATAATTCTGTATTACCTGCTCTCCTCTGTAGATGACGTACTCAGCCAGAGCAAGACCGTTGACACTGGGCCGGCCAGTGACTGAGTGGTGTCCTGGTGGCGAGTGGGCCATCTTCATAGCGCTGAACTGCAGGAAGGACTTTCCCAAAGTCACACGGCAGAACAGAAGATGCCTGGGATGGGTAGACAGAGCCAAAATCAAGAGCATGAGCACTTTAGAAAGGAAATAGGAAATCAATTTCACCTCAAGGTTTTGGAAAAGAACACGTTGCTGAAAAAACACTTAGAACGGTGGGAAACGTGAAGCCACTTAAATGAGAGCCCTGGCCTCCATTCGCTGTAACGGGATCTCATCTCACCTCTGACACGCGTAACATGACCTGTCCTTGTGAAGAGGGCAACCTGTTCCTCCTCCTATTCCGTAAACATACTGGTTGCTTTTGGAAGAGTTTTCCGCAAAATAGATCCCGGCCCCGAACATTCCCCCAATGTACGCGTGCCTCTCATCGAAGCCCTTGTGAATGATGGCGTTTACGAACGGTGAACCTGGGAAAGCAGAAATGTCTCTTCAAGGTTCGATTGATCAGAATTGGGCTGCAACTAACGATTATTTTGATAATCGATTAATCAGTCGATTATTTCTTCGGTTAATCGATTAAACAAATGGGGGAAGAAAAAACAAACAAATCCAAAAATAATCATTTTAATAAAAAAAAAAATATTATTTGATTAAATTATTGGTCACAATTCGTACTATTAACTAACTAATAACTATGAATTTTGCCTCAAAAAAGTCTGTGTTTATTTCTTTATTTTTGATTATTTTAATGATCAATTAGTTGTTACAGCCCTACTGAGAATAGCAGTGAATGAATGAGTCATTTCCACCAGGCCTTGGATGGATAGACAGATCACACACCATGGAACAGCATGCGTTCATTGGAATGGTTGTGGTTCTCCTCAGAAACCTCCTTCCTGCGATGAGTGTATCTCTCCCACAGCTTCTTGTTGCACACCTTCTGGATCTGGGACCAAAAAGAAAAGATTTTAGTGGCACTTATTAATTTGATAACATTAGTTAATGCATTAGGCATGAACTACTGAACTAAACGACACGAACTAGCAACAATAAACCATTTTTTACACATATATGAATCTAGGTTAATGTTAATTTATAAATATATAATTGTTCATTTTAATGATGTCTGTTGATAATATTAATTGATAATAATTTATATAACTTGAAATGTTAAAAATGTAGAAATTGACATTAACCTGGATTAATAAATGTTGTTTCTTGTTAGTTCACGATGCCTTATGCATTAGCAAATGTTAACAAAATAACGTGTTTTCTTTATTATACCAAGAGTTTCTTGGCCAGGGGCATTGTAACGCCACATTTTTTGGTTTGATTTGGAAAAAGAGAGACTTTTTGAAGAACACGATACACACATAAGTTTTACTTCACATGAATAAAAGAACAAGGAAATATTTTGGAACGGCACAACTAAAAAATTTTTACATTTAAACGAGACAAATTTTTTTTTTACCTTTATTTGCATTTATCCAAAGGGACTAAGATTGCATTCAAGGTATATACAATTTGATTAATTTACATGACTTTTTCCAGCTCAGGAAAATCAGTTCTCTAACATTTCTGGGCTTTCCATGACTGTTTGAAACCCTGGAAGAAATGCAATGTGAAAAGACACATGCAGAGGCAGGGAAGCGGTGTGAAAACGAAGCAGCCACAGTTTAAGAACAGCCTAATATAACAAAATAAGAGACAAACTATGAAGACATCCGAATCTCTTACCTTCACAATGTTGTATCTGTTGAAAATCCCACCCGCATGGCCGCCATCCCTGTGTTCCCTTATTGTGCTTTGCATCTGTTCAGAGACACAAGAGAACCAAAGTAAACAAAGTACATCCTCTGTGTTTTAATAATTATTCTACACATTCTGTCCAAGGATACTTATTTGTACATGGCTTCATAAGCCACTTGAACGTGTACATGCCCTATTACTGGATTCTCCTAGTACACTTATGGATAACAAGATTGCGATTAGTTAAACAAACATGCTGATCAAAGTGAGAAAACTCTACCTCCTCCTCAACAGACTGAAACTCCTTGTCGTCTGGAGACAGATCTATCAGTATTGTTCCACTGTTGGTCGTGTTCAGGGTAGAGTAAGGGTTTAAACCTGGGATGGGGATAATGGGGATATAAATATTTAAGTGAAAATGAATCTGCAAAACAAAAGCTTCAGCTACGATCTTAAAGGGTTAAGTGAGTAATCAAAGGGGGGGAAATAATTACAATTATTTACTGTACAGTTAGTTTGCATTAGAGCTTTCAATAAAAAAATTATATACTGTATATTAGGGATGCACGATATATTGGTCACCATATTGGTATCGGCCGATATATGTTCATTCTTGATGTTATCCTTATCGGCCCAATAAAAAAATCTGGCAGATATATTAAAGCCGATAAATAATGAATTATTTCCTTCAGCTGAGAAATTTCAGATGCGCACTGTTCAACATGATGGTTTTGAATTGCTTGAAATTTGATTGGAATTTGATTAACTGTATAAGTAAAGTTAACGTGCATGTAGGCTACATAAAATTATAATGAGAACATCATTATAATTGTGTGCTTGGGACATTCTAACGGTGAGACTTTTGTTTTTGTAATCAGGCTCTCAAAAAATATATAAAAACTCGGAGTTAGATTTATCGGCCAATATATCGGTTATCGGCTTTCCAAATATAAAGAATCATTGGTTATCGGTCTCGGGCAAAATTTTCATATTGGGGCATCCCTAAAATATATGCTAATTAAATTTATTGCAATCAATCACATATATTAATATTTTCTAAAACATAAATGTGTGTGAGAGTGAGTAAGAATCTTTAAAAAAACATCACGTTTAACTGTAATGCTGATAGAGGGGATGTAAAATGAAATACTTTTTGACAGTATAACTTTGTTTAACATTAAAAGTTGACTTCAGGATAAGTAAATAAACGTATGCATAAAATGACCCCACTAAAAAAAGCAGCTTGTCCAGAGAAAAAGATCCAACGTCAAGCAGAGTTCTCAGTGGAAACAGATCAAAGTGATCTTTAAAGCCTCTCTCTAATTAAGCATTCTCTCAAATGAACTGTTCTAGATGAAAGAAGAGGCTCTTACTCTGAGGTCCACTCATAAGTCTCTCCACTCCTTTGATGATCTTGTGTCTGTGACCGTAAGCGGTGATACCGATCTCCTTCAGCTCTTTGTGTCCCATTTCCACCAGGACGTCCAGAGTTATCTAACGACACAAACCAGGCATGTGACTTATGTATTAATCCACTGATCAGCAAGACCTCAACATCGTGTTCCTCTAGAGTATTTATAATATTTCAGTCAGTTCTGAAGCTAAAAATTAATTAAAGATTAACAGATTACAAATATCTAAGATTAAAAGTCTAAGCTTTTGCTACAGGTAGTACAGTAGTAAATCGGTTCATCCTACAACATTCTCTCTCACGTGCCACTTTTGAAAGTCTGATTCATTTTAGTGAATCGGTTCATCCCATGTGGTACTCTCTCACATAAGTGGCGTTCTACTGAATCAGTTCATCCTAAATGGTTCTCTCTCTCATGTGTCACTTTGGAAAATGATTCATTTTAGTAAATTGGTTCATCGTAAAGAGTTCTCTCTCACATAAGTGGCATTAGAAAGTCTGATTCATTCTAGTGAATTGATTCATCATAAACGGTTCTCTCTCACATATGTAGCATTGAAAAATCTGTTTAATTCTAGTGAATCAGTTCATCCTAAATGGTTCTCAATCACATATGTGGCATTTCGAAAGTACCATTCATTTTAGTGAATCAGTTCATCCTACATGGTTCTCTCTCACATATGTAGCATTGAAAAGTCAGTTTCATTATAGTGAATCAGTTCATCCTAAAATTTTATCTGTCCCATTTGTTGCACGGTAAAGGCAAGTTAAATCCAGTGAACTGGTTAATCCTAAATGGTTCTTTCTCACTTATGTTGCATTGGAAAGTCTGATTCATTCTAGTGAACCAGTTCATCTCTAACAGTTCTCTCTCACATATGTAGCATTGGAAAGTCTCATTAATTCTAATCAATGGTTTCTTTCGGACAGTTCATGTAAATCAAAAGATTCACAAAAATAATTTAGATACAGATAAATTAGGGTGTTATTATTGTATTTAGCTAAATTTACCTGTACAGGTTTGATATTGTGATCTTGTTCATTCATTCAAAACCCCTTCAGTGTTTTGCTTTTAGCTTCACAAGCTAAAGTTTCAAAGTAGCTTTGCCAGTGTTGTAGTCTTACTCCGACTCTAAAACTCAAGGTCTTGTTGTGAACTCTGTCTAGACTCAGACTCATAGTTGGACTTGAATGGGCTGGTTTTGACTACAACACTATAATAAACATTGAAACATTAGCAATTACCTGCTCTCTGTCAAAGATCTCCAGCAAATGTTCCAGGCCCAGGTTGTGAAGGAACTGGCTGATACTCAACTTCATAGCTAGACCTGAAAAACCAACAGGTTATTTACAGAAAGCTTTCATATCAGTAGTCACCAAATAATTGCTACAAGCATGAATCTTGAATTAACCCACCCCCCTCTTTCGTCTGTATGCCTACGGCCCCTTCGGCTCCAGAAGACGACAGAAGTGTGGTCATCTCGGGGAAGGTCCCGGACTGGCCGTCCACACTGGAGTTTGAAGAGAGAGTGGGACTCGAGCGGAGAGCGGATGGCACGACTCCCACAGACGTCGAGACGCTGATAACCTGGGGCTTATAGCACGCCGGCAGCGCTGAAGGAGGCATGGCTGCCGTGAGGAGGGCTCGCACATCGTCCGTCTAGAGACAGAGATGCGCAACATCAGAAAGTCCAAAACAATTAAGTAACAACCAATTTCTTGAGACAGACAAGACTGCAGGTCTCCCAAACTGACTCGCATTTAGTCACAAACTTATGTGAGTGTCAGTCAGATCTCAAGCATGTAGACCGTGATTTCAGCAACAAAAATGCAAATAAGGAAGCATTTGTATACAAGACCAGTGAAAATGCTAATTTCATTTAAGCAAGCTGTTGGCATGCATCCTTGGTTAAAGGGATAGTGGTTAAAAATGAAGATTTTGTCATCATTTACTCACCCCAGTGTTATTTTAGTATCATTGATATACTATTATACTTTTGTTAATATTTTGAACTAGATTTTATATTTTCTTTTTCACCTTATATTTTATGTTGGGAATTTTTTTCAATAAAGTACGTATTTTTATGGGAAAATATTGGGGAAAAAATAAGAAAATTCATGGAAAAAGATTCAGTTATTATTTATTGGTAAGTTAAACAAAGGATTGATTAATTAATCATAAAATATTTGATAGATTTATCGGGGGGAAATAATCATTCGATGAATTGGCTAATCGTTAGTTGCAGCCTTAGTTTAAAGGATGTTCAAGCTGCTCTTTTCAAAACTTAAATGTCATGAGGCTGCATTCATGATGACAGAATTTTAATTTTTGGTTGATCTATCCCTTTAAATATCTTCCTCCAGGCATCAGACAGGCATATTTTCCCACTCCAGACGTTACTGCATGTGCAAATGTGGAGTATTTTCCATTGAATGGAATGATCAGTAAGCCTCCTCAAACACTGAATACACAAAAGGAAAAGTACAAACCCTATAAAACAGACATATTTATGACATAAAAAACTAAGAGATAATTCTCCCTGGCATGAGTAAAAGAAGTTTGGCTTGAGAAGGCTTAGCTGAATCAGAGGTGCAGAAAATGAACAGAATGGTAGATAAGCGGTTGGCGACGAGGAGAAAGATCTTCTTTCCCCGATGTGGCTTGTCCAATAAGCACACAGAAAGAGTGAATACCGTCACGAGGTCCAGCGGCGACTGGCCTTCCTGGTTGCGGAGCGTGGGGTCGGCCCCGTGAGCTAGAAGCAGTGCACACAACTGGGTCCTGCCTTTCTGCGCCGCCTCGTGCAAAGGGGTGAACGCCCACTTATCTGTGGCACTGACGCATGCGTTGTACTTGATGAGCAAAGCGGCCACATCCACATGCTGCAATGAAACACATGGAGCGGTCGTGCTCTCGGGTTGGTGTCTCTTTCACTTCTTGACGAAAGTTGCTGCATGAATATGTCTATGCATGGCTGCCAAACGGCACCGCATCTTTTTCCCTTCCCCAACAGGTTATTATTAAATATGAGGAGGTGAACACAACAACACCTGCACAACTATAAACTGTCATTCCAAACATGTGACTGACCATTTTTGGTGCCAAATTTGAGAATGCGATTGAAATGAGATTTGAGAGCTGGGCACAACCTAAAACTTTTTGACTTTCTCTCTTTGTGTTAATCAACTACGGGTTCAGAGTATTTATTTTTTCCCACATTAATTTCACATATCTAGTACAATTATGTGGTTTTGCTTCATTAATAGTGTATACGTTTTTCTTTATTTACCCCAAAAGAATGGAAGTGAAATGTGACAACATGCCCCATAGGTGGGGTACATTGTAACATGACCATATGTTATCAGATCTATTCAAATAATATACAAGACAAACTAAAATATTTTGTCAATAAAATACAATTATTAACTTTTTCATGTTAAATAATGGCATTTTTTAATAATTAAAAAGAAACTAATTTTTGAGTTTGACAACGAACACACTGCAAAACACAGCTATACAGCATAGTTCAAAAACATAATAATAATTCATAATTTCTGAACATTGACTCTCAGTCTTTATTCACCTCTTTCTCATGGTTTCTCAATGTAATTCATAAATGTTGTTAATGTGAGTTATATCACTAACACCACAGAATAGCATAGTTCTAATAGAGGCACTTTGTAACGCAGTGTTAACCCCAGGATTAAGCTGGGATTTAAACCTGGCTAGTGTCTTCTGCTGGTTAGATCAGCATTGAAGAACTATCTAATAGCTAAATAACAAATTATAGCTTAAAATAATAGCAGATTTGCCTGATTGTATATATAAATAACTAAAAACTAGATGAAAAAGGGGTGGTTGATTATGATTTCACTTTTCTAACTTTAGTTAGTGTGTAATGTTGCTATTTGAGCATAATCAACATCTGCAAAGTTACAACGCTCAAAGTTCAAAGCAAAGGGAGATATTTGCTCTTAAAGGGATAGTTCACTTTGAAATTAATTTTTGGTATGTTTTAGCTTACCTCAAGGGCATCCAAGATGTAGGTGTCTTTTTTTCCGCAGTAGTTTCAATTTTGATATTTTTAGGTCAAACCGTTCTTGTCTGTCAGTCATATAATGCAGGTCTATGGTCATTATCTCAAAACACAAGCACAGAGTCCAAATTAAAACAATTCCCCGTCGTCCAAATTAAACAATTCCCCATCGTAAGTACACATTGATGGCCTAAGACACGAAACGAGCGGTTTGTGTGAGAAAACGAACAGTATTTATATCGTTTTTATCTCGTATACGCAGCCATGTCCGAGTGATCTGATCTGACGTGTGCGCAGACTGGTGCATAGATATATACACACTAGATGTCGCCTTGTCTACGGCAGTTCATTGGAACGAATGTCTTTAAGGCGACATCTAGTGTATATATCTATGCACCAGTCTGCGTACACGTCAGATCAGATCACTTCGACATGGCTGCGTATAAGAGGTAAAAACGATATAAATACTGTTCGTTTTCTCACACAAACCGCTCGTTTCGTGTCTTAGGCCATCAATGTGTACTTACGATGGGGAATTGTTTAATTTGGACAACGGGGAATTGTTTTAATTTGGACTCTGTGCTTGTGTTTTGAGATAATGACCATAGACCTGCATTACATTTACATTTACATTTAGTCATTTAGCAGACGCCTTTATCCAAGGCGACTTACAAATTAGGACTAAATTCAGCGAGTCATCATAAAGAGGCAAGAGCAACAACAACGCAGGAAGTGCTCAAAATACGAAGTTCAGGTATTATTCAGAGTAGCATAAGCCTGATAAGTGGTGTTTCGATGTGTGGTGTTTTTTTTCCTTTTTTTTTTTTCTATAAGGTTAAGTGCTCACGGAAGAGATTGGTTTTCAGCTGTTTTTTGAATGTTGTCAGGGATTCTGCATTCCGGATGAGGGTGGGGAGAGCGTTCCACCAGCATGGAACTGTGAATGAGAATGTTCTGGAAAGTGATTTTGTGGCTTTCTGTGATGGAACCACGAGACGTCGCTCGTTGACCGATCTTAGGTGTCTGGTAGGGATGTAGACTCGTAGGAGTGAGTGAAAGTAGGAGGGAGCTGAGCCTGTGATAGTTCTGTAAGCAAGCGTCAGTGCCTTGAACTTGATGCGAGCAGCGAGAGGTAGCCAGTGCAGAGAGATGAACAGAGGAGTGACGTGGGCCCTCTTGGGCTCGTTGAAGACAAGACGAGCTGCAGCATTCTGGATCATCTGTAGGGGTTTGGTCGCACATTATGACTGACAGACAAGAACGGTTTGACCTAAAAATATAAAAATTGAAACTACTGCGGATAAAAGACACCTACATCTTGGATGCCCTTGAGGTAAGCTAAAACATACCAAAATTTAATTTCAAAGTGAACTATCCCTTTAAAGAAATGGCTTTTTAAGGACTACAACAAACGGCTGGTAGGGACTACACGACATTCCTCCTGGATTAGTGACATCACCAACCCTAGAATTTACATAAACCCCGCCCCCGGAACGCAATTTATAGATTATCAAGACAGAATATGCTAATCAATGACTAGAAAATAACTACACATAAGCTGCATAAATTCATCAACTAACCATTCAGAAATGTCCTGTTGCATTCTACATGTTGTCACTTCTTCTTGAGTCTCTCCATCACTGTCTGAATCCGGTTTGAACATAAGACTAAAATTTTTTTAATTTTTCAGTGCATGTCTGTGTGAGGTAAAAGGACACAAGCTGTTGTAGCTCCAACCTCTGTGCCGGGAGCAGCAGCTCATTTGCAATTAAAGGGACAGACACAAAAACGGTGCATTTTTGCTCACCCTCAAAAAGTGACAATTTTAACACTCTGGGGACATTAAAGACTTATTTTACATCTTGTGAAAAGGGTATTATACACCCCTTTAACTTCAGTAAGAAATGTACTTTTGCTATGGTTAAATAGATGTTCTGTGATATCTTCCAGAGATTTTAGAATTTTGGCGCAATTTGTTTTTCTATATAGTGTTGATATGGCAAGTTATAAATATACAAAGTTTTATCATGCTGGTATGTGTGGAAACTTTTAAACCATGTGTGTTACAACTAGCCCCGCGTTAGGTTGTGCCCTGCTCACCCCTATATTGGAATCTTATGGATTACTTTTATGGTGCTTCTTTGTCATTTTTGGAACAAAAAATTTGACTTTTTAAAATAAAAGTCCCTTTCTGTGTTCCATGGAGGAAAGAAAGCCATACGGGTTTGGGAAGACATATTGGTGAAAGATTTCTTGACTGACCTATTCAGTTAAGAAATGTTTATAAGATTGCAGATATCTGGGAAAAGGGAAAAGGTTGAGAAAGGGAAACTGATTTTTACCAAAACAAATCAAGAATGTTCAGTTGACTTTCACACTACAGACTATCAGACTTTTGTGATAGACTGCTGCAGTGATGAGATATTTTTTGGAAGTTAGCATCACACTGGTTCCCTCGACAAAAACCCAATTTTTCCTTTGTCTTTAAACAATTGCAAAAAATAAGCTCTGTGATCAACAAAAGTTTATGATACTTGTATATTTGGTTCATCAAGATAATTTTCACAAATTAACACTTTTTTTCAATTTTGAAGCCTAAATACAATTACATTATGTTACATTACATTAATGAACTATACCACGGTCTCTCAACTTCAGCGTCACAACCAATAAGCTTCCAACAACTCTTTCAGTCTTTAATGAATAAAAAAAAAAAAAACATTTTCCATTTGCGATTATAAACTCAACAGGGCTCTGAAAGAGAGTAGATGAGTTTACCTGTTCAGGTGATGACGTTTAATGTCCTCGACAACCTTTGTAGCAACATTTTGCCACTTGTTAGCAACTACATTTTCAAGACACGTAAAAGCTTTAAACATCACGAGTGGGGTATTACTGGTGTGTTTTATGTCGTAGAATATAATGTGAAAATAACTGATCATGTTAAGTGTATGCAGTACTCACCCCGTAAGATGCAGCGTTGTGTAGGGGAATGAGACCACCTTTATCCTGAGAGTTCACCTCTGCCCCGTGCTGCAGCAGATACTCAGCCACCTCCAGATTATTATAGCCAGCTAATCATACAGAAAACAAACACCACCAACATGAAAATATACTTTTTCAATTTGTTCATATTTCAGATATTTTATTCATTTATTTGAGCACATTTTGTAAAGTTCACTAAAGTCAATTTTTTAATGACTATTTGCACTTAGCCATAAACTGATTCCAAATGCAAATGTGGCAGGCGTTACAAAGCCAGAATGTTTAAAAAGGTCTCCAGGTTCTGGTTTTGCCTTTAAATCAACTGTGCATCTTAGATTCCGACCCATTCAATATGTGCTGTATGCATAATTAGTGTTTTAATTTGAGAGAATGCAATTCTCAGTGCGCTCTGTAATCTAGTAAGTCTGTGTTTACTCTCTTTATTATTTATACATTTTTAAAAATGTCTTTATTTGTGTATAAATCTGTAGCTTAGTACCTGCTGTGTTAACAGATTACTTGTATATTAAGTTCACCTTTTTCAAATTGATACGTTTTTAAATATTTCAGTAAATATTATATAATAGTTTTATTGCAAAAAACGTTGTGCGTGTTATTTACTAATTTTTAAATAAATTGTGTGATACAATTTTTTATGTATATATCGGCCAGATATCTGTATCAGCATCTGCCATTAAAAAAAAAAACCTTACTGGTCAAACACTATAAGAGACACATTCATGTCAAGAGTGAAACTTAAGTAAAGTATTATATGAATGCATCCTACTTTGACCCACACCTACCAGCGAGGTGCAGCGGAGTGGAGTGACGTCCCTGCGTGTCTCGACAGTTCACGTTGTCTGGAGTGCAGAGCTTTTTAACGCGAGTTAAGCAGCCTTTCTTAGCGGCGTCCAGCAGCGCTGCGTCCCCCCTGAGCAGATCCTGAATGTCTGTATCCTCATCCTTCACCAAGTCCAGAGGGGTGTTTCCATCACGATTCTTTTTGGTCGGGTCGGCACCATGCTGTGTCAAGGAATTACTTTGTTATACTGTAGTGAACATAGCACTGAACACAGTGCTTTCTCCATCACTTTGCTGCCATTGATAATAAGAAATGATTTCAATTCAAAGCCTGAGAAATTGATTTCAGTTGGAGCTCTTCAATACCTGAAGCAGCAGTTTGCAGATCTCATATTTGCCCTTGGCGGCCGCCTCGTGCAGTGGGGTGAACTTCCACAGGTCGGCCACGTTAACCACAGCACCGTGAATGACGAGGAGCTCAGCGACCTCGTAATGCCCATAGGAACAGGCGTTGTGCAAGGGGACCAGGCCACTATGTAGCACAAAACAGAGACATCATCTTACTTAAACCAATGGGTCGTTTTCACATTTCTCATAAGCGGAAGTCGTCATAGTTGGGCATAGGGCTGGGAATCACTGGGTACTTCACGATACAATACGATACGCGATACACTGTTCACGATACCGATAATATCACGATATGACGATACTGCGATAATCGATATATTATCAGTAATAACTCACAATATATCATGTTTTAAGAAATAAAAAGTTTTTTTTTTAATTAGGAAAATGAATCTCCATTTATTTTTTTGGATGAAACACAAAAACAACTTGTCTTATCAGTTGCAACAAAACAGTCACAGACACTATTTTTGTTTTGCTCGCAGATGATTTTTTTTTCCCTCGGGAGAAATCGAGTGGAATCGATGATGCTCGCATGGTCGTGGCTCGCAGCATGTGAGAGGAATTACGAGCCGAGCCGAGCACGTTACGAGCACCTCCCGACAATTTTTAAACATGTTTAAAAAATTCGGGGAGTCGGCCCGATTTTCACCAGCTGTCCCCTATTGCCATAATCATACACAACCATGTCGATGGGGCTATACCTCAGTGGCAGCAACCATACAGCGTGTCACACACACATACACACTTTTCTCTCTCTCTCTCTCTCTCTCTCTCTCTCTCTCTCTCTCTCAAGTTTTTATGTTGAAAGGAATGGCTACTGTTCTCTGCTTTTCAACAAATCATTTGCACACACATTTATGACATTTTTCTATCTGAAGCTTTACCTGCATGCATGCAACATGACGGTCTCTGTGTTTAGCGCGAAAGCCCACGTGATTGCTGCCGGCTCGGGATAAAATTTGTGCAGGACAGTCGTGCCGTGTACCAGCTGCTTTGACGCGATTATCAGTTAAACTGACTCGCAACGTGTGCAATATCACGATCTCCCGAGTGTCCGAACTCGCACCGTGTACGCCCGCCCTAACGGCTTTTAAGATCGATACTTGGCAAGAGCGCATCGAGAATCGATCGCGGGAGAAAATATCGCGAGATATCGCCATATCGATATTTTGGCGCACCCCTAGTTTGGCAAACTTCTATAGTGGTGAACAGGAGATAACAAATATAAAAAGATGATAGCATTTCCACAACTTTCCAAAAGAGGGGAAAAATATGGAGAGATTGATTACAGCAGTCAGAACAGAGAATGATGTGAAATTAGTCATCACTCCCTCAGCCGTTGTATCAGAAACCCCCTCGCTGCAGTTATTACGCTTCTTTGTAATTTACTGCCAAGGCAATATAAAACAAAGTATAACATTATAAATGTATATAAACAATTTTTGTTATGAAATTCGTTGAAAAACTTTACTAGATTAGTAAAAAAAATTTAACGTTACTAGATTAACTTATTTATAGATTTATTAATTTGTTTGTTTTGTATAAATAAAAATTAATTTCAACAGTCTATTTCTGTTTAATCAGAAAAAAAAACATGTACATGTATATTTCAAAACTTTTCATGTGTTTATTTTTTATGTACTTTTTTAATTATTTGAATGCTGCAACATTGTGAGGTACTAAAACAATCTGTATAATAATGACAATAAAGAGCTTGATTTGACCTTGTCAAAAAAAAAAAAAATCAGACGTTAATTCAACCTCCTGATTCATTAACTTGTCAAATCTGGGAGTCATTTTGACTGATTCATTAAAGAGGACATATTACACCCTTGTTCAAAGTCTTGATTTTGTTTTTGGGATCTACTTGAATAGGTCATCCTGCTTGAATGTTCAAAAATCACTTTATAAAATGTTTTGACATATTTGACATTGTTGCAGCTCCTCTCTTCCCAGTCTGTCAGTAACACTCTATTTAGTTCCTGTTAGAGGTGGGCAGATCGATCCTTGAGTATCGATATATCGATACTGACGTGGTATCGAAAAGGATCGATCCTCACATAAAAATATCGATCCAAATGTGTGTTTTTTTTTTACTAGTAATTTTTATTAATTTAGCACGCAATTCAGTGTGTAAAATAAGCTTCTAAGTGGAAAAATAAGCGAATGTTAGCGGATAATTGTGTAGGCTAGAACTTTTTCTCCTAGTCATCTGGATACAAGACGAAACCAATCAATCACAGAGCGTTCGTTGCTGGTGCTTCGCTGAGCTCACAGGACCAGTGCGTTTGGGAAACAAAGCCTTGCTTAGATGACATGACAGAGAAACAATCGGGTATTTTTTTTTTATAAACAAAGCAAAAGTGTATATAACGGTTCAAAATGTTGACGTCAGTAAGATTTTTTTAATTAAATTAATATTTTTATTCAACAAGGATCAATGCATTCAATTGATCAAAAGTGACAGTCAAGGGTTTTTCACTGTTAAAAAAAAACTACTTTATAAATGCTGTTCTTTCAGCTTTGTTCATCAAATAATTCTGCATCATGGTTTCCACAAAAAATATGAAACTGTTTTCAACATTGATAATAATAAGAAATGTTTCCTGAGCTGTAAATCAGCATATTAAAATGAATTATCATCATGACTGGAGTAATGATGCCGAAAATTCAGCTTTGATCACTTGAATAAATTACAGTTTACTATGACATAGAAAACAGATAGCCTATGTTAAATTGTAATATTACAGTTTTTACTGTATTTTTTATCAAATAAATGCAGAAGAGAATAAACAGTAGGCTAGTGTACAATAGTACTTTTACTATAATTAGGGTAGTTTTGTAAAAGTCACTGACTAATAATTACAGGCGAGTTGAGAGCTCAAATCACAAAATATTTAGTAGTCATGAAAACGTATTCAGATTTAGCATATTAATGATGCATTCACCTCATAAATCATGACACACTGCTCTAGCACAGGAAAGTGCATAAGTTCAAGTGCATGCTTTTAAAACGAAAAAGTATTGGTATCGGTATCGATATCGGCGATACTGGCCCTGTATTTACTTGGTATCGGATCGATACCGAAATTTGGAGTATCGCCCACCTCTAGTTCCTGTCTCAATGAAGGTCCTCCTTCTGAAAAGTGCAATGTGCTCTGATTGGTTGGCTGGATCAGTATGTTGTGATTGGTCAACCGCTTCCAGCAGGTTTTGGAAATGTTACACTAACTGCATTAGATGATCTGGGGCGGAAAAAACTGCGTCTCTTGGACATGTAACAACACACTACTAACGCAACTGAACCAGCCAACCCCCCCCTTCCCGTCTGCCATCTCACCCCTTGTCTTTAGCGTGCACATCGGCTCCGTGCAGCAGCAGATACTCCACCACAGCTACACGGTTGTAGCCCGCCGCAAAGTGCAGGGGTGTGGACTGCCTTCCCTCCACGTCTCTACAGTTCACGTTCTGAAGAGTACAGAGCTTCTACATGGAGAGGTAAAAAAAAAACAATTTATCAGTCCTAACATGGGAATCTGGTATAATCGAGTTCATAATGATTTCACAACTACATGGAGGGGAAAATTGATCATCTCACACTGTTTGGTGTATTATTAGTCCTCACCTTCACCACTTCCAGATCTCCTGATTTGGAGGCTTCTAACAGCTGCCTGTCTGTGTCTGAGTTGCCTGTAAATGTTCCCTCTAGGAATAAAAAACAACAACAAGCAAGGTAAAAAAGAAGAAGAATGTTTTTATGTTTATATGCTTTGGGTTTATTTTAAAGTGCCCCGATTATGTTATTTTAAAGGTCTCCTACAATCGGTTTACATGCATTCAAGGTAAAAAAACACTGACATTTTCTCATAATATACATTGCAGCATCAGCTCTTTTCTCACAGTGCCTGAAACAGTTCAATAAAGGATTTAGTTTCTCTAATTGCCTCCTTTCCGAGAGCCTACTCTGCTCTTACTGGTCTAATGGCCCAGTCTGACCGTTATACTGCTTGTGTGTGTCGGAAATGAAACGCCCATTACACTGAATAATATATCTGAATATTTCAGCTCCGGAGGCTTCCTCAGCACTTCTGTGCACAGTGATACGAACAGTAAAAATGGCATCAGTTTTACCGTTACCGTATCAATTTGAGCCCTAATCCGGTAATGAAACATTGGAAATAGCTGAGAGGATTTGCTTTTGCAGAGCAGAAAACAGCGTCTTCTCGACATGTCGACAACACGAATCAAACTCTTCCAGTCTCAGCTACAACTACAACAAGTGTTTGAGGGCGGATCAAAGCAGATGTTGTTCTCAGGCAGCCGCAACATTTGTGGTGAAGAGAATTAAAAATTTTATGTAACAATTTACTGACGTGTTAAAAGCCTTCCTCAGGGTCTCAAAGGAGGCAGCCAATGATGACGAACATAGGCTGGCATTATGCAAATTAGTTACAAATCTCCTTTGTTCGTGCAGGAAGAACGACTGGAATTACTGACGACTCGTTTCAGGCTGTTGCAGTTCTTTCGTTTGGAAAGCAGTAATTACATTTGTCATGATCTTTTACATTCACAAACAGCAATATTACACACTACATGAAAGGTAATTTCTGAAATAATGCATAATGGGGCACTTTAAACGATTAGTTTAAATTTCTTTTTAGCATTCTTATTCCAATCCTGTATTCCTTTATACAACTGTAAACAAAAAACAAATTCATGCTGATCTTTTCCATACAAGTGAAAAATGAAACAGCATAAACATTCTGCTAAATTTCTTTTTTTGTGTTCCACAGAGGAAAGTCATACAGGTTTGGAACGACATGAGGTCACCTTTCAGTATCTCCTGAATGCTTTGACTGGCGATCTGAGAGGGTGAGAAGCCCTGCAGGGAAGTGATGAGCGGGTCACATCCAGCACTCAGGAGCATGTGACAGGTCTGTAGATGACCACAGTGAGCTGCACGGTGAAGCGCTGTCTGACCCAGGTTATCTACCGCATTCACCTGCACATCACAACAACACGTTCACGGGGAAAGCACTTTTTCAGTTTTGCATTACTGTTTTCTTTGTTTTTACAAACTGAGGGGCATATCAAAATAATTTCATGTATTTACGATTGAAACAGGATATTCAACAAGACAAAACATGTAGGGGTTGAGATATGGGAAGTCACTGGTTTGTGTGCTGATGAAATCTGTATTATAAAAATGGATTTTGATTTCATGTTCAATCACAAGTCAAGTAAAATTGATGTGTATTGCGCTTTTCACAATACACATTGTTTCAATGCAGCTTTACAGATAATCTGGATGTTAATGTTTATAAAAATATTAATATCTTCATGCCTTAGAGTTGCATTTAGCAGATTAGAGCTGGGGTAAAATATAGTTTACACTTTGCAACGGTACATGCAATCAAGCAGTATATATATATATATATATGAAGAGTTCAGATGCAAAAGCCTCTAAGTGCCATCTGAAATTTTCTTTTAGAATGATCATTTTTATCAAGCTCGTATATTTAAGTTCAATAATTTCACTTAAATGGCAATGCAAATGACCTATTAATTGTCATTTAAGTGAAATTACATAACTTAAATATACAAGCTTACAAGAAAATTTCAGATGGGACTTAGAGGCTTTTGCATCTGAACTCTTCATATATATATGTATATCTTTTTTTTTTTGACTTACGCTAGTATACTGTATGCATACGGATAAAGTTGGACATACTTATATAGTGAATGTTACATAAAGAGCTGTGTCATAGTATAGCTACATTTTTGCAACAAAATAAGTCAAGCGTTTGTGATTTGCTATATATTACTGTATATATCACCCTATGTGAGTATACTGTATGTATGTAAAAAATATATATACAATTTTATAAAGAGAGCTCTGCGATAATACAGTTTACCTTTTACGAAGATATGAATCACGCAGCCGAGATTTGCTGTATAATATATTTTGCTTTACGTGAGCATACTGTATGTATGCAGGTAAAGCAGGATATACTATATTTAACTTTTAATATATTGCAGAGCGATTAAATAGTTTAAATTTTTTGATGATATAACAATTAAGGAGTTGCTATATAGTATAGAATAGCACTATATAGTACAATGTAAATGTGAGTGTACTGTTTGTAAGGGTGGATATACTTATAGTAGTTGAATAGTTTGTATTAATTATTAATTTGTTAGTTCATTCGAGTTATTAATTTGTTATGTGTTGAATCACATATTCAAGTATTTTCATCCTGATGGCATAAGTAAAGGCTGACAGAACTGTGATGCTAAAATAACATTTGTTGAGCCCATGTTTAATTCTGAATGTTTTACTGCAGCTGAAAAATCTCACTTACTTTCGCCTGGTGTTTCACCAACACCTCGATGATGTCATTGTGGGACTTCTCCGCAGCAAGATGCAGAGGTGTGAGGAAGCTGTGTGAAAGACAGAGATCCAGAAGCCATTACTGAATATGATACACGATCATTAAGACACCCTCTGCAAACCCGAACAACGCGACTGACTCACTCTTTGTTCTTCTCATTGACGTTGGCTCCTTTTCTGAGCAGCAATTCACAGATCTGTTTCCTCTTGGGATAGGGCGACGTGGAGGCACAATGCTATCAAAGACAATCACAGAAACCTCTTTTATTCACTTGAAGATCTATACAAATCTCAATTCTTTAGAAGGTTTGTGTTTAATTGTAGCATTCACAGGTGTGTGCATATCAGCTATGTTTTGAACCTCTTCAATCGTGGCTCATTCAACAGGATTTAATAGTTGTAAATATGCTTTTTATAGTCATTGTAAAAAGTCTATAGTCTTTAAAAAAAAAGTGATTATAAATAAGAAAATATTTCCAGAAAAAAAGGCCTTACCTTGAATGGAATTAATACTTTTATTTAACAAGGGTGCATTCACTTGACAGTAAAGACATTATACCATTATATGTATAATGCATACATATATATATACACACTCACCTAAAGGATTATTAGGAACACCATACTAATACTGTGTTTGACCCCCTTTCTCCTTCAGAACTGCATTAATTCTACGTGGCATTGATTCAACAAGGTGCTGAAAGCATTCTTTAGAAATGTTGGGCCATATTGATAGGATAGCATCTTGCAGTTGATGGAGATTTGTGGGATGCACATCCAGGGCACGAAGCTCCCGTTCCACCACATCCCAAAGATACTCTATTGGGTTGAGATCTGGTGACTGTGGGGGCCATTTTAGTACAGTGAACTCATTGTCATGTTCAAGAAACCAATTTGAAATGATTCGAGCTTTGTGACATGGTGCATTATCCTGCTGGAAGTAGCCATCAGAGGATGGGTACATGGTGGTCATAAAGGGATGGACATGGTCAGAAACAATGCTCAGGTAGGCCTTGGCATTTAAACAATGCCCAATTAGCACTAAGGGGCCTAAAGTGTGCCAAGAAAACATCACAAATGGCTTCACAAATGCTTTGCTGCATACCTCGGTTGTAACGAGTGGTTATTTCAGTCAAAGTTGCTCTTCTATCAGCTTGAATCAGTCGGCCCATTCTCCTCTGACCTCTAGCATCAACAAGGCATTTTCGCCCACAGGACTGCCGCATACTGGATGTTTTTCCCTTTTCACACCATTCTTTGTAAACCCTAGAAATGGTTGTGCGTGAAAATCCCAGTAACTGAGCAGATTGTGAAATACTCAGACCGGCCCGTCTGGCACCAACAACCATGCCACGCTCAAAATTGCTTAAATCACCTTTCTTTCCCATTCTGACATTCAGTTTGGAGTTCAGGAGATTGTCTTGACCAGGACCACACCCCTAAATGCATTGAAGCAGCTGCCATGTGATTGGTTGATTAGATAATTGCATTAATGAGAAATTGAACAGGTGTTCCTAATAATCCTTTAGGTGAGTGTATATATATATTATAATGTTATAATATTTCTATTTCAAATAAATCCTGTTCTTTTGGACAAAATAATTATTTTATTTTATTCTATTTAATAAAAGAATCCTGAAATAAATGTATCATGGTTTCCACAAAAATATAAAGGAGCACAATTTTTATCACTGATAATAATAAGAAATGTTTCTTGAGCAACAAATCAGCATTTTAGAAAGATTTCCGTGACACTGAAAACAGAAAAGTAATTGCTGCTGAAAATTTTGCTTTTACATTTACATTTATTTATATTTAAATAGAAAACAGTTATTTTAGAATGTTTACTGTATTTTTGATCAAATAAATGAAAACTTCATTTAAAACATTAAAAAAAATCTTACCTTGAAAATCTTATAATGAAATTTTTTTTTTTATATATATATATATATATATATAATACATATAATAAAAAAGAGAAAACTAGCCTTACTAGAGCTGTCTCTTGGGTTAGAGGGTGTTTGAAGTTGATGGTCTCAAGAGAGAGGTGTTTTTTAAAGCAGGCCATGTCCGCCTCACGTGCCGCCCGCAGCAAAGCGTGACCTCTGAACTCATCTGCAACAGAGAGAGACGCCCCATCAGTCATTTACGCAGCAAACAAAACATTAGCTGATCTTAGTAGCAGTCACACGCTTACACGCCAGACGCTCTTTCAGCAGGGTGTTCGGGGCCAGGTCCATCGCGCTCCTGTTGTGGCAGTTGAGGAAGGTGGGGTCGGCCCCGTAGCTGAGCAGGAGAGAACAGACCTCCACTCGGTTTTTTGAGGCTGCCTCGTGCAAAGGTGTGAACTGCCACAGGTCCATAGCGTTTACGCAGGCTCCATGCTGCGGAATGAAGGAAAAGATGGAGTGTACGTCAACTAAAATGAAAGAACTCAGAACAAGAAAGCAGACAAAAAACGTGTGAATACCTTTACAAGCAACTCAGCTACCTCATAGTGACCGTATGAACAGGCGTTATGAAGAGGCACAAGATCACTGTAAACACAAGGCCAAGTGTAAGATAGTGTAGATAGGTTTAGTGACTACAACAATGAAAGAAGACTACAGTTTTTATCAGAATGTTTTGGGTTCAAAGATAAGTCAAATTTGACACATTCCTCAGATTGCAAGAACAAACAAAAAATGTGTTTACAGCTAAGTCTAGGGGACGATACACGCACTGTTCCAAAAGTATAGCCACAAGTTAAAGTTAAGTTAACATGAGACTAATGTAATAGAATTGAATATTAACCTTGTCTGTACATCCAAAAAAAAAATTTACTAGGGATGCACCAATATTAAAATTCTGGACGATATCAGTGGGCTGAAAATTATTTGCATGGCCAATATCTAAATAAATTAATATATAATAATATTTCAATCATGACAACTCTTGATCATGAAAACTCATACTATGTGAGCATGTAAGATATGCTGCTGCTTAATGAATAGATAAATCCTGTAGCAGATCTAGGCAGGTGGAGCTGGGGGAGGTGGAGGGTTTCAGAGGAACTCTGGTGACGTGCAACAGAACACTGAGCCAGACTATTTAAATTAGAGGTCAACCGTTTGATCGATTTTGATTAATCGGCAAAAATCCATACCGATAGTTTTTCCGGAATGTGTCCATTGCTGGAGCGGCTGAGAAGGGTGCACTGTCATTATACAGTACGAGAGCGGCCTCTAGAGGCGAGATAAAAACTATCACTGACGCCTCGTGGTGTTTGTTTTTACATGTGAGGCTGCGCGCTGCACAGAGCAGGACAATTCAGATGCAGATTTAAAACAGACAATGAAAAGGTTTGTACACAGTACACTGTTTTCATATCAAGGTAATTCATTTGTTAACTAGATGCTGCATTAGTGGAGAACGCTCGAGGACGCTAACATTACTAGTAGCCTACCTCAAGCAGTTTACACAATGTGACAAGCAAGACCGACCCACTGGTCGCTTTAATGGTCGCTTTAATGCATTATTTATCCAGCAAAGTTGTATATGTAAAGCTAGTGATGTGAGAAAGCAAACTGCATCGTCATGCAGCCGACAGAAACATATAAACATATCAGAAACGCGTTCAATTTCAGCTCTTTTTTATCGTCACTGTAATACATATTTTGTTATTTTGATTAGATAATCAAGTATTCTAAAAAAGAAGGAAATAAAGTGAGAGAGACATACAATTCATGTTACGTATCTATTTTCAATGATATATAGCGTTTGTGTAGATTAATCGGTTATCGGCCAGCATGGGCCAAACTAGTTATCGTTATTGGTCAAATCCACTATCAGTCGGCCTCCAATTTAAATGTTGAGCAAGCAATCTCACTGGCTGCAGAATCAGCAGAGGCCATTATGGTTCTGTACATCTCTATAATGGTGGTAGGTAAAGCCAGTAAAAAGAGACTGGAATTATGCCTGTGGAGCATCTTACATCCATTTTAAGTGCATTACTGTAAACAGAAGTTTTATTTGTTGTTTTTACAAACTGAAGGCAATCTATTTCTGTGCTAACTGACAGCATAGAGCTTAACTTGTACAGCACTTTAAGCCACACTCAACACAGACATCGCACCCTTTATCTTTAGCGTGCACGTCGGCTCCATGCTGCAACAACAGCTGCACTGTCTTCACACGGTTATAGCCCGCCGCCAGATGCAGAGGGGTGGACTGCAACCAACAAACAATCCATTCAGAAACACATATGCAAAGTATTATTTAAATGAAGATGCATGTAGAACCTAGAACTATTACATACTGTATGAAATGTCTGGCTACATTACGTTTTATTTGAGTGGCTCAGTAATGTTGAGAACATTTGAAGATGGTTTTACATTAACAGTCCCACTGTCAAACAGATGGCAAAATTTGAGGCAACACTTGATTAAATATAAATGAACTATAATTTAATAAATCACCTTCCTTCCGTCACTAGCGTGACAGTTCACATTTAATGGTGTGAGGAGGCTCATCAGTTTTTCTTCATTTCCACTTCTGTATAAAAGCATTGAGCAGCAAGTCAATTAAAAGAACAATGCGAGTCACGACAGCAATTTAGCTTTGCAATATTCATCTCTCCTCAGGTCTCCAGAACAATATTGAGCTTAAATTGTTATTACCTTGCGCTCTCGAGGAGTTCATCCTTTCTATATTCACCTAGATTTAAGAAAGAATTAAGTATATTAACATAAATGGCAATCTCGTTTGAGCACAAATGAAAAGCCAAGCCACCAGGAGAACATACCAGTCTTGAGTAAATTGGCAATTATTAAACACAGTCTTAAAAACAAATGAGAATTGTGGGAATAACTCTAAGTTATCGTAAATACAAGTTTCCTAGTTAAAAATTGTGCATGAACGCCCTCTCAAGTTGTACTAGGAAGCTCTAGGATAATTTTGATACCAAAGTTCCAGTGTTGGGCGGGCCATAAACTTTAAACATGGCGGAGGAACTTTAAACACAACAGCTCCATCGCCTTGTCTTGTCGTTAAAGTAGTGCATGTTTACATTATGAATAACCATTTGAAGCATATTGTCTGTTTTATACTGTACACAGCGAAAACAGCCTGTATTTGAGCGAAATTCCAGAATTGTCAGCAAACTGACTATCTAGATAGCGCGGTGAAGGTTTATATGGTTGTCAATGAATGGGACACTAAACATAATTTTGGCTTTAATAAGATTTTCCCAATAAAAGGGCAAGAATAAACCTGTTTTTCTCATTTCTGTTCTCTCCGACAACAAAGCACTTGGAGCGCGACAAGCTCGTAATTACAACTTCAGAAGTGGAAAAGTAGGAAATTGTCAATAGCACGTGAAGGCAGCATAAGAATCAAGTATTCCAGAAAGACATGTAATAAAAAACAATAAAAATCTCATGTAGTGCTGCAACTAAAAAAAATATTTTGAACATCGATGAATCTGTCGATTATTTTTTCGATTAATCCTTTAAACAGATGGGGGGAAAAAAATCCCCAAATGATTCATTAAAACAATTTAAATATTGATTTCAAAAAAAGAATTCATTTTAATCCATCATTTACCAAAATTTTATTCCACATGCTGGCCAATGATGTCCTCCATAAAATGTACATTTTAAAGGCAATGAAAACAAATATCATGAACTTATATAGCCTATGTAGGCTATGCTATATATTACTGTTTGCATTGTACAATGAGGCATGAGTTTGTATCATTTCCCAGCAGCCAGTCTTCCTCTCTCATCACATTGAATCTGACTGTGGACTAGAGCTTTAGGAGGTTCAAGAGCTCACTCACCGGTCAGCACAGCTTTGGTGGAAGCTTCAGCCAAGTCAAGAGCTGTCCTTCCATCAGTGTTTCGGATGGTTGGCTCAGCACCATGTTGTAGTAAAACTACCAATGACAAACATGACACAAACAGCATTATACATTCTACATCCAATGAGATCCACGTTTGACGTACTTTTTTCATCAAAACAAGTTATTATGAATGCATGTAAATTATAGTGTAAACTTTGTTACTAGAAGGTCTGAGAGGCACCAGGTTTTACCAATGCAGACGTCGATCTTGCCCTTGATGGCAGCCTCGTGGAGTGGGGTATAATTCCAGTTGTCTCTGGAGTTGGCATCGGCCCCGTGTTGCAGAAGCAGGTTGACGACCTCAGCATGACCAAAAGAGCAGGCGTTGTGCAGCGAGATGAGACCACCATCATCGCAGGCGTGCACGTTAGCACCGTTTAGAAGGAGGTAGTCCACCACATCTCTACGGCCAAAACCTGCCACAGAACAGTCCATCGCTTTATATGATGATTTCATTTTGTCTTTTATTCACATATTAACATTGATCAGCGAACATAAACAGAAGCTCAACCGAACTTGCTTGACGTGCGATAACAAACCTCATTGGTTCTTGCTGAAGCTCAAATGTGCTGTAACACAAGAATGAACCTCATTAGTTCTCGCACGTGAAGCGAACATGCTTGAGCTTCTGTTTACCACAACTGATGTGTGAGTTGATGAATGAATATGTGAATAAAAGGCTAAATTCAATCTGTTAATCATTAACTGATCGAGTCTCTTCAGAAAATTTGGATTAAACCGCTCAATTCATTTTGATTAGTTTTACGATCTCTTTATGAACTTTTTGAACCATCAAAGTGGTATTGCATAGCTGTCAATAGAGGGACAGAAATCTCTCAGATTTCATAATCCGTGTATCATTCGTTCAGTCGTTTTTTGATTTAATGGCAGTTCCTGCGTGAACGTTATAAGCCTATTATATAGGCGAGTCAATGCATTATTCTTTCCTTTTTGTATTAGTGTTTAAAATATATAATTTAAATTTACAATTAATTATATTATTTTTTTAAACTTACTGGGCGACAGGGCGAGGGAGACCATGCTAACAGCCGTCATTTACCAAGCTGATGCAAAGCGTTGGTGAATTTATATCTACACAGAAGTTGTGTCAAGCCATTCGTTTAGTCTATTTGTTTGATGAGAAAACGATGAAATGTCGTTGCAATAAACAAGATAAGAATCCGCACATTAGCTGCAGCAGCGGAGGACTTTTATTCTGCTGTGCGGAACTGAGGAAGAACTGAAGACGGAACAGTTTGATCTTCGGCTGACAAATCAGAGGAAAGGGGCGTTTCATTCCCGCCCACTTGTAGAAATCGAATATTCAAGCTGTTTATTCATTTTTCTACGTCAGAACAAAAAAAAAAAATCAAAAAAAAAATCAAGCTGAATTCTTGTTTTTCGTTTTTTTTTTGGTAAAAAATTAAAAAACGAAAAAGAACTGTTTTCTCATTTTTCTATTTTCAATATAAAAAAATAAAAAAACGACTGAACGATGATACACGGATTATGAAATCTGAGAGATTTCTGTCCCTCTATTGACAGCTACGCAACTGAACGAATGATACACGGATTTTTCATCAAAAATATCTTCATCTGTGTTTAGAAGATGAATGAAAATTACATGTTTGGAACAACATGAGGGTGAGTAATTAATGACAGAATTTTCATTTTTGCGTGAACTATCTCTTAACTACATTAATTACATGAACTAACAGTGAAAAATACTTCTAAAGCATTTATTAGTCTTAGTTTATATAATTTCACAACTAATACATTATTAAAATCATTTGATATTATTTAATAGACCAGAACTAACATGAACAAATAATGAACCAATGTTACTTAGCAAAGATAAATAAATAGGCTACTGTAACAAATTGTTAGTTCATTGTTAGTTAATGTTAACCTTAACTAGTACTGGGACCTTATTTTAAAGTGTTACCTGTATTAGTAGTTTAGTGTATATAAATATATATATATATATATATATATATATATATATATATATATATATATATATATATATATATATATTGTAACAGTGTATATGTACATATAATAAATAATTATAATTATATACAATGACAATAACGATGACAATGATGATTTCAAAGTGTTCCAGAAATAACATTTGCACATGGTGTTCTTATAGCCAACTTAATTTAACACTAACATCAGCAAAAAAAATAAAAAAATATTCAGTAATCTCAAAAACCCTGTAGGCTATAAATAAGGCTAAGAAGCTTTTGTCTTTTTTAGTTGATTAATTATTAATGATGATATGTAAATACAATTGTATTGGGGAAATAATATAAACTGTACAGTAATAAAATATATTAGTGACGATGATACAAATAGCATAGAATCATAGAACAGAACAGAAAATAAACGAATAGAATACAGTAAGAAATAGAAAACATAATATTGTTTTAGAAAATAAAACGCATAGAATAGAATAGAATAGAATAGAATAGAATAGAATAGAATAGAATAGAATAGAATAGAATAGAATAGAATAAATTACACAGTGGTTCTCACCAGCAGCGAAGTGCAGCGGTGTGGATTTCCTGCCCGCCGTGTCCCTGCTGTTCACATTCTCCGGGCACACGAGCTTCTTCACCCGCTCCAGGTCTCCGCTTCGGCAGGCCTCGAACAACTCCCTGCTCGGCTCGGCAGACCCGGAGCTCTCCGTGAGCCCCGAAAAGCGCCGGAGCGACATGGACAAGCTAGGGGCAGAGAGTGGGAAATGTGGAATACACACTATTCCCAAGGCTTGACATGAAGGCAGGAAAGAGGCGCGGATCTCCACAGTTAAAACCTTTCTGTAACATCCATTAGAAGAGAATAAATGATTCAGGGTGTCTTTGGTTGTTCATGTACAGAGCTGTGTCTCAAAATCACAGAAATGTTAGGAACGGATAGAATGTCAATTCGTGAGAACGTGGATCTCGGAATAGGCGGGGCTTTGTGGCTCAAAACTGATCTCTTATTGGTCACGAACGAGTCAGAATAATAATAGCGCAACCATAGATATGTATTTATTTATTATCTATGAATGCAACAACTGTGCACCCCTACTTTTTTCAGTGGCCTTCGTTCTTTGAAAATACTCTCCCCATATACTCTCCTTGAATTTTCCCCATTAAAAAAAAAAAGAAAAGAAAAAAAAAAAGAAAAATCGATAATGCATCAGAAACAATGAACCAAACGAAACGGGTGCGTTTCCCAAAAGCATATTCAATTGGATCGTTGGCCAACTATGATCGCAATTTCCATTGAACTCTATTGGCAACGACGGAACTTGCGGCCATATTTGGCTTTGGGAAACGCACCCCAGATGAGCTACCTTGATTTGAAACAAAATGTATTTGAAAATCAGACAAAAAAAGACAAAGATACAAGACGAGGGAAAGAACTACAATCCCATGATGCATTGCAAACGACACAATCAAAATGCAAATGACAGTTAGGCCTTTAAAAGTATTGTTTTAAAGTTTGAGAGGTTATCCACCTTATTTTTCAGTTAAGAATAGGCATCGGCCATTTGAAATGTTATTGTGTCTGGCTTCCAGTATCATTCGCTTCCAGTAATCTTTAGCTTTAAGCTGTAGCCTAAAACACAGCTCGTTATGCTGCTTGATATTGCAAACTGGTATACTTACCATATTATTTTAATGTATTGTCTTAATTATAAACCTGCTGGTTTGTAGCGCAAACAGTTTTACAGTTTAATGCACTTTTAAATATTCGTTATTTCCCATAATAAATCGGAAGTCTCGCACATTCACCGAAAACACCTTACTTCCGCGTAAAAAAATGGTAGATAGGGAGATTTATTCTGGGTGTTTTATTTTGAACTATTCTCTGATTGGTGGAGACTTTTTGCAGAATCATGGGTAATGTAGTTTTGTCCACCAGGAATTCGGTTGATAAACACGATTCATTTAAAAAATATACTGAAATAATGCAGGCTTTTGACTTCAACAGAAGCATAGCCACCGATTAACTACCTCGTAGCTCACAGTTTTTACCCCCGGAAAAACTGACTGTTCCACTGTATTCTGCTAGTTCAACTCCAGTGTATTTCCAAATGAATTCCGCTTAGTTTGTCAGTATAATTACTGAAAGAGCACCAAAACAGCGTTGTCACATGGTGTGACTTTTCTCAGAGCTGTTCACGACGGACAAAATACAGTGGTTTGTGATCACTATTTGACTAAACACAACGTTCAGAGATTGTAATAGCTCAATGTAGTATCTGAGCCGACAGGCGCCCTCTGTAGGAATCTAAGCTGACTCGTCGCGCATGATGATGCCCAAAAATATCTATGAAGGCACTTCAATTGGTTTTGAGAGGTATCTCATTACGCAATGACAGACCAACAGAGGTGGACAGTAACAAAGTACATTTACTTGAGTACTGTACTTAAGTATACTTTTTGAGTATCTGTAGGCTACTTTACCTGAGTATTATTTTTTCTGGAAACTTCTTACTTTAACTTCACTACATTTGAAAGACAAATAGCTATCATACTTTTTACTCCCCTAAATTTCTGTCAAGGTCCTTGAGGAGAAAGTAGTAACGTCAGTCAGGGGACGATTTTTGTTGCAGGGGTTGCATTTTGGTTGGAAATGAAAGTCGGATTGACGTCAGAACTCGACTGATGTTGGTTTCTGACGTCATTTTCTAACACAATATAACGTCTGTCCAACGTTGGAGATTAACGTCAATCTGACATTGGATTCTGACCTCAACCTGATTTTCATTTTTAACTTGGTCTTCTAAATGCGAATTTTGTCGTTGTTTTGGAGCACACTAACTTATAGATAACAGTAAGGCGAACATATTTATACTAAGAACTGAAAAACTTTAAATAGGGCACTATTTGAGGGAACAGCCATTTGGATGTCCGAAACCATTAATATAGACGTTATTGAGTGCACTTATTCAATCTCACATTCAATCCCACACTGGAACTGTGTTCTAGAAATAATTTTGATATTGATATGAGGGTATGCATAGATTCTGAGGCATAAGGTACTGCAAGTATTACATACAACAATAATAAAACAATGCATTGACATTTACTTTTTTACTTTTGATAGGCCTACTTAAGTAGCCTACTTTTAAAAACGAGTAGCCTACTTCTGTACTTTTACTTAAGTAAAAAATATTTACAACTTTTACTTGTAACGGAGTAATATTTGACCAGTAGTAGGCTATCTGTATGCTACTTTCACTAAGGAAGACTTTGTCCACCTCTGCAGACCAATAGCCTACTATGCAGGGGAAAATATGATAATGTCATGTCACAACTTTCATCATAATGAATGCGTTCCTTGTGAATTGAATGCTCTTCCTGCACTGAACACCGAATTCACTTCAGTTTCAAATAGGCTGATATAATTGTAAAGACTCGGTGCTGCCACCTTCAGTGCAGTGCCTGTTTTGTTTTCATTCCATAAAATTGTTGCATTGCATGGACAACAGCAGCTTTGATATAATTTTTTTTATTTTTATATATTTAATCACAGAATAAAATAAATGTAGAATTATATCATATGTAGAAACTAGAAATGTATCAATAAATCTAGAAATATATCATAAAAAGAATAAGAAAAAGTCTTATATTACACACTTTAATATGCTTTATACAAAACAACATTGCCTTTATTTAATGTTTTATAAACATTTATGTTCATAACATTTATTCGTGTAACATTTATAAAGAAAATATCATAATATGTAATTTAAAAGCATAAAAAAATATTATCCTAACAATGTTGTAGTCTTTAGCATAAAATTAACATTCAAATTCAACATTCAAAATGGAGGAGGTGGAGGAGGAGGTGGCGGAACAAATTTCCCCCCTGTATTAGGAGGAGGAGGTGGCGGTGGTGGCATGGAGGCATTTTGGGGAGGTGGAGGTGGTGGAGGTATAGAAGACCCACTGTAGGCAGAGCTAGGAGGAGGAGGAGGAGGTGGAGGAGGAGGAACAGCTGTCTTGCCCTGAAGAGGAGGTGGTGGTGGAGGAGGTGGACCAGCCATGTTACCTGGGGGAGGAGGTGGTGGTGGAGGATTTGCTGATGTCATTGAGGTATTTTGGCCAGGTGGAGGTGGTGGAGGATAAAGCAAAGATCCTCCATACTCAGAATTAGGTGGAGGTGGAGAGGGAGGAGGGGGTGGGGGTGGAGCGTCTCCCATCTCATCATCTAGGAGAGGTGGAGGAGGCAGCATGGACAGGTCGGGATAGGCATATGGAGGTGTAGACGGGGAGCGGTCAGACTTGAGTGAAGGAGACGGTGAAGCTGGAGAGAGACCAGGAGGAGCTGTGAAACTAGAGCCCACCCAGTCGGGCACTGATGGAGGAGGAACTGCGATACCCAAGAAAGACCTGAAACCACAGCAAATACATCAGATTTCTGAAGACAATGGAACAAACTGAGTTCATTGAAAACATTTGTAACCAAATCAGTAAAAGCCATTGTATTACATACCAGTTGAAGGTGCTGGTCTCCTGTGTGCCAAGTTGTTTTAAAGAGTCCTCATTGTCTGTTTCTGATTTTGGCTCTTCCTTCGATGTCACAGATCAGCATAATAATTGGAAATAAATAAATCAGTTCATCAATAGGGGTTTTAAAAATGCTGCGCAAATGATTGAATAAAATATTAAAATATTTTAAATTCCATTACAAATACGATACCTTATAATTAAACACATAAAAAGTACATTCCCAAATAGTTTGGTTTCTACTTATTTTGGTTCCAATGAATCTATGACTCTTAAAAAAAATAGTAATAAAAAAAGATTTAAAAAAATGCAGTTAAAACCCCTTTTTTAAGAGGCAAGTATGTCATTCACATGCTATATATATATATTGAAATATTATTATTTAAAAAATACATTATATCAATAAATACTATAAATAAATCAAACAATACTATTACATACACCACTTTTCAAATGTTTTCTGTAATGCTACTGAAAGAAGTCTCTTATCGATTGCAACCTGTCTTTTGAAAATCATATTTCATGTTACAAAAACAGCCTTTTTCCACCTTAAGCCCCGTTCACACTGCCAGCGACACGCAGCGACAAAGCGACATAATCCCATTCATTTCTGGAGCGCTGGCGACTTCCAGCTATATGGGGAGGCTGCAGACCTGGAGCCGGTAGATCTACGCCCCTAGCAGTTTTACGCCCCTGGCAGTTTTACGCCCCTGCTGTTCCTGATGCGTCCAGTAGGGGGATATGCTGCGAAATAACACCATTAAATCGATGCTCAAAACTTACACAATAATAACCGTCCAGTTCATAGATTTTGCCCGAATTTGTGGTTTTTGTTAATTTAAATATTAAACGTTTTAGTATAAATCTGCACTGCACTATGGATTAAAATATCTCTAGATATTAGGTTGGGCTTCACTCAGCCTATACAGAAGACTATTTGTTTTCATGAATTAAAAAATAACACACATAGTTGGATCAGATGACAAGTAATGATATATGACCTACTATAGAATAGTTAATTGAATATTGAATACATTAATATTGAATAAATAGTAATAATAATAATACTAATTAATAATAATAGAATATTCACTGTATGTTTTTATACAGGAGACTGAGTGAAATATGTTGTTGTGAATTTATATAAAGTTACAATTAGATATTAAACATATTTAGCCCATTAGACATACAGCACCGTGTAATCATATGGATCCTGGATTAAATATCTGCCGTACTATTCACTTAGTCATCATACAGCAACAAAACAGTGTCCTTCATAGCATTTTATGAAGACAAACACAATTTATCCCTTTTCTAAAATTCCAAGGGCCATTTATAAGAAAGAGACAATATTTTTGTTCACAAAAACATTATTTATCAACACCATTTATGAATTATGATGACTCCCCTATGGCTTGCCACTCTGCTTTAACTGTTTTTCTATCCTCCTGTCAAAGTGCTTCTGCTCACTGATAAAAAATTAAAATAAAATTAAACAAACAAATGTAAAAAGGACATCCATGGTGAATTTTATTTTGTCAAATTCAAAAGCAGCAGGACTCACTGTTAAATTTTGTATAAAATTCCTGAATCCTTAATTTTTTATCACAGTTGCTTTTGTACATTTCATCATTATTCATTATATCAATTCATTTTTTCCTTCATTAGTGAAATTCTAAATACACCTCCGCAATTCATCAATTCAGGACACATTTACAAAATAAAGTGTAATAGAAATGTATTGAAAACATGCTTAACAGTTTATGACAACTAGTCAGCCATTTTGCATTTAATGACTTATGCAAGGAACTAATGCCTAGATGTTTTGAGGAGTATGACAATTCAACAGAGAAATAGTATAATAGGCCTATATTTTGATCAACAAGACATAAAGAGTTGATAATGTAGGAAACAGCAGACAGTTGTACATTATGAATTGCATGAATGTACTGAAGCATTTGCAATTTGTATAAAATGAGAAATTGCTTTTATGATGTGCACAAGTGAAAGATGATGTGATTTCAGGTGTGATCTGAGAAATGCACCAAAGCAACTGAGATAAACTATAATACTTATTGGAGACCCTGCAGAATCACTGACCCCATGAGTCACAGACCACATAAAAGAAAGTGTTACGAGAACACAAACTGCCTTTTTAATTTGCATTTCATGTGTGTATTTCATTAAAAAAAAAGCTAAACTTTAAAAAAATATAAAAAGGACATCCATGGTGAATTTGATCTAGTCACAGTGTGTGTGTGTGTGTGTGTTGCCCAGAATTTATGTCAGATGAGTGTGGATTGCATAAATTTGCTCCTGATCTTCAAAGTACAATGGCACAGGTACTTGTTGGTGGAACACTTTTGGAAAAAGTGTCAAGACACTTTGATTTCTTTTGGCCACTGATGATGGACTGTGCAGAGAAAATTTAAAAAATGACATTAAAAACATGTCCTTGTATGTCTCTGTAAGTCATTTATTTACTAGAGAAGCTATTGGTTTGGAATGCAGTTAAAAAAGAGATGGGTGTTTATAGTTTATAAAAGTTTCGAGAGAGAGAGAGAGAGAGAGAGAGAGAGAGAGAGAGAGAGATTTCCATAGCTAAAGCAAACACACTGGGATGCATCATGCAAGTTACTTGGCAAAGAAAAATCCCACATTAAGTGCACACAGCCTACATTTTAATCCAGATCAGTACGCTATTTTAAGAAAAATGTATATTTAGATATAAATGAGATAGTTAGATCTCATTTTATAAGAAACAACTCAAACCAGAAAGGAGTAAAGGAGTCTTACCAGAAGAGGCAAGATAAAGACGGGCAACAAAAGAACATTCAAAAGAAAATTAATTTTGAAAGTGAGTAGAGAAGACTAGGGGCAGCTAAACTTACACGTGGTAAGCTATAACTTATAAATTTAAGCCAGACAGAACATCAACCTGACCGTCCAGAACTTTTTGTCTCTCGAAATAAATGATAGACCTATCCATTGATATAAATAAATGAATTGATATCTACCTAGCTCTATCAAGCTATTCGTTTATAAATAATAAATGTTGCATCATTGCTAAACAACAATAACTTTAGCGGATTATTTATTATACCTCAATCAATTCGTGTCAATGTACAGCCTCCCCCTACTGGACGCATCAGGAACAGCAGGGGCGTAAAACTGCCAGGGGCGTAAAACTGCTTGGGGCGTAGATCTACCGGGCTCCAGGTCTGCAGCCTCCCCTTACTCACTTCCAGCGACACGAGCGACAGTGACCTTTGGCGACAGAATGTGGGCGTGTCAAGCGACACGAGACGCGCGACAAAAGTTCAGAAATGTCAACCTTATGCAAATGAGAAGCGATTTTCGCGAGCGACAACCAATAGGAAAGAAGATTTTCAGAGGAGCTCAGCTCACGTCACCGTCTCGAGTGCAGGCAAGACAGAAGAGTTCGAGGGCGATTTCACTGTTTTATATGATTTGACTGTAACCACATACATGGATATAATAAAATGATGCATGGAAAAGAAACTGTCGACAGTCTCAGTGAGTTTAATTCACACATTTAGTTCGAGTGTTGTAATTATGATGCAAGTTTAGCACTGCTGCAGATCATTTTACAGTTTCCCCTGCATTATGTTGACTATTAGGGACAAGAAAATTTATTATTTGTCAAATTCGAATGACGTTTTAGTAATTTATGACAGTATGAGTTAATCTGTTGATTGATCGATCGTTAATCCAGTAGGCTAAATGATTTAATCCACTGAACACTGCTGTGGTAATATAAAAACACTCTCCCAACAGCATACTGTTTCTTTTGAGCCTAAATCCTAGTCAAATTAAAATGATATAGTTGTATATATCACTTGTGATGGTATTTTGTATAGATATGGCCAGACGTGCAATCTACCAGTCACATTAGAGCGACAGCACTATGAACGCCCACAAGCGACTTCACAGTACAGAGACTAGCGACATACAGCGACAAAATCGCTGGCAGTGTGAACGGGGCTTTAGAAACATTGCTAAGCTACGTAATATGCTATCAGTTTCTGATGCAGAAAAGTTAGTTCATGCATTCATGACCTCGAGACTAGATTACTGTAATGCTTTATTAGCTGGTTGTCCTGCATCCTCAATAAACAAGCTACAGTTAGCTACGCCGCTAGAGTTCTCTTTCATCATCTCATTTCGAGATCCACCTATGGGAAGGGCATCCGTACCTGACCTCTGCAGAAGCATCCAATTGCACCAAGTCTGGCTAGACAGACAGAAGCGCGCAGCCAATGCCAGGTAAGGCCACACCCCCTTACCTAAGGCATATAGCTGTCAGGCGCGCTGCTATTCCTCAGTTGACATTCGCTTCTCGCGATCTCTGCACTGACACAGTTCGGTTGGATTAACGTTACGCTGCTCACTTTCGAGTCTTCAGGAGGACATATCGCCAGATCAGCCTCCGCCAGACGTGAGTGACAGTCGTTTCTTCAGCCTATCCGCTGTGTTTTTTGCATCCGGAGCCGCCCGCGCTCTCGCTGTCCTTCACCTGCTCCTCCTTACATGGCTGCCCGCCACGGATTTTTCCGAGTTCTTCACCGCTAGCCCACCCATGGCTATGTGACCGTCTAAACAGCCGCTTCTCCGGGGAACATCCTATCACGACGAGCCTGCCCGGCCGCGTGTGGTGCTCTAATCGCCGCTAAGGACCCTCTCGTTCTGCGCTGTTTGCTTGAGCTTAACACGCTCAAGAAGCTTTGGAGAACCCGGAGAATTGCGGTCATTGTAATTGCTGCACATGTAGCTTTTTACTAAGCCGGCTTTTACGGTACGTTCACACGGGGCGTGAGCGTCAACGCTTCCCATTGACTTTGAATGGGTGACGTCAAGCGTTGCCGAAAAGAATTGTGGATCCGTCGGCGGCGCTTCACTGGCGTTGCTCGCGGCAGAAGTTGAGAATTTTTCAACTTCTGCCGCGAGCAACGCCAGTGAAGCGCCGCAGACGGAAGCGTCAGCCAATAGGATCGCTCTATGCAAATACAGTAGCCAGGCGGCAGCCAATCACGTTCATCCTGTTCAAGAGCAGCAAACTGAGGATACATTTTAAATTTCATTGGCTGACGCTGCTATGACCATGGCGTCAGTGCCAAACTTCAGCCACGCCTTCCGTCAAGCGTTGACGCTGACGCCCCGTGTGAACGTACCGTAAGTTGCACGACCCAGCGCGCCGTGCTCGGCCTTTCTGACTCGGATGGGGGACACGGTGATGATGACGCACTACCGGGGGACTCCCGGAGCGCCACCTCTCTAAATATTTGAGCTGACATCAGCCCAATCGCATTCCCTGAAGAGGACATCTTCGCGGGAAAACCTCACTCTCGTTGACGAACCGGCCGGTTCCGGCGACGGGGATGACGCGGTCCTTTTAGCGTTCCCTAGGCTAGCGCTCACGCGGCTTTGCCTCAGTCCATCCTCCTGGAAGTTTGTGAGCGAGCGGCCGTTCGTCTCAACATTGTGTGGCCAGCTCCACAGAGCGCCACCGACCAGGATAGGAATATTTATGACGGGTAAGCGCTGAGACCACCGCCCAGTCTGAGGAAACAACTCTTAAAACTGGAGCGTCCCGCTAGACTGTTAACACGGTCTCACGGGCCTTGATGTGTTACGATTACGTGTTGAGGCTTTCAATTTATGCCCCGAACGCAAGCGGCCTGCCTGTTGTTCGACCGTTGGGAGTATCGAGCCCGCGTTCACGGGCCACGAGGACGTTGTGTGTGTGTACCCCCCCAAGCGGGGCTGTCGTGAGGAAAAGTACGTAGCAGTGTTACCACACTGCACGCACTTGGTTCCCCTCACCCAGTTATTAAAGGCTTCGGCCCCAGTGTTTCCCAACACAAAACACACACATTACTAAACAACACATTTAACAAACGAATCAAATGAATTCGTGCAGATTTATATATCTGCCAACATAGAGAGCCAATCTCTCTGATCCCATGCATGTCGCCCTGAGTCCGTCCACAAGAGGGCTCCATTGCCTGACAAATCAACTAGCTGGGCTCACACAGCTCAGTTGCGGCTGCCCAGCCATGTGTTTTTAGTGGACGTTGTGTGTGGAAGGCTTCGGCCCCTGTGTTCCCCAACACAAAACACACACATAACTAAATAACACTTTAAAACAAACGAATTAAATAAATCCGTTACAGAGAGAGTATCTCTCTCCGTGGATATTATTTTTCTGCCTGCAGTGTGTTTTTAGTGGACGTTGTGTGTGGAAGGCTTAGGCCCCTGTGTTCCCCAACACAAACACACACATAACTAAATAACACTTTAAAACATACAAATTAAATAAATCCGTTACAGAGAGAATATCTCTCTCCGCGGATATTATTTTTCTGCCTGCACTTAAGACTGCCCAGTTCATGTGTTCAGGAGATATGTGTGTTTTCCGCCCACTTTCAGGCCTTGTGAGGGAAAGTTTAGCACAGTGGACACCACACTATGTTCCCCTCACTCTGTCAATAAAGGCTCCGGCCCCAGTGTTTGCCCAACACAAAACACACAAAGTTACGAATCAAATGAATTGGTTTTGGAGAGAAGACCTCTCTCCGCAGAGAAAACTTCTCACTGCAGAGGGAGGAAATCCCTCCGAACCCCTGCATGTCGCCTCTAGTGTGCCCACTAGATGGCGCCTTTGCATCACGAATGAACCAGCTGGGCCCATACACCCCCGCTCCGGCCCGAGCGGGGGCGCTCTCGAGTCACGAAGCGGCTTGGCAAGCCATTTCAGCGCCAGAGTGGGTTTTGCGTACCGTAACCTAGGGTTACAGGCTGCAGTTTGCAATAAAACCTCCACTTTTCAACGGCGTTCTCTCTTCTTACACAGAAGAAAATGCCTCACACATTCTGAAAGAGGAAATTTCCTCCCTCCTTAACAAGGGAGCGATTCAGATGGATCTTATAAACCATGGTTTTTATTCCTGGTATTTTTATGTTTCCAAAAGGCGTGGTGCCCCCCGCCCTATATGGACCTTCGAATGTTGAACAAACATTTGAGGAAATACAATTTCAGAATGTGACACAAGGCTCTCTCACCCGTGCCATAAAGCAGAACGACTGGTTCACATCAGTCGATCTGAAAGATGCTTTCTTTCACATAAGTATCTACCCTCCACACAGGAAATATCTTCGTCTCGCCTACCAAGGCATTTGTTACGAATTCACAGTTCTTCCGTTCGGGCGAAATTTGAGTCCCCGAACTTTCTGTCTGTGTGTGGAGGCGGGCGTGGCGCCCCTGAGACTATCAGGGCTGAGAATTCTGAATTACATATACGATTGGTTCATCATAGCCAAATCGAAGGAGGAGGTGTCGCTGGACACCGGCCGGGTGCTCGCGCACATCACATCCCTCGGGTTCAAGGTGAATGCGAGCAAAAACAATCTGACTCCCAGTCAGAATGTCTTTTTCCTGGGCTTAGAATTGAACTCAGTCTCCTTGCGAGTGTGTCTCTCTCAAGAGCGCGTTCGCTCTCTGATGAACCTTCTGTCTCAGTTCAGAGAAGGGGCGAGAGTACAGTATCGCACATGCCTCAGGCTGCAGGGTCTCATGGCTTCATCTATCCAAGTTGTGCCGTTGGGTCTCCTGAGAATGAGAGCGTTCACGAAATGGGTTTTGTCACTACATTTCAGCCCGATTCGCGATCTCTGCCGCTCGGTAACAGTGACGCGCGCCTGCTCGGCGGCCCTGCGCCATTGGGAGAGCGAGAACTTTACGCTCGGGGAACCCCCTTGGGACGGTTACGATGCGGAAATTTGTGACGACAGATGCGTACTTAATAGGCAGGGGAACCACCCAGGAAGGCAGAATGGTGAACGGTCTGTGGCTGAGCAGACTACGTTCAGCGCACATTAACTATTTAGAGCTTTTACCATTTGGAAAGCTCTGAATCATTTTCTGCCTCGCCTGCAGGGACATCCCGTTCTAGTACGGTGCGATAATACCACGGCAGTGGCTTATATCAACCGTCAGGGCGGCATGCGCTCGTCGAAACTCCACGCTCTAGCTTACAGGCTGTTGGTGTGGAGCAGACGGGTTTTTCTGTCATTACACGTGACTCATGTTCGGGCATTCTGAACAGAGGCGCGGATCTGCTATCGAGGGGAAACCCAATCTAAGGGGATTGGCGTCTTCACCCGCAGATAGTGGAGATGTTATGGATGAGATTTAGACAGGCAGCCGTAGATCTTTTCGCCTCGCGCGAAAACCACCATTGTCCTATGTTCTTCTCGACTAAGGGACGTGGACGCGCCCCTCAGGGCAGACGCACTGGCCCACCCATGGCCCAAAGTGCTGCTGTATGCTTTTCCTCCCCTGTGCCTGATATTTTCACACTGGCCAGGGTGAGAGAGCACGGCCTGTCTCTCATTCTGATAGCACCCAGGTGGCTCAAATCCCCGTGGCTGGCAGAGATAATCCCTCTGTTGTACGCCGAGCCATGGCGCCTTCCCCCTCGCACGGACATACTGTCCCAAGCCAACGGGGAGATTTACCACCCCCACCCGGACAGGGTGACTCTCTGGGCCTGGCCTGTGAGAGGACGAACCTAAATGCACTGGGGCTCCCGCCGCGTGTAATCGCCACTACTCAGAATGCCAGGGCCGTTTCCACACGATCCCTATATGGCTGGAAGTGGCAAGTGTTCGAAGGGTGGTGTGATGGGCGTGGTCTCACATCTTATCAGTGCTCGGTGCCTGATATTTTGTGTTTCCTGCAAGACCTCATGGAAAGAGGCAGGTCTTTTTCCACCATTAAGGTCTACCTGGCTGCGTTTTCAGCCTGTCATGTGGGTTTTGAGGGCTCCACCGTCAGGCAGCACCCTCTAACCCGCAGTTTTATGAAGGGTGCACGCCGCTCTTTGCCGGTCATCAGGAGATCTGTTCCAGGGTAGGACCTCTCCATGGTGCTGGAAGCGCGGTCTCTTTATCCTTTTGAGCCTCTGGGAAGTATTTCCCTTAAGCTGCTGTCCCTCAAGACAGCTTTGCTCTCGGCCTTGGCATCTGCTAAACGGGTCAGTGAGCTACATGCACTCTCGGTTCAACCCTCGTGCGCCAAATTCTCCCTAAGTGGAGATAAGGTTTCCCTTAAGCCTAACCCGGCCTTCATGCCGAAATGCTTCCCTGTGTTCACTTCGGAGGTTTTGGAGCTATCCGCTTTTCACCCTCCACCCTTTGCCTCCTCGGAGGATCAGGGGCTGAATGCTCTGTGTCCCGGTCGCGCTCTGCAAGCATGTATGACCAGGACCAGTGCTTTCCGCAAGAGCGACCAGCTCTTTGTTTCAAGGGCTCCCCCGCACAAGGGGAGTCCCATTTCAAAGCAATGCCTCTCACATTGGCTTGTGGACGCTATACTATGGCTTATGAAGCAAAGGGAGTGCAGCCCCCAGGGGGCATCAGAGCTCATTCTACAAGGGGCTTAGCCGCCTCTTGGGCTTTGTTCAGGGGAGTGCCACTGCAAGACATCTGCTCCGCGGCCAGCTGGGCCTCTCCTCATACCTTTGAGCGTTACTACCGGTTGGATGTCACCAGAACCTCGGTGGCACACTCGGTCCTAGGGGTAGGGTCCTCTTAGCCCTTTCCCACAGCCCCGTTGGGTTAACCAACGAAGAGTGAATGGGCCGGCTGGCCATGTTCATTCCTGTCACCAAGCATTCGCATTCCTTCTTGGGTTTAGCTATGTGCATTGGTGGTGCGGGGGCCATTATCATGTATGGGTCTCATGCATGTTTCATGCCCTGCTTGTCCACAGCAGTTTAGCGTGGCATCACCCTTGCAGGGTCATGTTTGTGGGACGTGTCAGGCACCGCCTCTCTGAGGTGACCGTCCTTCTCTGGCTTTCAGAACCTCACTGTGAGTGTATTGGGCAATCGGGGAGCTGTCCATGTCTCTCCCATAGGTGGATCTCGAAATGAGATGATGAAAGAGAACAATAGGTTACTGTCGTAACCCCGGTTCTCTGAAACATCGAGTGGAGAGATCCACCAGCTTCGCCCCGCTTGCCGCACGAGAAGCGAATATACTTACTGAGGAATAGCAGCGCGCCTGACAGCTATATGCCTTAGGTAAGGGGGTGTGGCCTTACCTGGCATTGGCTGCGCGCTTCTGTCTGTCTAGCCAGACTTGGTGCAATTGGATGCTTCTGCAGAGGTCAGGTACGGATGCCCTTCCCATAGGTGGATCTCTCCACTCGATGTTTCAGAGAACCGGGGTTACGACAGTAACCTATTGTTCTTACGAGATCAAGAAAATATGATCATATAACACCGATTTTATCATCACTGCATTGGTTACCTATAAAGTTCCGTATTAATTACAAGGTATTGCTACTGACTTATAAAGCGCTAAACGGCTTAGCTCCAGTCTATTTAACGGATCTTCTATCACCCTATAATCCATCGCGCTCTTTAATATCACTAAATTCAAGGCTTTTGGTCATACCTAGGATATCCAGAACCACCAAAGGAGGGAGAGCATTTTCACATTTGGCTCCAAAACTCTGGAATAGTCTTCCTGATACTGTTCGTTGCTCAGACTCGCTCTCCCAGTTTAAAACTAGATTAAAGTCGCATCTCTTCAGCCAGGCATTCATATAATCTTACAGTTCAAACTACAATCCGGCCTCTAGCTCATAAATGCCAGAAGAGAACTGGCCCCCGACTGAGCCTGGGTTCTCCCAAGGTTTTTTTCTCTCCATTAGGTCACCTGATGGAGTTTTAGGACACCATTAGGTCACTTGATGGAGTTTTTCGGTTCCTTGCCACTGTTGCCTTTGGCTTGCTCAGTTGGGGATATTTTGGGGATATTTAATTTAATTTGATCAATCAATAAATTCCTCTTGAAACAAACTTTGTTGTATTATTTTAATTTAATACTGTGAAGCTGCTTTAATAATAATAATAATAAATTTTATTTATAATGCGCCTTTCACATACTCAAAGCACTACAGCATACATAACAAAATAATCAAACAATCAACAAACTTTGCAGTAAAAAATCAGTATCATAAATACACAATTTATAAATTAAAAGCTTGACTAAAAAGATGTGTCTTAAGAAGTCTCTTAAAACAATCCACAGAATCAGCGTCCCTGATAGACGCAGGTAATGTATTCCATAGCTTTGGCGCATTACAGATTACTCCAAAACGCATTACATTTGATACAATCTGTATTGTGAAAAGCGCTATACAAATAAACTTGACTTGACTTGACTTGACTTATGCTGACCAAGGCTGCATTTACAGTATTTGATTAAAAATACAGTAAAAACAGTAATATTGTGATATATTATTACAACTTAAAATACCTGTTTTTTATTTTAATATATTTTAAAATGTGACGCAAAGCTGAATTTTCAGCATTATTACTCCAGTCTTCAGTGTCACATGATCCTTCAGAAATCATTCTAATATGATGATTTGCTGCTTTTCTGATTTTCATTGTTGAAACTTTTGTGGAAATTTTCATCCCCTCAATTGTTTGATAAATAGAAAGTGCAAACTAACAGCATTTTTTTAAAACAGTTTTTTTGCAAACATGTAAATTTGTTTTTAGTGTCATTTTTGATAAATTAAATGCACTGTTGATGCATACAAGTATTAATTTATTTCAAAGAAAAAAATCTTACTGATCCCAAACTATTGAACGTTAGTATATAATAACCTAATAATATATAGACAACAGAATTCTACATATTTTAGGCATGATCCACATTAGATCACATATTATTTATATGATATAATTTATAACATTAAAACATGTCTAAATGTTCTTTTAATTCAATCACAAGTAAAAAAAAAAAAACAGCAATGTAAGTAAAAAGTATTATGTTTGGATGTATATTTGCTCACATTGTTGCTGGCTTCCCAGTGGCTGTGGCCCAGTTTGTCCAGGCGGGTGTAGGATATGGGAACACGTTTGTACACACGAAACGGCTCCCGTCCTCCTGCTGGGGGAACCAGCTTCTGAGTCCGGGGAACTTTGGACTGTTTGGTCAGCACTCCGATCTCTCTCCGGGCAATTTTCTCCTTGTACATGCCAACTGTCTGAATGTGAACACGGACATTAAGAGGCTATTTTTGCCATATGCAACTTTGACAAGATTACTATTCATGTCTATTAACCAGGAGCAAACACTAGTGTTTCATATTTCTAGCATTGTCCTGACTTGCCCTTAGTAATGACTGGCATTGTATTTCATGAGAATCTGGTGCTTTCCGTTGAGTGATAACAGGAGCTCACCAGAGTCAGCATGTTGACGGAGGACTCCATCTGTTTGAGCTGAACCGTCTGCACATCTAAAATCTTCAGCACAGATACGGCCAGATTGTTGATCTGGTACGAGACACTGGCCAGGGCCTGCGCGGTGAGAGCTTTGGACTCTTCAATGACACTTTTGGTGTCCTCCACCTAAAGGTAAATAATCATTTTCAATGGGCCTATTCAAACTCTTCCCTTTTTAAAAATTTATTTAAATTATGAATAACAGCAGATTGAAAGCACTCCAGACGTTCTACGACGTCTGAAACATGTAATCAAGGACTTACATTTATAGTTTGAATGAATATTACAGAAACGTTGCGCTCTGGAGAACATCAAATGTTTCTATTTACAATGTGTTTTTGCAGAGGTGAGCAATGTAGCCAATCACAGACATGTTTGATGACCTCTTGATCGCAATGGTCAATCTCATTTACAAAGTTTAGACTCGATGCAAGTGAGAGATTCACTGTGCAGTGTAGACATCACTGATTATAACGGAACTTTGTGAGATCGTGATGAACTGAGGAGAATGACAGCATTTAGTGTCTTTCAATTGAATATTACGGTTACTCTTCATTTTGATGGTCCCTTTAACATATTCTGTTGACTATAAGCAACGTTGCACCTACATGTCAACTAACTCTCATTCATTAGAGTGTTAGCAGATTATTAGTAGACTGGTAGGGTTAGGGTTAGAATAAGCTGACGTACTTGCAAAGTTACTTATAGTCAGTAGAATGATTTCTTGGGGACCAATAAAGAGTTAGCAGAAATTAAACAGACAGTCTACTAATACTCTAAAGAGAGTTAGTTGACATGTAGTTGCAAAGTTACTTAAAGTCAACAGAAGGTTCAAAAGGGAACATCAAAATTAAGTGTTAGTTAGCCTACCTTTATTAAATATTATCCTTATTATTAAATACCTGCCAATGATATCATATGAATATGAAAGGCATTTGCTAAATTATTGCTTTCAATATAACAGACCTCCAAGATACAGATATGGATTCCTAGATAAACATGTTAAGAACAGTTTTCATGGAGTTCTAGGAATACATACCACAGCCTTGTTTAGGCATGTACGCCCTCAGTGCAAACAGCACGAAGCTGAAGACTCGAAAAGAGTCCAGACTTAAGAAAGGTTTTTCAGTAATCCATGTGAATAATTAATATCAATGGAGCTTTGAAATGAATTCCCCTTTTAGTGAGATACTCGTATTTTGCAAATGTAATAAAATCCAGTTATTAAATTCACGTGCATTAAAAAAATACTAGATTACTTATCAGTGAGTGTAAATATTACAATGTCATACAGCATTTTTTAATCAGTACATACTATATATTTTTAGGCCTAATGTAAACACAAGATCACATAATATCAAGTACAATCTCTAAAATACTTTATTTATGAGAATTTATATATATAAACAAATTAAATCTTATTAATGCAAATTTGATGTATAGAAAAACAATGAAATAAACATCTCACGTTGAGGTATTTGTTCTGGCAGTAATCGGCCACTTTGTGAAGGTTGCTGTGGTTGTCTAGAAGAGCTTTTCTTGCCGTCGGAGCCTCTTGAAGGATTTTGTCTATGCATTCTTTACAGTTGTTGTCTCTCATTGTGCAGATCTGCAGTATGTTGTACTGTTTGCTGCTGGTTATGGCTCCTCTCTACTGACTCTGGCAAGAAAAAACTAAAGTGAACTAGTGAGCGACTGAAGTGAAGATGACAGGCACAGACATGTTGGAAGAGTGGGTGTGTTTAGAAAGCAGTTCTGCACACACTTTCAGATCTCACAATAATCTTTAGCGCAGACACGGTACAGAGTGAATTATCTATCTATCTATCTATCTATCTATCTATCTATCTATCTATCTATCTATCTATCTATCTATCTATCTATCTATCTATCTATCTATCTTATAGGAAAGAACAATGTCAACATTCTTCAGTAAATTATGACAGGATTCAATTATTTTACACTATCCCTAAAAGAGAGAGAGAGAAAATAATGCATGTGTTTGTGTGACCACAAGAGGCCACAATACAGCTATCAAAGTGTATTAGGTCCTTTATTTCAGTTCAGTTCAGTTAGTGTGGATCTCTATTTCCCTTCTTTCACTCATTGTGGAGTGTATTCAATGCATTTGGGTCTGTTACTTAATTTAACAATGCTCTTGTGAGTCTTACATTTAAGTTTGTTCATAAAACGAAATATTAAATATTTAACCATGCTATTAAACAGTGATCTATTCCATGACCATAAAACTCAGGTAATTCGTCAGTAAACTGATTTTTCTTGCCAATACAACACAGAGATAAAAATCTGTCGATCGGGTACTATTAAAGTTATTATATTGCTGTTAATGTCACTGCGAGCTGTGAATTTTAAATGGTGTGTCTGATAGGCATGGGCATGGCTATTGCTATTATGAACTGAAGCCTAAAATATTAGCCACCATATTTTGCCCATGTGATTGATATTTCATGAGCAAAGTCTGTGTGCAGCTGGGGTTCAATGATAATTGGTTATCATTATCTCTTATCTGCATGCCAGTTACGTGAATCACGTTTTTACAGAGATAAATATTGTCATTTTCTTTTATGCATGCAAAGCACTTTCATGCTGTATAAAGAGCATATCAGCTCCCGTCTGCATATTCACTATATCCAAAATAATATATTTATAATGTGTTACAATTATGCGAAAACATTAAGGCTGAAACATTTCATGCTATTAACTGCTCCCATGCCAACAGCACTGAAGATCTTTGTGACTAATAACAATAGAGGTTTCCAGGAGAGGGGAAAGCTTTTCCACAGGAGCATATAGAGCTGGGGAGTTCAATGAAAAAAAGAACTCCATCATGAAACAATATTGCCTTTGTTCGGGAAAGGCCCTTCAAGGGTGCTGCGAAATGATCCGTCTGACCTTTATGTGTAATTACATTTGGTCCTTTTTGGTCCAATTTTGACCTTTCTTCATTGAGGGACATTAAAAAAAATGGCCATGAATTCTAACACTGTCACGAGTCAGTGTTTGTATTTTCAGTAGCCTAGTCACATGTCTTCCTTTGTTCTTTTCCCGCCACTCCTTCGTATCCATTACTGTCATTTAGTTCATTTGTATCACCTGTGTTTAGTTAATCATCATCATCATCATCATCATCATCACCTGTGTCCTGTTAATCAGTGTTCATCTGTGTTTGTATTTAGTTCGATTCTGTTCAGTCAGTCGTTGTCCGATCCCCGTTAAGTGTGTACCTGCTGCCTGTCTGGATTAGACTGTTAGTAAAAGTTTGCATTATAACTTTTGATTCTCCCTCTTCTTCTGCACGCACCACACCGTGACAAGCACCACTTTTTTCACAAGCAGCATATAAATATGCTCTTAAAAGTTTCGTGTTGTCTTGTTGCTCAAGATAGTCACTAGTGAAGAGAGGGCGGCTGTTTGTTCTTGTGGGGCCATCAGTCAGTGTCGTCATGATGTTGTTTTCCAGTTGATTAGTCACATGGCATTTACAGCTCAGGTGATTGGCTCAAAAAGGTTTCACTCAGTGGGTCCTCTCCCAGCTGAGCAACTGCAGTTGTGATGAATGAGAATGCTAACGGACAGTTCTATCTAGATATTAGGCCTCCCTAAAAATTGGTTATTCTCTGTTCTGATATGATCATATCAGATTTTAAAAGGGAAAATAAAACATTTCCCATATCTTTTGCTGTTGACGTTGAAGGCATCCAAACAAGGGTATTTGAGTAATTCATCTGTCATTTGGTTAAATGGCTAATATTAATCAAATATTCCTTCAAAGAATGCTCTTTCAAAGTTATCTGGTATTTAATAATGTTCTCAAAACATTAGCACAAAAACTGTTTTTACCTGAAAGTTTTAGATGGATGTTCATTTAAAGTTTTTTTTAAATGCTATATTTGATACTTTTGAATGTTCTCTTATCATTCGCATAACCAGTAATTATTATAATTTTTTAAAACTGGATGGAACATAAATATGTCGGCAGTGTGTTCACATGCACCCTATAATGATTAAAATCCACACATGCCTTTTTTATATTCAACATAAATCATAAACAGTGTCTCAAAATGATTCGCTCGTGTTTTCTATAAATTGTGACATCACAATGTAACAGGCCCCTAGCCTGGCTCCGCCCTCCTACATACTTTCGCTGAATTTTCATTTTCCTTCAGTACTTTGTCTGGGTTTGCGGTATATTCTGGGTCCAATCAGTGAACAGAGGGAGTGGCAGAGAACGATGACGTTGAGGCACGCTAGTTTGAGTTATAGATATTTACATTTACATTTACATTTATGCATTTGGCAGACGCTTTTATCCAAAGCGACTTACATTGCATTTCAAGATACACATTTACATTCTTATCAGTTCTTCACGACCAAACGTTAGCGATTGGTTATGGCAGATCCAGAGTGGCTCTGGGCAGATCCAATAGTTTTAAACTTCAACAGAGTACCTGCCTTCAAGGAAGTTAACGCTTGTCAATGGAGAGTGGCCAGCCTCTCTGTACAAATGAAATGTAAATAACCAGGCTAACAGGCCCCGCCCACGACTGAAGGAATCTGCAGCCACGTGATAAACAATCGAAATGTTCTGTTGTTGGTGTAGTAGACAGACATTGACTGTTGTGCTCGGGTGAATGTGATTTGCTGTTTTACAAGTACAACATGTGATTTACAAGTACAACATGTTCCTGGATCAACATCTTTGTTGATTCTGGAACAACATTCCAATCAACCAATCAGATTTGAGGGACAAGTTTAGAGTTCATGTCAAGTTGCTTACAACCAGGGTTTGGTGCTTCTACATCAGTGATATTCACCTATCATTTCCCTCTAATCCTTTAGTGATAACTTATGGGTAGGGTTAGGTTTAGGGATAGGGTTAATATTACATTTTCGGACAGGAATGTTGTTCCAGGATCAACAAAATATGTTGATCCAGGAACGTGTTGCGCTCGCGTTTTGCATCTTTACAGCGTCTCGCGCAGGAAACGGCATTCTAAAAACACAGCGCTCAACGCATCTCGACACCTTGCGTTTTCCACTGCCCGCGTCTCGCGTTTTCAGATGCAAAGATGTGCTGTGTGTAAATGGCCCCGAATGGGAGAAAAAAGCAAAGTCTGTCTAGCGTGTGTTTACATAAAAAAGAATGGAAAAGCAGCGCAATGGAATGCAAAACCACGTTCTGTGGAAACGGCCCCATACTGTTTCTCCTGTTTTATTGTTGCTGGAGCATGAGCTTCATTCACGCCATGCCATAATTATCGTAATTTTGAGATGACAACAGGTGACGCATTTTTATCGCAAGACTATCAACAACCTAAATGAATCAGCATTTGTCAGGTACTCTACAACTCTCAGAAAATTCCCAGGTAACAAGTTGTAATTACGAGTTCTATGAGGACGTGAGTGCTTTTCACAAGAATCTTGTTATTATGGTAATTGTGACATGGCATGAACGCACCTAAGGCACAGCCCACTTCTGGATAGGGGGGCGGGGAGAAGCAGCTCATTTGCATTTAAAGATACACACACACAAAAACAGCGTGTTTTTGCTTCCACCCAAGAAGGGGCATTTTAGGTATAATAAATGATCTGCCATGTATTTTGAGCTGAAACTTGACAGACACATTCTGGGACACCTAAGACTTATATTAAATCTTGTAAAAAGGGACATAATAGGTCCCCTTTAAATGTTCATACAACATTCAAAAGTAATGTTTTTATAACTTAATGGGATCGTTAGCAACACCTTCCACCCTTTTAGCTGGGTGTTACATTAGTGGTATTGCCTATTCGCCACCTTGGAATTATAAGGTTCTATCTGCATTCTGACTGGTTTTGAGATATTGAGCTTTAAAGTTTTTGCATTCCATTCGACTGTGTAGAAAGAACCTTTTTATTTTCTAAATAAAAAGTTCCAAAATGTACACAACTTAAAAAAACAACATCACATAATGTAAAGAAGTGGTCACAGAATAAGAATATGTGTATAATTCCAAGGGGACGTATTGCTGAAGTTGAGAACCTCTGTTATAAATAGCTTTGTGGTTACATGTTGATTGATGCAAATGAGAAACAGGGCTGCACATTAAAGTCATATCATTGCAATCCCCCCCTCCTGGCTTAATATTCATTTGGTGGACATTTCTCATAATGTCAGTGAGAACCCTGCTGTTTTATGATTTTAACATACTAGAAAACCCTGATGCACATGAGCCAACAATTGCTATGAGATTATTTCATTTAACAGGAACATGTACAGGATAAATTCGTGCCAGCCCGGGGGTTTCCAAAAATACTCTGGGAAGAAGAAATGAGCATTTATGTTTTCACTCAAGAGAGCTGTTACTGCAGTTTATGGTCAGTTCACTAAAATCAACCTAATGCGTCCTAAACAAACCTCAGCCTTTATACCTGGATTCACATAGATATACACACACTCCTGATTGTTAGTAATTATTTACATAAGGAGACTCCCATGCAAGAAAAAAACATGTCTTGTTCTCTATATTGTTTGTCCTAGACAATAACAAGATTAAATGGAGAGTGGTCGGAGACTAATGATATGTATCCTGATTCCTGCTTCTCAAACTTTTCTGCTTAGAAAAAAACCTTAATCTCACATGTAAAAATGGAAGCTTTGTTTCCGCCACGGGGGTGAAAAAAGTCAGAATTGTAAGATTCTGACGTTTTCTTCAGAATTTAGAGTTTATATCTTGCTATTCTGAGTTTATACTGTAACTCAGTATGTTTATACTGTGAGATAAACCTGCAATTATGAGAAAGAAAAATGAGAATTGTGAGATAAAAAGCCGCAATTACCTTTTTATTTTTTATTCTGTGGTCGGAAACAAGCTTCCATATGTCTCTCCTCTAAAGTTTCACTGAAAAGATCTCAAAGAGATTTCTTTTCTGAAAAAAATTGCGATGATATCGGAAATCAAATAAGATATTTGACTGTATACAACAATATACAGTCTCATTTCTGCCTAGTTTTAATGTTTCCGAATCAATCCGAGGAAGTAGACACTTAACTGAGAACACCAAGTCTCTTGAGTTATGAAAAAGCACTTTGAGCGATAAAATCATCTGGGCTGTGCCAATCAGAACTAAAGAGCATCAAGGGAGACCTTGGAAGAAGACAATGAAACAAACTGAAGAAATCAGCCAGAGATGTTCTCCACGTTGGAGCAGGTTTTTATAATGCGGATCAGATGAACCCTGTGGGTTTCCCCTGGCTCAGTCAAAGCTATAGCTCTTCCCTTATCTCTGCAGATTGGATGTTGTGAACAATCATAGCTCTGACACACTTGACAGAGTTCCATTACGGCCCCAGAATTGAATTACCAGCAGAAGTCATTGGGAGCTGGTGGATGTGTTTGTGGATAGCGCTTCAGTGTAAAGTTCATTCATTTCACATGCTCAGGTACCTGCAACTTTAGCTTTATTTCAAAGTCAGCTAGATGATCAACAGATTTACATAAGGACTTGCAGGTAAAGTCAACATGAAAGGGATAGTTCACCCAGAATACTGTCATGTTGTTCCAAACCCATTAGACGTTTGTTCATCTTCAGAACACAAATGAAATCTGTATCACAATTTTTGTCTACCCATTGAAAGTCCAAACAACCAAAACTTTCATGCATCAAAAAGTGGACTTTAACCCTTGTGCATTGTTCAAATTCACTACCCTTTTTATGTTCGTGGCTGAAAACAGCCACTAAACTGCTGTAAAAATGTATCAGATACATTTTTTTTGTGTTTTTTTTGTTGCATAAATCTATTAATGAACCTCAGTCCTGATCAAAACTACTAAATGTTTAAAAAAAAATCAGGATTTTAACTCTTTAATTGCCAAATTCATAAATGATGTCACTGATTTTGAAAAAAACAAAAACACAAAATGACTTATTTTCAATATAAAATGTGAATGTGGACTAGATTTTTTTTTTTTTACCTTTTATCACAGTCTTGGACATGTCAAAGATTAGAAACAACATTGGTTTTGATGCATTGTTAGTTTTTGTGTAGCATCAGATTTTAACTTTTTCTCCCTCATTTACTGTTCATGGCTGTTTTTGCCCCATTGTCTTCCATTATAACCAAATTTTTTTTATTGCAAAGCCATGACACCATATAATCATGCATTTTTGATTGTTGGTGGTTTTCCCTGTTGGGAAGAGGTAAAATTTGTAATTTTTACTGTTGATAACCAGGTGGCACCATTAACCCTTTAGATAGGCCTGTGCAAAAAAAAGCTTAGTTTCTGGCTTTTACATGGAGTTATATGGAGTATAATAGCATATTTGTGTGTGTGAGTGAGAGAATATGAGAACTCACCTTGATACGTCTGAGAAAATCAAAATATGCACCTCAGCTCTCAGAACTACATGGAGTAAACAAAAACAAAGTAAGTGTATTTATGCAACTGCTGCCTTTTGATGGTGAGAAATGCAGACTAAACAAAGCAAGTGGATTTAAACACTTGCATGCAAGCCTGCTGGTCATTTGATGGTGGAAAGAGCAGCAAGCAACATGAGAAAGGGCTTGACTTGTAGTGAAGTTCTAGAGATGATTATGCAGCCTGACCCCTCCAGCGAGCTGCAGGATGTATCGTCTTCTCCCTCTGACACCACAGACTCAGGAGAGTCAGATCATGATTTGGATGTGGCACCCTCATCATCCTCTCTAGCTTCCACTGAAGGCGAGGAGGATTCGGAGGATCCTGGATCCATGGGTGGATTGGGAGAAACGGCGAAGTGTGGTTTTCCACCAACGCGGAGACAACTTTCTTCAGCCTGCCAACTCCCGTGACTCCAGGGCCGACGCGCTATGCCATCGCAAGGGTCCAGAACGTGGATTCTGTGTTCAATCTGTTTTTTACAGAGTAAAAATAGGAGGGGAAGGCGATGATCCCACAGGCAACGTGTGGACTCCCCTCTGGACCTGTAGACGCCGGCCAAAATCAGTAGCCCCATGTAGGCACGGAGATCTGTGGAGTCCACCCCGGTCCAGTTTCTCATTGTGCGGCGCCCATGGAGGTTGGTCATGCTGACAATGAGGTCAATCATCTGCTCCGTAAAAAACAGAATCCGTTGAACACAGAATCCATGTCCTTGCGATGGCATAGCGTGTCGGCCCTGGAGTCACGCCTCTGGCAGGCTGAAGAAAGGGAGTTGTCTCCGCGAAACCACACTTCGCCGTTTCTCCCAATCCACCCAGATCCAGGATCCTCCGAATCTTCCTCGCCTTCAGTGGAAGCTAGAGAGGATGATGAGGGTGCCACATCCAAATCATGATCTGACTCTCCTGAGTCTGTGGTGTCAGAGTGAGAAGACGATACATCCTGCAGCTCGCTGGAGGGGTCAGGCTGCATAATCATCTCTAAAACTTCCACCATCAAATGACCAGCAGGCTTGCATGCAAGTGTTTAAATCCACTTGCTTTGTTTAGTCTGCATTTCTCACCATCAAAAGGCAGCAGTTGCATAAATACACTTACTTTGTTTTTGTTTACTCCATGTAGTTCTGAGAGCTGAGGTGCATATTTTGATTTTCTCAGACGCATCAAGGTGAGTTCTCATACTCTCTCTCTCTCTCTCACACACACACACACACACACACACACACACACACACACACACACACACACACACACACACACACACACACACACACACACACACACACACACACACACACACACACACACACACACACACACACACAAATATGCTATTATACTCCATATAACTCCATGTAAAAGCCAGAAACTAAGCTTTTTTTTTGCACAGGCCTATCTGAAGGGTTAATGGTGCCACCTGGTTATCAACAGTAAAAATGACAAATTTTACCTCTTCCCAACAGGGAAAACCACCAACAATCAAAAATGCATGATTATATGGTGTCATGGCTTTGCAATAAAAAAAATGTGGTTATAATGGAAACAGCAAATGAGGGAGAAAAAGATCAAATCTGATGCTGCACAAAAACTAACAATGCATCAAAACCAATGTTGTTTCTAATCTTTGACATGTCCAAGACTGTGATAAAAGCTCAAAAAAAATCCAGTCCACATTCACATTTTATATTGAAAATAAGTCATTTTGTGTGTTTTTTCCCCCCAAATCGGTGACATAATTTATGAATTTGGCAATTAAAGAATTAAAATCCTGATTTTTTTTTTTAAACATTTAGTAGTTTTGAGCAGGACTGAGGTTGATTAATAGATTTATGCAAAAAAAAAAAAAAAAAAAAAAAAATTATTTATCTGATACATTTTTACAGCAGTTTAAAGTAGTGGCTGTTTTCAGCCACGAACATAACGAAAGGGTAGTGAATTTGCCCACAGTGTACTGTTGAGTTTTTGAAAAATTTCAAAGCATTTTCCCCAAATATGTGTCAAAATAAGATTAGTCACCAAAAATCATTCCATTTGCTGAAACACGGAGAAAGTTATGGCCAAATTAAGACTCAAAAATACCCCGTAGTGGATGAAAACATCCCCAACAGCACATAAGGGTTAAAGGAATGGACAAAAAATATGAGAGAAAATCTTAATTTGTGTTCTGAAGATGAACAAAGGTCAATTTATTAAGTAAACGTTCCCTTTAATAAGATTAATTTCTGAGTGAAACATGATATTCAACAATAAAGACTTGATGTTATCAGGAATAAACTCATCAAATCAAATTTTACAATTAGGTTTTACTATATTTACTGTTATAGGTTTATATATGTATTTCTCAACATAGTGACAAACAACAAGTGTTTTGGTTGGTTCTCGTTTACATTTAGTGTGGTTGGTGGTTTCCCTGTGTTTCTATTTAGTCTCCAGCGATTATTTAAATAAAGATTTTCCAAGTCTTCATGTGTGTTGGCTATACCACACTGTAACAGTAACATTATCCAAAATGGCGACTGATGAATTGTGCACAATAAGACCTGTATGGTGTATTAATGAAGTACTGTATATAGGGCCAATATTAATTTCATGCTGACTTTAAATCCATCAAGGGCTTTCTTGCCACATTTTATTGATAGATGCAGTAGTACAGAGTCTGGAATTTAACCAAAGGGAGAGAAAGAGAGGAATGGGATGGGAACATAACAAGTGCCCTCTAAAGTTTGGAAAGATAAGAAGGTACTATAAAAGTAAGGGTTTGGACCATTACAGATTGTTAACATTTATTGCAAATATCAATGAAGAGCAGCAATAATGATTTTATTTCTGACTGCCTAATAAAGGCAATCTTCAAACGCCAGAGTCAGATGCCCCTTTGGCTGCTGCCTGATACTTTATTGGGTTTAAACCTTTATAGCAGGGGTTTTCAAACTGGGGGCCGCGGCCCCCTGGGGGGCCGCCAGGGGGCGCCAGGGGGGCCGCAGCAAGTTGGAAAAAAAAATTGTTAATATGAGTATTGTTATAAAATAACATTTTAATAATTTGTTTCATAGCCTATCTGAACATTATACTTTTAATGCTAATCTTTTAGAGATTAACGGATTGATCGGCTGGTGACCAGAATTGGACGATTTTCACGTGATTTTCAGTCTGACATAATGCCGATTCAAATGCACTCGGGCGCCGCATGATTAACATCGCGTAACATCAGCATCACACGTGCACACAGAACGCACATGTAGGAAACCTTGTGAATTGCGGCCGTTTCAGACCGCGAGCGGCGCGTGAGTAGCGCAATTTTTTTTCGCCGTGCATGTTCAGTGAGTGCATTCACACCGCGAGCAGGAGCAGCGCGTGAGCGTCAAGCAGGAGCGTCGCGTGCTGTGAGCCGTAGTGAAGCGGAGGGTTTCGGCGCCGAGTCTATTTTTGCTGCGCTGCTCACGCTCAATTAAAGTGAAAGCACACTTTTGATGGACAAAATAAATATGATTTCACACAAAAAGTACCAAAAATGCACATAATTTGCATGTATAGTGTGTTTTAACAAGAACTTCAGTTGGCTTCAAGAAAATGAAGACTCAAAAATATTTATAGAAAATGTACCCATTTAAACTTGTTTTTATTAATCAGTTTGGATAAAAGTGGTGTTTTATAAAAAAATATATAGAAAATAAATATTTGTGTGTGCTGTAAAGTGGTTAGAAAAAATTAAATCAGAATCGGCTAAAATCTGTATTGGCAGGTCAAACTCAATGACAAATCGGAATTGGCCTTGAAAATTGTAATAGGTTCATCTCTATAATCTTTCTGATTGGCTGGTATCAAACACCATCACATAATCTGATGTTCACCTAGATGTTTTATTTATTTATTTCTACATTTGCCATAGTATTGTCGATGGGTTCAATAACACATCCTGCAAAAGGGGGGCCTTGGCCAGAACCTAGTGGTATTTGGGGGGCCTTGTCATGGAAAAGTTTGGGAACCCCTGCTTTATAGTTTTACTGATTGACTGAGTTTTGGGTTGTTAAATTATTAAATGTTTGCGAAAAAAGTATTTTATGCTCACCAAGGCTAGCATTTATTTGATCAAAAATATAGTAAGAACAGTAATATTTTGAAATATTGCAAATAACTGTTTTCTATTTGAATATATTTTTATCAAAATGTAATTTATTCCTGTGATACAAAGCTGCATTTTCAGCATCATTAATCAGCATATTTGAATAATTTCTGAAGGATCATGTGACACTGAAGACTGTGTCACATGATCCTTCAGAAATTATTCTAATATGCTGATTTGATGCTCAAGAAACATTTCTGATTATTGTTGAAATAGATGTGAACATTTTCCCCCTGAATTCTTTGATAAACAGAAAGTTCAAACATATATATATATTCTTTTAAATAAAAGTCTTTCATGATGCAAAATGAAAGATTTTGGTGCTTCTAAACTTAACATTGTACAGTATTAACAGATGAGGTCAGGGCTATGTCTATAGCACAAATATGGAGTCAATATAGGGCCATATATATCTGCAAAATAAAACAATGTTTTGCAAACAAAAAATATGTTTTGCAAAAAAAAAATTTTTTTGCAAATAAAAATAAGAGTATTGAGAATTTTTTTTTGCTTTTTTGCAAGTAAAAAAAAAATTATTGCAAAAGAAAAGTTAACCACTGAGAGAAAAAATAAAGTTTAGCAAAGTAAAACTTCAGCAGCATTGACTTTGCAACACATTTTTCCCTTTGCGCCGCTCCGTTAAATCCTCGTTTCAGTCATCCGTGCCTCTGCGGCGCAAGCTTTCCTTTGCGCTTCATTTTTATTTGCGCCTCGCTTTGTGTCCCTGATTTGACGTGGGGGGAGGGGTCAAGAGGTTGGGGTGTGTACAAGGGACGAAGGCGCGTCCCTCTCGTAACGTCATCAGCGCGAGCCCCAGACCGACTGGGGCTGCGTTCCAGTCCACTTTTAGACACGCACTTGCGAACTTCCCTAAGCACTTCCCCTTGGGGGAATCCCTGCCGCCATTTTGAAGTGCGTTCCACTTCGTGAAGTGGACGAGGGAAGTTTATATGGACAGACCCTCGTTCCCTCGATTTTGACCGAGGGAGCGAGTCTGCTTCAAATGTATACTTCAGGCACCTATATGTCCCACAATGCAGTACGATTGTGACGTCACCACATATCTCATCTAATCACCACCACAACAGACAACTCTATGATATATTAATAATATATATTTTTAATTTAAAACAACCCAAACACACCTATAAACATTTGGATGCTGCATTAAACAAATTCTTAAAGGGAAAAAAAATTTAAATAATAAATCAACTCCACAGCTGATTCCAAGTGATCAAGGGCTTAGGAAGTTCCAATTCAGCCCATTGCAGTTTCCGCCAGTAGTGAGCACTCGCAATGACGTACATCCGAGTGAACGAGACGGAGGGAAGTTAGCGAGTGAAGGGCATGACAATTTTGGACTGGAACGCAGCCCGGGTGATGGATCACAGGTATGTATTATTGACACTAGGCTTGTTCGACTTCATACAGCTCTGCGCAGACCGATCGGCGGCTGACTTGAAGCAGTGCATGCCGGTTAGAAATTTTGTCCGACTTGATACAGCGCCGACGCCACGTGACTGTGACATATGCCATCAAAGTACCGCGAGAGCATTTCGAGAGTAGCCGGAGAACTCAGCCAGCGCAGCTTCTCAGGAGCGACTGCACTGGGCTGCAGGAGGGCTGATGACGACACAGCTGTCCCACGATTGGCCGGATTCACCGCATGACAACGATCACGTGTGTTTCGTGTTTATTCGAACACCTTTAGTTACTCTAAAGCTCACAAATCAGTTTTTTATAACAGTAAACACTCTTTTCATGTCGTATGTTATATTGTGTCATGTTTATCAAATTAAAACTGATTAAAAAACGTATAGACTCCACTTCATTAATAGTAGCAATTATGTTGAACTTTATTCTTGTTCAAACAGACGCTGTATGAAGCAGTACATAAAGTAGGCATATTGAATGAACATGTCTCTGAAACATCTGTGTATTATTTGGCCAATATTACATTTATTTCACTGCAGCTGTGGTAAAGTACGCGAACACCACGTGAGCGGTCACTACGGGAACCAGAAAGTGTCCGACTTCACGTCTCCGTTTGCAGCTCCTCCCCGCCTGCACGCGGCTACTCTCGCCGATCGGTTACATCCAGCCGCAGCCGATGTCGAACACACCTAATAATAGTCTGGGGCTCGCGCTGATGACGTTACGAGAGGGACGCGCCTTCGTCCCTTGTACACACCCCAACCTCTTGACCCCTCCCCCCACGTCAAATCAGGGACACAAAGCGAGGCGCAAAGAAAAATGAAGCGCAAAGGAAAGCTTGCGCCGCAGAGGCACGGATGACTGAAACGCGGATTTAAAGGAGCGGCGCAAAGGGAAATATGTGTTGCAAAGTCAATGCTGCTGAAGTTTTACTTTGCTAAACTTTATTTTTTCTCTCAGTGGTTAACTTTTCTTTTGCAATAATTTTTTTTTTACTTGCAAAAAAGCAAAAAAAATTCTCAATACTCTTATTTTTATTTGCAAAACATTTTTTTTTTTGCAAAACATATTTTTTTTTGCAAAACATTGTTTTATTTTGCAGATATATATGGCCCTATATTGACTCCATACACAAAGGGCTCATAAATATATTTTACAAGCACACTTTTTGCTTGTTGTTGCCACTCTAGTGCTGGATTGTGTGGCAGCAAAGGCTCAGAAAACACAACCGAAAGCTCACGGTCACTTGTCATCATCAGTCGAAGGGGGGAAAAACAGGCTGCTGTCTGTAAAAACAAAAAGAAAGAACATTTGCAGTGAATATATGGTGTGAATAGGCCTGTACGCCCAATAATGCATGCAAAATAGAGCATTAAGGGAAAAAAACCCTGACAATTGAGTAGCATACTGCTCTCATTGAGCTATAATAAACACAATGTCTTCAAATGAGGATGTTTTTGAACAAGGGCTTGGGAGGAAATCCCCTTTTCCCTAATGAGGTTTAAATTACAGGGTTGTGGTGGGGTTTTTTTTTTTTGCAACAATGTTGTTCATTTTTACTGCCTGTGTATTTCACTGCTGTGCAATAACAATAGATTTTGCAAACCAGAGCCAAGTTTTAATCTCCAAGGCTGTTTTAGTTTGGTTTCAAACTTACGTCATGTTCCAGTTTTAACGTGACAGCAGACTCAAAACAATCATATCACATGGATAATAGTAGAATAGAATGGCAAACGCGTCTCCTCAGAGTGATGCAAGGACAGACTCTGTTTTATAATCTATTGAGAAAGACTTTGATATTTGTGTTGTTGTGTGAGTGTTTATAGATGTCAGTCAATTCAAAGTTTTATTTTTAATTGAATAAATGACATGTTCATTAACAAGTCAACCAGTCACAATTATCTGTATATAAATATCTGCCCCAATATAGATAATTCAAAGACATTTAATTATAGTGGCAGATGAAATCAGTGAATAGACATTTTCCATAAATGTATTTTTAAGCACATTATTTTACTATTATTTACGATAAATAAACACATTAAAATGACAGCCCTGTTTATATATGTTTTGGCTTCCAAGCTAATTGTAATATAGTCCACTGAAGGCAAGTTTGTAGAGAACCCAAGCAAAACGTGATCAAACATAAAGCAAAGGCATGACATGGCATGAACTCAGCATAAACGTGGACATGAAGCTTACCAACAGGTTTACTAAAGTTTAACCTCCTGATTTTGTGCTATCGAAACAAATTATTTATATTATTTCAGACGTCATTTGCTCACTATCAAAGGCGACCTTCTACACTGATTAGACCTTCGGTGAGATGATAAATTAATTTATAAATCAAATTGAGAAGCTGAGATACAGCAGGTATATGAGGATGTCAGCGATTATCCATATCTCACCTTTGAATTTGATAGTTTATCAGCGGTTGCAGTTAACAGCACTGTGTTTTTGGTCATTTAGATACTGTTATCAGGAAAACCATGCTGTCAGCATGTTAAGAGCAATTTATGTCTCGTGTTGGCAGATAATAGAGGCCATTTCAGCACATTCATGATATGTTATGTCCCCATAAACTGTTAGACAGAAGTGCATGTTTAGAACAGAAATACACGTTCAGAAATGTTGAAAATGTCAAAAATCAAAAGATGATGTATTCTGAGAAACCATTTATAGAAACCGTCCTGTGCTGTTTAGATTTTAAAACAGAACACTTAAAGGGTTAGTTCACCCAAAAATGAAAATTCTGTCAGTAATTTCTCACCCTCATGTTGTTCCAACCGCGTAAGACCTTCGTTCATCTTCGGAACACAAACTAAGATATTTTTGATGAAGTCTGAGAGCTGATCACTTCTCCATAGGTTGCTAGGTGGCCCAAACTTGCTGGCCCAGAAAAGTTATTAAAGAGATTGTTAATATAGTCCAAGTGACTACAGTGGCTCAATCTTAAGTATATCAAGCGACGAGAATACTTTTTGTGCGCAAAAACAAACAAAAATAACGACTTTATTCCACTATTCATTTCCTTTTCTCTGGGCCTCGTAGTGTTTTTGCGCAGCGCGTCTGTGTTACACGTCACCACGTAGGCTCACTATTGGCCGACGCTGGTCACGTGTGTGATGCGTGGTGACGTGTAACACAGACGCGCAGCGCAAAAACACTACGAGGCCCAGAGAAAAGGAAATGAATAGTGGAATAAAGTCGTTATTTTTGTTTGTTTTTGCGCACAAAAAGTATTCTCGTCGCTTGATATACTTAAGATTGAGCCACTGTAGTCACTTGGACTATATTAACAATCTCTTTAATAACTTTTCTGGGCCAGCAAGTTTGGGCCACCTAGCATCCTATGGAGAAGTGATCAGCTCTCAGACTTCATCAAAAATATCTTAATTTGTGTTCCGAAGATGAACGAAGGTCTTACGCGGTTGGAACAACATGAGGGTGAGTAATTACTGACAGAATTTTCATTTTTGGGTGAACTAACCCTTTACATTTACATTTACATTTACATTTATTCATTTAGCTGACGCTTTTATCCAGAGCGACTTACAATTGCTATATATGTCAGAGGTCGCACGCCTCTGGAGCAACTAGGGGTTAAGTGTCTTGCTCAGGGACACATTGGTGTCTCACAGTGGATTCGAACCCGGGTCTCTCACACCAAAGGCATGTGTCTTATCCACTGCGCCACCACCACCCCTTTAATGGCAACTTTTTACCCTTAAACTCTGACATCTTCCAAAACCAAAATCAATTAATTAATATGGTTGAATTCAGTTAAAATGTCAGAGTTAAATATGTTTAATGGTTGGTTACTGATATTAGATTAGTTGTTAGTGGAAAACAAGCAGATCAAGCTGTGATTTGTAATAAGAATTTCTGTCTATCCAAAAAATACAAAAACACAAAAAATGATTCTTAATTTCAACATAATTACTCTCCACATTAAATCCCATGCAAAGTATACTTGCAAAGCCAACCCGATCTCACGGGAAAATGTACAAATTTTACAAAGTGGCTAATTCGTACGAATTCATACGACCTCACTCGTACGAATTAGTATGATTTTTGCAAAATCGTACATATTTTACGAATTGGCCAATTCGTATGAATTCATACGAATGACCTACCCCTGACCCCGCCCCTAAACCTACCCATCACGTGGGTTTAGACAAATCGTACAAATTCATACGAGTGAGGTCGTACGAATTCGTACGATTTAGCCATCTTTTTATCATTCGTACGAATTCGTACGAATTGGTCGTGAGATAGCGTTGTGCAAAGCATACAGTTTCAGTTGTCAACATCTAAAAATTTTACTTTTTGTTACATTTTTGTACTTGATTGGTTCACATTTGTATGGAAGCTTGTTTCCGCCACAGAATAAAAAATAAAAAAGGTAATTGCGACTTTTTTAATCTCACAATTCTGAATTTTTTTCTGAAAATTGCATGATATAAAGTCGCAATTGTGATTTATAAAGTCAGAATTGCATGATATAAAGTCGCAATTGCGTGTTATAAAGTCAGAATTGCGAGATAAAAATACGCAGAGATAGAGATGAGACACAATACAATTTTTTTTAAATATCGCGTACCCCACCTTTAAAGGTGCAGTAAGCGATTTCTGAGAAACACTGTTGATATTTGAAATCAACTCACACAAACACACCCCTCCCTTCATTGCTCCGCCCCCCAAAATGCATGAACATGCTAGAGTGGATAAAATGAAGATGACAAACTAATTTTGATTAATAAACGAATTCAATTCTCACTAAATGCAATTACTGCTGACCCCAATGGTCGATATGTCATTGTCTCGGGCCTCCTATTTCAAACACCCGTTCTTTTGGTAAATGTGTATGCCCCTAACTGGGACGATACTGAATTTGCCAATAAGCTTCTGTCATCTCTCCCTAATTTAGATACACATCGACTGATCCTTGCAGGAGATCTTAATTGTACAATTAACCCATTGCTCGATAAATCTAGCCCTAAATCTACCTCACCTTCTGCAATGTCGAGGGTCTTCTCAGACTTCTTGAGACAAAATGGCTGTGTAGACCCATGGAGGTTTCAAAATCCAACCTCCAAACAATTCTCTTTCTTTTCTCATGTTCACCATTCTTTCTCAAGGATAGACTACTTTTTTATAGATAGCTCGTTCATCCCTGCAGTGAAATCGGTTGAATACTTGGCCATCATCATTTCAGATCATGCACCACTCATCTTAGACCTTTCGTTCACTTTGAACGTTAGAGAGCAACCCTTCTGGAGACTTAATTCCCTGCTGCTTTCAAACGAGAAATTTTGCGAACATGTGGCTACTAATATAGATACTTTTCTGGAAGTAAACAAGAAGGAAGGTATATCATATTCCCTACTTTGGGAAACCTTAAAAGCGTACTTAAGAGGACAAATTATCTCCTATGTAGCACATGTCAATAAAGAACGCCGCAAACAAATACAAGACCTGACGGATTCAGTTTTTAATTTAGACCGCAAATATTCTGAAAGCCCTTCCCCAGAATTATATAAAGAACGGATAGCTCTACAGTCTAAGCTCAATCTTCTATCCACCAACCAGGCTGAATACTTATTACTGCGGACCCGGAGCACTTACTATGAGTATGGAGAAAAAGCTAGTCGATTGCTGGCTCACCAGCTGAAACGTCAGGCTGCTTCACGGCTCATACCCCAAGTGAGAGATCAGGATCAAAACATAGTCACCAACCCAAAGGAAATCAATGATACTTTTGCAACATTTTACTCTACACTTTATACGTCTGAATTTCCATTAGATGTTACGAATATGAACAGTTTTTTAGATAATTTAGAATTACCTAATATTGAGCCTGGAGACAGGGAAATGTTAGATCAACCTCTTGCACTGACAGAGATCGCTGCAGCCATCGGAGACATGCGAACTGGTAAATCTCCAGGACCCGACGGTTACCCCCCCGAATTTTTTAAGAAATTTAAAGATAAACTTGCACCTATTATGCTAGAAGTATTTAATGAATCATTGGGAAACGGTTCCTTGCCCCCAACCCTCACACAAGCTAAGATTACACTACTCCTCAAAAAGGACAAGGACCCCACCAACTGTGGCTCTTACCGTCCTATCTCCCTCCTAAATGTTGATATAAAAATTTTAGCCAAGGTAATGGCACATCGCTTAGAATCCGTTCTCCCCAAAGTAATCTCCGAGGATCAGACTGGTTTCATAAAGGGCCGCCACTCTTTCTCAAATATTCGCCGACTTGCTAACGTCATCTACTCCCCCGGTCCTTCCTCGACTGCAGAAGCTGTAATCTCTCTGGATGCGGAGAAGGCGTTTGACCGGGTGGAGTGGAAATACTTGTTTGCCGTATTGGAGAGGTTTGGGTTCGGTGACACGTTTCTGGCATGGATTCGTCTGCTCTATTCGTCCCCACAAGCATATATTCAAACTAATCAATCTCATTCCAAATTTTTCCCCTTGACACGTGGGACACGTCAAGGATGTCCTCTATCCCCGCTCCTGTTTGCAGTGGCAATCGAGCCTCTTTCGCTTGCTTTAAAGTCGTCATTGTTATTTCGGGGGGTTGGACGTGGGACTGAGGAACATCGCGTCTCTCTGTATGCAGACGATCTCTTGATCTATGTAAGCAATCCAGAAACCAGCATCCCTGTAATTGTATCACTATTGAATAATTTTGGTTCTTTTTCTGGCTACAAACTCAATTATCAGAAAAGCGAATGCTTTCCCATTAATGATTTGGCAATGCAAATTAAACAAGAAGCAGTCCCCTTTCACTTAACACACTCCGGTTTCAAATATCTTGGAATAAACATTACGCGTTCTTTCACCTCTCTTCTTGGGGCTAATTTTACACCTTTAGTTAACCAAATGAAAGCTGACTTTCAAAGGTGGGGCTGCCTACCTCTGACTATTGCAGGGAGGGTACAATCGGTGAAGATGAACGTACTCCCAAAATATTTGTATTTGTTTCAATGTTTACCGTTATTCCTGACTAAATCATTTTTTAAATCAGTTAACACATCCATTACCTCCTTCATCTGGAAGAATAAAGTTCCAAGAGTCAATAAAAGCTTACTTCAGAGGGGTCGCGATGTGGGGGGACTAGCTCTCCCCAGTTTTATCCACTACTATTGGGCAACTAACTTGCAGAAAATTTTATTCTGGCTCCATGTGCCAGACACCGACTGGTGTACACTTGAGGCACACTCTTGCCACTCGTCCTCTCTCCCTGCTTTGGTGTACTCCTCCCTGCCTACAAAGTGGTCCAAGTTTACCTCCAACCCCATAGTATTGTCCACCCTTAGAATCTGGGCCCAGTTCCGAAACCATTACAAATTCACCTCTCCCTCCCCCCTTAGCCCTATTTGTAAGAATCATTTATTTCCAGCCTCCTCTCTCGACTTAACATTTACTCAGTGGGGCAGGAAGCAGCTTTCCTGTTTTAAAAGCTTGTACTGTAAAGAAAGGTTCGATAGTTTTGATAATATATGCCAGAAATATGATCTCTCACGCAGTAATTTTTTTAGATATCTCCAAGTACGCCACTGTGTCAAAGCACTGTTCCCTTCCTTCCCGGTCCTCCCTACTGAGGCAGCATGGGAAGAAATGACCCACCTCCATCCAAAAAAAGGACTGATATCACAACTATATTCTCAATTTATGTCTCTGGAAAACCATGACCTTTCAAAAATTAAGAACGGGTGGGAAGGCGAATTGATGGTTGAGTTGTCGGACAGACACTGGGAGAATGCACTACGAAGGATTAACTCATCCTCATCCTGTGCACGCTTGGGGCTTATTCAGTTTAAAGTAGTGCATAGGGCTCATTTCAGTAGGGCTAGGTTAGCAGATATATATCCAGGAACAGACAGGAGTTGTAATAGATGCTCCCTCTCTCCAGCTGATTTAACTCACACGTTTTGGTTGTGCCCTCGTCTAAATCAATATTGGTCATCTGTTTTTCAAACTTTATCCGAAGTCATAAAAATTCAAATTAAGCCCTGTCCGTTGATTGCAATATTTGGTATTCCAAAGGAGACCTTAACTTTAACCCGAGACCAATCGGACATTATCGCTTTTACATCACTTCTTGCCCGTCGTAGAATCTTATTGGTTTGGACATCCGCTACTCCACCAGCGGTAGCCGCATGGTTAAGTGATGTTTTATTTTTTCTCAAACTAGAAAAAGTTAAATTCACGTTGAAAGGGTCCGTCCAGAAATTTTACTTAAAATGGCAACCATTTGTGACATATTTTGAGAATCTCAAAGTATTGCCTGAAGTATGAGACTCCTTTATATTTTACAATTTACTACTTCTTCTCTCTGTTTCCTTTTTTATTTTTATTTTTTCTATATATGTTTATTCAAATCAATGGTCAATTACCTTGATGTGGTGGGAACTGAGTAGCCTGACTGACAATTGTGAAACTGTGAGTTTAAAGACCTGTTAATCAATTTGGGGCGAAATGTGGGCATGCAGCTGTGTGCTTGTTTTCAATGTGTAGATCCCTAAAATTTTTCGAAGTACTGTGTAACAAACAAAATGGAAAAAGATTGTTTTCCCAGAATGTTGTCAAAATTTGGGAGGTGGGTAGGGTTGCCATTAAGTAGTGTTTTTTTTTTTTTTTTTTTTTTTTTTTTTTTGGGGGGGGGGGGGGGTTGTATAAGGTTGTAGTTGTTTAAGATAAAATGAAACTGGAGAACTGTCTCATTTCCTGTAAAATGTAACACCTTTGATTCTCCAATAAAAAGATTTAAAAAAAAAAAAAAAAATGAAGATGACAAACTCGCAGTGCTTTTTTTTTTCATTGATATTCCTTTGACATTTTCTCTTTTTTTAATGTCTCTCAGCCACCTCTCTTTCTACAGTCTTTCTTCAAATCTCCCTCTTGCTCACTCTCTCTCCTCTCCCGTCATGAGTGGACACGCCCCCTCCTGCTGATTGGCTACAAGTGTGTTGTGCTGCTCAGTCTGATCCACTTTCAACTGTGTTTCTCAGAAATCACTTACTGCACCTTTAAACGTTCACTTAATTTTAATAATAATAATAATTCTACGCCCACCACACACCAGCTTATTGGTGGAGAGGAGACAATACAATAATACGTTAATAATAATACGACAAAATCATACGACAATAAAACAACAATAATACGTTATTTGTCATTTCTTTTAATTATTTGTGAAATTTACTATAACTTTTTGAGTGAAAATTGTTTCAAAGTAAATCTTACACCAATTTTTTTTCAGTGCAGTTTGATTAAATCAGTGAACAACCACTTTTTTTCCGACTGAAATGACCTAATTGTAAGTAAGCAATAAACACTTAACAACAACTTTGTTGTTTTCCACTTAAACAAGCTGACAGAACAGAGTGAGTGTGTATTCAGCTCAGATTTACAATGTGTATAATGAAGTTCAACTTGCCAAGTGTCCTTGGCACAAGATATTTCGGACTCTCTAAAGGACCATGCTGTTTTCCTCATTTTTCACAGTTTTTGATTTCCTAGACCAAAAAAAAAAAAAAAAAAAAAAGCATCACTAGAGGTCATGCAGTGCAGAATTTTAGAAGCAGTCGTTAGCTCAGTCAGTGGATAACCTTGGTCATGACACCATAAGCTGCTCTAAGCCGCCCTCTCAAAAAAGCACACAGCACATAAATTCCAGGAGGATGACATCGTTTGCTCAAGGATTATGGACAGATTCTCCAGTTTTCTCAGCTGGATGTGTGAGTATGGCACCTCTCCTTTCCCAACACACAGAGAATTGTTCTCCAAGTCACATGCAGGAATGAATTGTTTGTTTTGACGGTGACCCCCAGATTGCGCAGTAACGTCTTCCCATCTTACCCTGTGTTCTTCAGTAAAGTTTCCTGCATGTATATCACTGCATTGCCAAGTTCACACCAATATTGTTAAAGCTGAACCAATGCATTAGCAATGGAATGCAATGCCACAACTTCCATTTCAATGCTGAGAGACAGTTTTCTTTAGTCAGAGACCGTATAAAGTGGAGATGGACCTCTTGTAGAAATATGAATGGAAGTAATCACAGCAATCAATATGGCGGCTGCTGGAATGAAAGTCCCGGCTTTGAGTTAAAAGGGCCAATTGCAAGTACTGTAGATGCACAAGTGCATTAACTGGACCAACCTGGAAAAAAATTCCTAGAGCTGTCAAAGTTAGCTCAAGATATTAATTAATGAAATATGTGCAATATACAATTACAATAACAGAAGATCCTGAAATGTCCGTAAACCTCTGTGATCTTCTGCAAACCCTGTTATCCTGTCTCAAGTCACATCCAAGTCGTCTCATTTGTCTTGTCTGCTCCCTTGTGTGTGTGTGTGTGTGTGTGTGTGTGTGTGTGTGTGTGTGTGTGTGTGTGTGTGTGTGTGTGTGCGTGTGTGTGTGTAAGTGTGTGTGTGACTCCCTGTTAGACAAACCCAGTTATCATCTGCATATTCATTCAATTCAAAGATTCTATTGTTATCGATTCTCCTGTTCTTCATTATTCACCTTCATTGGATTGTGTCTTGCCTAACAATAAATGTACCTGTTAATTGTTCATCTGACTCTCCTATCATTATGTCCAAGCCCTGGTGTGACAGAAACTTCATTAGCACTTCACTAGTGATTATCAATGATTTTTAAAGAGTCCTCCTATAATATATATATTTTTTTCGTTTTGTCAGAATACTACACTGCTCATTTAGAATTGGGGTCTGTAGAAATGTAGAAACAATTCTCAATTGACCGTTCGCAAAGACCCGCCCCCTTTATTTTCTGTTATGTCCGACAAGCCACGCCACTCTCTGGCCACGCATCATGTTCTCATGTACGCAGCAAAACATACATCGATCGTGGAGCAGAGAGGACACTGACAACGCGCTGACAGACAGGACAGACCAGGTTACTTTTGATACGAGACAAAGTCTTATCTTTCAAATTTGGTCATTTTTTAAAGAAATTTAAACAATACCGTTTTGTGGCTCTTTAATGTGTCTGACAGATCGCTGTAGAGGCTCAGTTAAAGCTGCTCGTGAACCCATCATCTCTTCCTTCTAGTTAATTTATAGCATCAAATAAACATGAATGAGCATAAGAAGGAATGTTGTTTTAACCGCGGAAAGAGGTCAGTGCACACCGTTTTTCAAGTTCAAGTCCTCCAACGTTAATCTACTAACTCTCCTGACTGCTTTGTCGGACGAAAATGACGGATTCGGCGGATGGCGGATTATGATTTGGACAGATCGCCTGTCAATCAAACTCCCTGCGAAGGGCCAATTGCTAGTAATTGAATACAAAGAATCGGCACATTACTAATTAAAAGTGAAATTTTGAAATAGAAAGACTGAAAAAGTATTTTCTTGTAAAACATACTCCAATTATCATTGTTTTATTTACAACTTCTAAAACAATTTATTTTTTATTTTTATTTTTTTACAAGCCTTAAAGAGACTTGCCTTAATATGGACTTTGCTATAGTGGACCACAGGAACAGGTTTCAGTTTGTATAAATATTAAAATACTTGACATTCTCTAATCTAAGAAAAGGCTTTTCAGAGCTCTTTGCAAATGTAATCATGGGTATTTTTAGTGCAAGAAGATTTTTAACATGCACCCACCTGTTTCTCTTATCTATCACTTTAAGATTTACCTCCTTAGTGAGCAGAAAGCAATTTTCTCCTTCTCTCCAAAGAATCACTGATTGAACAGTGATTGAAGAGCCAGAGCTTGGCAGCTGTGCTTAGTCTGCCAGATCGTCTAGAACAGAAACAGGAGCAGTACAGTAATATTTCATTCTTCAAAAAATAATAAGCCATATATGTTTTCTTTACTGCAGGAATTATAAGTGAGGAAACCTTTGAAAAAAAAAAGAAAGTACACTTTAGCATCCTTTAAAAAAAGACTTATCATGGAAACAATATACTTTAAAATATACTTATGTTTGAATGTTTCAAACATGTTTCAAACACTGAATGTTTGCAGATACAATTATGCAATTAAATGAAAAATGTATTACAGTTTAAATTTACATTAAATAAATTTAACAGAGGCCACCCCTGAACTCTCTTTGCTCCCTTCTTAACTGGCACTCCAGCGGTTTCCGGCTCTGCCTTGGCGGTCATCGGATCCACATTGGTGTCCTGCTCCGCCATGTTTCCCCATCATCGCCAGCTCCACCGTTGTCTCCATCTTGCCAGCTTTATCTCTGCCAGCTCCACCGTGGTCTCCGGATCTGCCCTGGCTTCCTCCACCTTGGTTCCCTGCTCTGCTAGACCTGGCTTAGACTGCGTTTAAGTCCAATTTTTAATGCCTTTCCCTTGCTAACTTCACTCTGATGTATGTCATTGCTTACGTTGCATGAGTGCCCACTACTGGCGGAAACCTTGAAATGCGTTTAAATGGAACGCTTGATCACTTGGAATCTGCAATGGATTTATTATAGTTTTTTCCTTACAAATTTGTTTTACCAACCAGTCTGTAGGCCTGTATGCATGCTTGGGCTGTTGGAGAACTGAACATAGCCTTGGTCTCTGGCTCCGCCTTGGTTCCCCGCTCTGCTAGACCTGCCTTATAAGGGGTTTTCACACCTGGTAGTTCTAGGAACTTTGTTCTAGGAACTAGCCACTAGGGTGGTTGCCTGAGAACTAATGGTTCCCTTGGGAACATTTTCTTGGTTGCATTTGCACCGCCACTAGGAACTCTGAAGTGACGTAAGCCGTGCTTGTTGTTGTGACTTTTATTTCGGCGACGCGGTAGACCTTTATTTTGACAGCACTGAGAACGCCAGAGTCTGAGCACACAGTGCTCACATTCCCTGTGTTCATTAGTTTAAGATCTGTCTAACAGTCTAATGCGTTATTAGATAGAACTGTATTATACATAGAAAGTAGACAGTAATGAAAAGCTATTAGCATATGCCGTGTGGTTGATGTCCAGTGTTGCTAGCTGAGCAGAAATACATAATCATGTTTGACTTGGTCCCCTCAAAGTTGCGTTGGATTTTCTCCTTAGTGTAAAGATTAAGAGGCCCATATATCACTGTTTTCCATGTACGTAGAGTTATTTTCTGGAGTAAATATATAGGCATAATCTGTGTGTTTACACAGCTTCTTTTTTTTTTTCTTTTTTTTAATGGCGGGTGTTTGTGTTTCCTGCTGGCCAATCAGCGTACAACAGCGTACACTAACGTCACTAGCCGCGTTTCCATTACCCTTCAAATTGCGCAAATTGAAATTGCGAATTGAAAATATGCCTAATGAAAACACGTCAATTTCGCAAAAACTCTCATTTATCGCAAAAAAGTTTTTAAACTCACATGAGGTGGTTTTTCAGGCAATTTAATGGAAATGGCATCATTTCGCAATAGTTTTTTGTTGACATTTAGAAAAAAACAAGAAAGTTCTGAAATGGAAAACGCGCCTACTGGTAGTTTCTATAGTACTGTTTTAGACCCTACTCTGAAGTAGGAACTAAATTAGTTCCATCAAAAGGAGCCTCGTTCCTGCGGTGCGAACACGCCAAAAAAAAACGGGTACTTCCGTCAATAGTTCTAGGAACTATGAAAAGGTTCTTCCGGTGTTAAAGCCCCTATTCTCTGGCTCCACTTTGGCTTCCTGGTCTCCACTTGGGCTTCCAGCTGGGTCCACTTCCGTGTCACGGGCCGGGTCCTCCATCCCTCCTTCTTTCTCCGCCTCCGCTCCATCTCCCTCCTGGACTCTTTTTGTTTTGTGGAGCATCTGGAAGCCTCTCCTTAAATGAGAGGTTCTGTCATGTTTTTTTTTTTGTTTTTTTTTTGTTTGGACTTTTATGTTTAGTTTGATTTAGTTAGAAACAGTTCTATCTTGTTGATCTAGTTTTTTCCAGTGTATATAAGCCCTAGTGTTTGCTGTGTTAACTTTCACTCAAAGGCTATTCCTGTTCTTCGTGTTCCTTGGTTTCCAGTTCCACTTAAGTTTTGTTTATTTTGTAAAATATTCTGCACTTAGTTCCTTGTCTCCACCTTCCTTCCCTTTCCCATGAAAACCGTGACAGTTACATTTAAGAAGTGTTTTTTGACCCACGTAAGTACAACTTAAGTATGTCTTTTTATGTGATTTCATAATTGTGTTGTTTTTGAAATAACTGCTGGATGTTCTGATAAAAATGTATGTCAACTAAAATACACTTTAATGTAATTTCCATTCAACTTGTGTCATATTTTAAACAAATTTGTAATGATTAAGTTGCACTTTAATACATTTAACACATTTTTACTTTAAATGTAGTATTAAATAACAAACTTAAAATTCTAAACAGGTACTTTAGTATGTTAGTCAAGACATTAAAATATGTTTAAGCATGACAAAAGATTATTAAAACATACATTTAAAATATACTTTAAATGAAAACTTTTTGTAACACTTTAGTTTAAGGTTCAGTTTCTTATTGCATATTATAGGATATTGGCAGTTTATTAGTAGGCTATTTATGAAGCACATATTAATGCATTATTTTGCATGACCATATTCTACATCCCTTAATCCTACCCAATACCTAAACTTAACAACTATCTTACTAACTAATAGTAAGCAGTAATTAGGAGTTTATTGAGGCAAAAGTCATAGTTAAAAGTTAGTTTATTGTGAGAATTGGACCCTATATATACTACAAGTGCACATTCCATTAAGCACACTTCTTTTTTCTCCAGTGAACATGAAATTTTGTTGTCATCATTTACTCACCTTTGCGTTGTTGTTGTTTTTTTTGTGCAAATGCAATAAAAGTAAATGTCACTTTAATAAAAAATAGACATATGTGAATGAGACAATTGCTGACGATGGAAACCCCAAAAATGAATGATCATTTGTTATTGGATGAAATGTTCATTTAAAGAATTTTGAATGCAGACTTTGGGATCTTGGGAAACCTCAACATATACTGTTAAGAAGTCACTGTTAAGAAGTTTACTGAAAAGCATGCAAAATCACTAGGATCTGAAAATCTCATTGCTGTCTTGGAGAAGCAACTGAGATATTAAGAAACAAATTTTCCTTCAATCAGTGTCCAGTAGAAGTTGTAAGAGACAGGTAGAGTGAGAGGCTGGGAGAGAGGAGGAAGGGGAAAGGGGAAAGTAGGAGGGACAGAAAGAGAGAATAAGAGGAACTGTGCGTATCCTCCAAGAGAGAGGGTGGGTTGGGTTAAACTGGCACTTAAAAGAGCTGACTGGGATTGTTCTGTGCCTGATTAACAGGGGGAAGAGGGAGAGAAGGACAGAGATAGGAAACACACACTTGACGGGAGCATCCAGCAGTGAGTGTGAAGACGGCTCCTCAGGGAACTTTGATTCCTGCACTTTTCCCATTCCTCACGTCGCAGCTGTTGTCCATTATGCACCGGGCAGTGGTGCTGCTGACTCTCATCAGCACGAGCACAGCTCTGAAACCCGAGTGGACCCCGGGGGATTATTCTAAGACAGAAGAAGGGGCTGAGAGGTTCGTGAGCGACTACAACTCAACCGCCGAGGAGGTCTTTTACTTCAGCACAGAGGCCAGCTGGAACTACAACACTAACCTGACTGACCACAATTCCCAGCTGCAGGTAACAGTCAATGTGTTTGACAGACATCCAGAAACATTGCTTATATAGTCTGACAGGGTACAACTGCCAAACGTGATGTAATATAATTCAAGACTGACTTCCATGAATTTAGGTTGTATGGCTCTGCTGGAAGTCCTTTTTTTACACATGAGACCGTTGAATCAGCCATTTCAACATCTCTTTGGACAGCCTGTTATAAGATATTGTTTTTGTCTTCCAGTGGGTCTTATTATTCATATTATGATTTATAGTTTTATAGGACTCTTGTAAACTTTCACTAAAGGGTAGGACCAAGAATTGGGAGTTTACTTAGTAACATTCTGCAAAAGTGTAACAGTTGAGTTAAATGACATGACTAATCATTACAATACTCCCACGTGTCATCATTTTGCTGCTCTTTCAGGGCTTAGGAATGAGCAACTTTGACTCAGAAAATAGACTAAAATTAGATAATTGTTGAAATGAAGTAAGAGGATGGATTTGAATGAAAATGATGGGGGTTAGCAGAGCTCAAAACATGGGCTTTGAAGAATTTGAGGAGAAACATTTGAGTTGTTGAGATCTCTCTGGTTTGGAGTTTGAGCGCAAGACTGAGTTTCAGAAGAAACTCTATTAAGAGATGGGTAATAACTGGGGGGTTTTTTTCTCAAAGGAAGAATCTGAGAAGACTTACACAAAAGTCTCCATTTTCTCTCTGTTCAATATCAATGCTGTCAAGGAGAAGCAATTGAAAAGCTAAAAACCCGTTTGGGATTTTCTTTCCTGTGGGATGCATAGTGTAAAAGTCCAACTCATGTTATGCAATGCTATCAGATCATATTTCTGATTTATGATATTCAGAAAAGCCAATCATTATTTTATGGACAATGTTATAGCCGATAACCAAGAAATTGTTGATCTGAAAAACAAAAATCAACTGTAAATGCTGCAAGTGAATTCAACACGGTATGAAAAACGGATAGTAATTTTGAGTTTTGTCTAAGATTATATTTAACAGTGTTTTTAAATTGTCAGTGCTATTAAATTGAAATTTTAGCAAGTGTTAGATGATGGCCAAGGTTATCTACCATGTAAAAAAAAATAATGATATGATCAATAGGTAATGACAACATATGTTTTTACATTGCTTTAACAAGTTTTAAGTCAGTTTAATGTAATTTAAGTTGAAATGACAAACCTCCAAGCTGATTGTACTTAAAAAATAAGGCAGCAACTTTTTTTATAATGTAAAATTAATTAAACATCAAATATCAGTGACATCGCTAAAAATGGTAACACTTTACAGAGAGGCTCCATTTGTCAGCATTAGTTTATACATTCGTTAATATAAACTAACACTGAAAAATACTTCTAAAGCATTTAGTAAACTTGAATAATGTTAATTATTAAGTAATATCAGTTATGTATGGACTTACGGTTACACTTTATTTTAAGGTGTCATTGTTTCAGTGTAATCATATTTAAGTACTGTGTAATATTATTTAACAACTATGTATCAACATGCAGTATAGGGGTAGGGTTAGGATTTGGTTGAGGGTTAGTTGCATGTAATTATGCATAATTTACTGTTATTACTATGGTAAGTACATGTAACATATAACAAGGACACTGTAAAATAAAGTGTATTTTAAACTTACCATAGAGTTACTGGGTAACACTTTATGCAGTGTCCTTGTTACATATGTTACATGTACTTATCATAGTAATAACAGTAAATTATGCATAATTACATGCAACTAACCCTCAACCAAACCCTAATCCTAACCCTAACCCTATAGTAAGTACATGTAGTTGCTTAATATTACTCAGTACTTAAATATATAATTACACTGTAACAATGACACCTTAAAATAAAGTGTAACCGAGTTACTGTTAGGCTTAGGGTTAGTTATTTGTAGTAATTATGCATAATTTACTGGTATTACTATAGTAAGTACATGTAGTAATGTGTAATTACGTCACATTAAAATAGAGTGTGACCAAAGTTGTATCTCTTAAGATTATTTAATGGAACTGAGCTAACGTGAGCTAACAATGAATGCCAGTGTGATCAATGCAGAGGCGAGGTGGTCACCATTGCTCTTCCCACACACACACAAGCCTCCTTCAGACAGCTGTCTCAACACTATATCACAGCTGTCTCAACACTCGCTCACAGTTTTTCAAATGGATGCTGGCACCGCACTCGCTGCTCAACATCTGAGCGAAACCTCAACAAAAAAGGCCGCAAAAAAGTTGATAGAAAGCTGGGCAGAACCTGAGCAATGCCTGGTGTGATGTCTATTATTTCAGACACATCAAACGAGTTGATCAAAGAGCCTCCGTTTCGGGCATCTCTATTGAAGGCGGCAGGCCAGGTTGTTGCTGTGAGCGAGGCTCTCTCTGACTGCGTATGAAGATAAAGCAGCACTGTATGAAAGCAACACACCCGTTGCACTCATTCCACAGAGAGCGCGGTCACAGGACACCCGGTCATGGTTGCTGGAGTAGGGATTTTTGTTTTCGAGTTCATCGTGACCGTATAGGCATCTTGATGGTGTGCGTTCAACAGATGAACGGTGGAGGTTATGCTAATGTAGCATGTGCTGTTGTTGAGGACTGCAGGGATTTAGTAAAAAGCAAGGGAAAAAGGGGAGAAAGTTGGAATTTGAAACTTCCAAGCAGCTTGGAGAAGAGCAAAAGTATGCATTTATTTTCTAATTGGAAAAGCCAAATTCGTAATTGGTGGAAAGCCGCGACTCCTAATGAACTGTGATGCTGTGCATGACGTCAAGCAAACATGGCGGCACCCAAGATGATAGTGATAAATATTAGTTTTAAGCAAATAAAATGCATATATGAGTCGAAATTCCTGCATTACATTATTTTGATAGAACCTTTTTTGCAGATTTAGGTGCGTAAACGTTTCAAATGAGCTGTTCTGTTGATCATTTGAAAAATATTTAACACGGATGCATAAACATTGGCATGGAGAGGAATAGTATATGATGGTAATTGGTTTGTTTTTTTCTCCACTTTGTTTTCTTATTTTTATTTTTTACTTTTAACTCTTTCCATACCCAGCAGTTTTTTTTTTTAAGTTGCCAGCAATTGCCAGCATTTATTAAATTTTTTTTGCTAAACTTTAATGGCCGCCATAATGTTGTGTTGTATGAATAATTGAACATGCAATATATGAAAAGAAAGAACAGGGCCTCTGCTTTAAAAGAAAACAAGTTTTTATTCTAGCTTTTATTCTAAAATGCATGCATTCTCTTTTTTTTATCAACACTTAAATATTGTATATAGTGCCCGTTCTGACAATTTGTGCTACCCGCTCAGATTTTGTTAGCTCCCATTAAAACAGTAGGCAGCACAATTCGATAGCGAAAAATGCAACCTATAAGATTGTGCTTCCAGCATCATATTCATGTGGTTTGAGGCTTTATTAACATCTATAGTATACGCTAAACCTACCCTTAAAACAATGGAAATATAGTGTTGGTAGCAAAATCTGATTTTTCCGTCAGAAGTTCAGAACACCCTCAAACGTAGGCCTTTAACAGTGAAAACATGGATTGCCCGAAAATTCCGTCAATGGCAGGGAAGTGTTGCGCGTCACATGACGGCAAATTATGTCGATGGCAGGGAAAGAGTTAATATAAAGCAACATGCTAATATTTCTATAGTTTTTATTTCTCTTAGCCTGTCCTCAACCGAACCACTGGCACAATGGTATTCCAAAAATGGCAAAATAACATTAAACACTAACATATCTCCTCCAATAGTAATCTTGTGCAAAAACACAGAAAATTATTTTAATGTGAACAATTACGCTCCTTATGGTCTGTATAAAATCCTGCTGGGAAAAGCATTTCCCTCCCTTTGCATGTGATTGTTAATTGTGTTTATAAAGTGAGTAATAATTGTAGTTCTTGAAACTGATCAGTATAATTTCTCCATTCTCAAATATGTTGATTGAAGTTTAGCAAAAATCTTAAATATATCTTAAAAATATCATTGGTTAGGTAAATACTAATTTCTTTTTGTGAAATAAATTAACTGTTGTATTTTTTGAAATTTTTTTGGTAATCTATCCCCATTTAATCACTTAAGTGATATTCAGAGATTTTATTATGATAGTAAAGAACTTTATTTTTGTGATATCACTGTTTTTATTATTATTTAAATTGTGCAGCTGTAGAACCACATTTAATGCCAAATATCTGATTTGTTTCAATATCTGAAATTGTTTATGTAAATGCTTCCCTTGAGTCTGCATTATTTATGCGGCGAATTCCTCAAATCCACTTTCCTGCCATGCCACTCCCATTGTGGCATGGAAGCACTCGCTTCCACATCTATGGCAAAGTGGCCGTGTAGCCCATCATTTCATTTCTGTGTTGAGTGAGGCCAGTCGGTGCATCAGATCAAACAGGCTCTTTAAATTAGTCTCTAAAAAGCACACACACACACACACACACACACACACACACACACACACACAGTGGCGGATTTAGCAAATCAGGGGCCCAAGGCGAAGGTAGGCTATGGGCCCCTACCCATCCAATCTTTTAAAGAGAACGAAAAAATATGTACCGACTGAATGGTGGAAAGGCAGGTAAAGCTAATCTACGGGGAAGTAAAGGTTTGAGAGGAGAAAAAAACGTCCCCTTTAAACCCTGCATAGGCTACACTTCTTTACTCCTAAACAGAAACATGTTACAATGTTTACATGGTACAATTTCTGGTAAGCTATGTTTTTTTTGCTTGGCAAATTTCACCATTTCGATTCAATTCTTGTGATTTGATTCAATATTGACTCATTTGGATAAATATTAGGTAACGTTTCACTAGACAGGCGTTACTTTTTCTCAAAAAAAAAAAAAAGCCCTATCAGCTGGTATAATTTAAGGTTAAAATAAGTAATATAGTAGGCTACACATATTTAGCCATATACTGTCTATAGCTCTTTTTTTCTAGCCAATTAAATGGCTTTCCTGAGGTAAATGTTATGTGACGATTGTTCTCCAGCTGTTTTACCTCTTTCCGCGGTTGAAAAACACTTATTGATCGATATTATGAATGAGGAATATACATTTTGGTAAGCTATACGGTAGCTTTCAACATTGTTAATTAATTCGTGTTTATTTACTATTAGGTAGAGATGATCAGTTCACGTGCCGTTATAGGAATCTGTCACGTCACATTAAAACGGCAAAACGGTATTTATTGTTTGAATTTCGTAATAGAATTGACAGAATCCGAGAGAGCTCTGAGATTTTTTTAAATATCATGATTCATAAACTGCTCAGTTTTGTCTGTCGATCTCCGTGTCCTCTTTGCTTCACGATTTTTCTGTGCTTTGGACGTTGTTGTTCCTGATCTGTATCCCCAACAGTAGCCATAAAAAAGTTTGTCATCTTTGGCAGCGTTCCCAAATATCAGGGTCTTTTCACTTTTTTCCTTTTATTTGAGCCGCTTGGGTAACTTCGAAACTTTAAATTTTCGCGTTTATACTCGTCTTGCTCTGGGGATCAATTGCTCCAGTCCTACTGTTTGGCTACTGCGTGCTGTTTATCTTTCGCGCCGAGCACTTTTTCGGACTTTTTGCTTTCCTCCCGCTTCCTCCTTTTTTCAGCACCGCTTGGGTAGCTAGCTTCGCTTCATTTTTACTCTGTCTACTACTCTGTACACTCTGTCTGTCAATCACTTCTTTTTCTCCGTCAGTTTTTTTTGCACAGCCTTGTCACTTTCGCAGATGCGCACTAAAAGTGAGATAATGGAATAGTCCAATGTTGTGAGGCGGGGGGGCCCCCTCCTGTCTGCGACACTAATGATTGATGCCATTTTTCGCAAATGGTGTTTTAGAAATATATAATAAAAAAAAAAAAAATTGCCGACCTTTGCCTAATGGTAAAGTCCGCCCCTGCACACACACACACACACACACACACACACACACACACACACACACACACACACACACACAGGCATCTTTAACAACTGTTTGGTTCCTTCAAGGACAGAATGAGGTGGAAAACACGTACAATCTGCTCTGAAAACTCACATTCCATACCCGTCAAACATCTGCCGACAAGAGAGAGTATTTAGGGAGGTTTGCATGGATGATTCAGAGCCAAGTGCACATGACTGAGCTCTAAAGCTTGTCACCCTTTTGATGGTATCAGTCACAAGTTATTATTTTACTTTTTTATGTCAAGCCTTGAACCTTGCACCCTATTACGACTTATCATCACTTTCTTGCATAAACATGACAGAACAAATGGGACCTTGGAAGAAGAGGTGGAAAAACAAGAAGCTAGCAGTCTTTATCTCTGAGGAAAACGGAGTGTGAACAAGCAAGTGAAGGATAGCAGATAATAGAGATAAATACACATGTCACCAGCTTGCTAATCAGTGATGGAGGAAAATAAACTGTGGAAGGGAGCTCATCTCCACTCGGGTCAACAAAGGCATCACCCCATGAACTAATGAGTGCACTCGCTGTGACAGGGCCAATGCGCCCTGCGGTTATCATAACAGAGAAGGGATGCTGGGGTCAGACGGTCCACAGCGGGACACGGTAAAACTTCAAAAAAGCATGACGCACCCAAGACCAGGAAACAATAAACCTTTAGGAAGAATGTACACTAAAAATGTTAGGAATTTTGACATTAAAAAAAGGAAAAAATGCTAGATTAAATCATGTTAGTTTGTTAAGTTACCATAATATATATGTAACCCGCTCTGTGTGGGCCTCGAATCCGCGTCTCCAGTGTGAGAGGCTAAAGACCACAGTCTCTAGCGTCAGTCGCTGGAGCTCCTCTTGAGATCAGGGGAGTGAGGTTTACTTGCACAGCGAATACTTAGCTGGCCTCCGTTACATATATACAATTTAAAAAATCTGAATTTTTCACTGCTATAAAATCTTTTTTGGCATGCAATGAAAAATGGCTTATAATGTACAGCAAAATAATAAATTAGATACAATAACACAATGCATATATGTACAGAATTTTTTTTTTTTTTTTTTCAGGTAAAACGTTTCTGGTGAAACTTTGTGATCTGATTATATTTTATTTAAAAGTTGCTTATTACTGTTTTTATAAGCACTTATATGCATATTGCAGGGATGTTGCACTGATGTTATTTAGTTCATGTATATTGCATTATTTAGTGTCATGTGTGCCACACTAATGGTAAGAGAATTGTGTTTTACCTAGTCTATAAACATGTTACTTTAAGTTTCACTACTTAAGCACACAGACATCACTAAAAGAAATGATAACTCACAGTTCAGGAACTGAATCAGATTTTGATTCAGTAACTGAGTTCATTCAGTGGATTGATCAGACTTTCAAACCGGTAATTTGTGAGTCATTTGAATCATTTGTATATGAATCGACTAACCTACTCTGTTATGCTTGTTTTTGCACGCTAGCTCATGAGGACAATTCAGTTGTTTAATTTTGTAGTACACTATTTTCATTGATTTATCTCACCAGATTCAATTTGGATGCAAAATCACATTCACAACTCTTGAAACATTATTTTTGAATAGACTGTACACTCTGAATACATGTTTGTTTATTAGTCATGATTCATGGAAAGTCCATTTGTAATGAACTTCAGTAACTCCACAAATTTTTGGTCTGTACAATAGTTGTCAATAGTTGTCAATAAAACGGTTTGGATAACAACATTCTTCAAAATATCTTCTTTTGTGTTCTGCAGAAGAAACCAGTGCATAGTTTAGAAGGACATTTTGGGTGAACTATCTCTTTTAGTAAAATGTAAATCATGAAGCTTTGAATCCTGTTTGGACAAACATCCAACTTCACCTCTATATCCTCACCCCACAGTATCTTAAAATGCACAGAGTTGGAGAAGTCATCGTCCCTGACAAGATAACCACATTCTCAGCTCAGTGATGTCTAACATGACCACAACAGACACACAACTGTTTTATGACATATGAGCTAGCAGGTGCTTTATACCTCAGCCTGAATTGTTTCAGGTGCTTCCACAAGAAGAAATGAGTTCCTGTCAGGATTCAAAGGATAAATTGATGGATGGTGTTAACTCAGCCACCCCATTTCTGTCCCTTGTGGCTGCAAAAGCAATCCAAGCTCTTATTGAAAACATAACAAGACAGAAAGTAACTCAAGTATTGAGCAAGAGCCAGAAATGATTATTAAGAGAGATTGCACTGAGAGAACAGAAAATCATGGGGATGGAACGAGATATGGGAATATGACACATTTCTCCCACAAAAGCATAACGTTACTGTACTTTAGTGCACATTCTATTATTTTCTGAAATATACAAAATGAATCAACAAATTGCATTCGCTCTGTAATCCGTCTTTCTTGATTTTCTTACTTGATTTTATCTGTCAGGATTGATTATCTTGAAAAGTGGGGGTTACATACCAGAACAGACCCGATTGGTTCATTGGAGGAGAGGGGGTGAAAAAATGTAAATTCTATTTAACAAACAGTGCGGCTAGTGTATTCAGATTCCTGAACAATTTAATGGTTTGAAGCAGTCTGAAAAATCCTTCACTTCATGTTTTATGGGGCCATTCCATAGACATAATGACTTTTATACTGTACAAAGTGTGTATTCTATCCCCTAATCCTAAACCTACCCATCAGAGAAAACCTTCTGCATTTTTTAGATTTTCAAAATCATCACTTAGTATGATTTACAAGCTGTTTTCCTCATGGGGACCAAACAATGTCCCCACAAGGACAACGATTTCTACGGAGCCCCTAAGGGGACATGGTGGTGGGGGGAAAAATTAGATGGGAGGAAAAATATGTTTTTATGTATAAGTCAAAGTTTCTCGGGGGAATGCAAAACATTTGAGAGGGAATGTAAAAGCATTGCCAAATAATCTTTCCTCCCATCTTATTATTTTTTTTTTTTTTACCATGTCCCTTTAGGGGCTCCATAGATTTCAGAAATTGCCATCTTTGTGGGGACATTTTGTAGGCTAATATGTGTGAAAATAAAATTAACATGATCAGTTTTCATTTCATTAAATTTCATTAAGTCATGAAAACTTTAATTGACTATGAGAAATATTCATTATATTTCTGTGAAAAATAATAGATTTTTCAATAAGAGTCTGTCTAATGATTGGACCCATTTTGCATGAATATTCTGACTCTCTTCACTTGTTCCTCCAGGTGTCTGCATCTTTGGAGGAACAGGCATTCACAGAGGCATGGGGTCAAAAAGCAAAGGCTACATTCTCTGATTCTCTCATGGATACCTTCACTAATCCAGACCTGAAGAAAATCATCAAAAATATCAATGTTCTGGGACCGGCCAATCTCCCAACCGCAGAGAGAGAGAGGGTGAGCTGTCATACACCACTGAAGCTGTGGAGGAAAGAGCTCCTGATGATCCATCTAGATTGTGTTTTGATCGCTCTCTTTGTTTTCCCAGTACAATACCATTCTGAGCCAGATGGATAGCATCTACTCAACTGCAAAGGTGTGTCTCACTCCAGAGGAATGCTGGTCTTTGGAGCCTGGTGAGAAACACTCCCAACACTTTGTTGATGTGTGTCAGTAAGGGTCAAAGTGAAGGTGAAAATTCATGTATACTCAAAACGACATACAGTACAAGTGCTTGCAATGCAGCCAAAGAATTATGTTTTAGATAAGCGTGAGAATCAAGCTAAAGATGGTTAAAGAGATGAAACAAAGAACACTAATCACAACCCAGTATACAAAAGTGGCAATGACACCTTTGCAGACAGATTAGCTTTTAAATGGAGAACATTGTTAAAATGCTAGACAAAGGACAATTTTGCAGCTTTAAAAATTAATATTTATAATTAAAGTTGCTATTCAGCCTAAACAGCCTGATTGGAAGTGTGATGTTGCTTATACACAACAGTTAACAATAAAAAAAGATGTTAAGATTAAGTAACTTATTCATTTTTGTTCAGCCAACAAAATCTCTAAGCAACACACAGTAGTGAATGATTCAATGACTCACTCATAAAGATAGCTATTTGTTTTGTTTCTGAAAGATTTTTTGTTTTGGTCAGAGCCAAAGTCGCATGGGCAAGTGCTTCGACATATGGTGCGGTTGCACTTCGGGCGACCCGAGTTCGAGTCCTGGCTCGAGGTCCTTTCCCGATCCAATTCCCCTGTCTCGTCTCCCATTTTTTCCTGTCTGTCCTCCTACTGTATCTAAATAAAGGCAAATATAAGACCAAAAAATAAAAATAAAAATGTCATGGGGAAAAGAACAGTGGATGAATTTCACATGAGGGTAAAATATTTTCTCATGCATATTTCGCAATGGGCATTGACCAACAAGAAAGTTGCTTCATTGTAAGCAGGGCTGCGTTCAGCCCCGACAAAACGTTGCACAACGTTTTTTAAACAGAAATGGTGATGCGTTGAACACACTGTTCTGATGATGCAAGAGTTGCAACTATAGCAGCTGAGAAGGCCATTCTTTGTGTTCTTTGTGAAGAATTTTCAGACCCTGATGAAGTCGGTATAAATATGTGTTTAATACTACAAAATATGCCCGATGTTACAGTTACTGAACAAAAGAGAACATCCCAATCGAGTGAAGGGATTGCTGAAACTGAAATGGAAGCACACATCTTACCTAATTCAGGCTAAAACACATCTATTTAGCCTCACATACTGACTTTATTTGTAGTTCATACTGTTTTAATACCCTGTATTTTCCAACAAAAATCAGCCAACAAAATCTCTAAGCAACACACAGTAGTGAATGATTCAATGACTCACTCATAAAGATAGCTATTTGTTTTGTTTCTGAAAGATTTTTTGTTTTGGTCAGAGCCATAGTCGCATGGGCAAGTGCTTCAACATATGGTGCGGTTGCACTTCGGGCGACCCGAGTCCTGGCTCGAGGTCCTTTCCCGATCCAATTTCCCTGTCTCGTCTCCCATTTTTTACTGTCTGTCCTCCTATTGTATCTAAATAAAGGCAAAAAAAGACCAAAAATAAAAAATTTAAATAAAAATGTCATGGGGAAAAGAACAGTGGATGAATTTCGCATGAGGGTAAAATATTTTCTCATGCATATTTCGCTATGGGCATTGACCAACAAGAAAGTTGCTTCATTGTAAGCAGGGCTGCGTTCAGCCCCGACAAAACGTTGCACAACGTTTTTTAAACAGAAACGGTGATGCGTTGAAGTGAACACACTGTTCTGATGACGCAAGAGTTGCAACTATGGCAGCTGAGAAGGCCATACTTTGTGTTCTTTGTGAAGAATTTTCAGACCCTGATGAAGTCGGTATAAATATGTGTTTAATACTACAAAATATGCCCGATGTTACAGTTACTGAACAAAAGAGAACATCCCAATCGAGTGAAGGGATTGCTGAAACTGAAATGGAAGCACACATCTTACCTAATTCAGGCTAAAACACATCTATTTAGCCTCACATACTGACTTTATTTGTAGTTCATACTGTTTTAATACCCTGTATTTTCTTTCTCATTTTTAGGAAAAGCACTTAATTACCATTGTTTATTTCTATACCAAATGTCATACACTTGCAATGAAGCTAAAAATATAAACAACTACATCATTATGTTGATATCCTATATTTTTACAATAAAACTTACGACAAACATGTCTTCTAATATCCTCAGTTGTTGCGTATACCGAGCTGCATCGAACACATTTGTAAATTACTTTCCTTGAACCAATTGTGTGAGTTCACTTTAATACCGCGTGCTTTATATACATGTTGCTGCTGATTGGACTACAGTTCTGACACACCCACCAAACAAGAGAAAACGTATCTCAAACCCCGTTGCACGCCGTTTCCAGGAAACATGACGTTCAACCCGGAAACTGTAGCAAAGCGTTGCGCACCGTTTTGAACTTGAACATGCCCCTGTTCTTCATACATCTTCATACAAGATACAATTGAAACATGACTATTTATACAACAAGACTAATAACCAACAAGAAACACCTGTGAACAATAAAGATAATCAACCAATCATAACATGACACATAAGACAAGAGAAGCACAAGACATGATCACATGAGGGCAAGGAAGTCACATGACAAGAAATCAGGAAACATGACTGAGAATTTCAAAATAAAAGACATGAAACATAACCATGAACCAAAACCCAAAACCAAACGTGACACACACCTACCGGTATAAAGATGCAACCTGCAGAAAGAATCGCTGAAAAATCCCCACCACTTGCATTATTCTCAACATTTAACTTTTACAAAATGTTTAAAGTTAACATTAGCAGTGTTAGGTTTATGTTTTTTGCCTAATGAACAAAATGTTGCATTTGATTTGTTTAGCCTCACCTAAAAGGCATTTATCTGAAGAGTGCACCATTACATCCATATCACATGCAACACTATTATAAGGCAAGGCAAGTTTATTTATATAAATATTATAAACCAATGATAAATATTCAAAACCAAAAAAAGATCTGTTAATTGTTTCTTTGATAAAGTTTCAACTAACAGAGTTTCATTCATGTGACCATGCATGCATATAAGTGCAACGGATGTGTGCTGTTTCCCATCTCCAAATGCACTTACACCAAAAAAGCCACAAACAAGTAAATCTGACTCAGTATGAACACACAACACTATCTAGCCTAGCTGATGTCCATCAACTCTGCCACTTAATTGATTCTGCTATAAGATACTAAGCTTTAGTCAACATCTTTTGTATCATTGGCTCCTAAATGCTTCCGTTCAAGGCATTTTCCTGAGAAAAGGTACTGATTTAGCTTCTGTGAGCCGCAAATATCCGGGAACACTGTTGTAAACAAACGCCCTTTTTTTCTTCTGGGGCTCATTTGCAAGACTCAGAAACTGTTTTACTGTTCAGTTAGCATTAATTATTATGCATTTACGCGATTTATGTCTTTTAGAGCTCACAGAAATCATGGCTACGTCAAGAAGCTATAAGAGGCTTCTGTATGCCTGGGAAGGCTGGCACAACTCCTCAGGGGTTCCACTTAGATCCCTCTACCCTGAGTTTGTGGAGCTCAGCAACAAGGCATCTCGGATGGATGGTAAGCGAGTCATTCTTTTGGATGAACTGAGGGGGGAGAAAGATAAAGAAAGTAAGATCTAACACCCATGTTCTTTTTATCTGATCTTCTCAGGCTTTGAAGATACAGGAGACTACTGGCGATCCTGGTATGAATCTCCAGACTTCAAGCAAGACCTAGAGAATCTGTTTAAACAGCTGGAACCTCTCTACCAAAACCTGCACGCCTTTGTCCGCCGAAAGCTCTACGACTACTACGGTCCTAAATACATCAACCTCAAGGGTCCCATCCCTGCCCACCTCCTGGGTGAGTTCGATTAATTGAGAAAAATACACATTTTTGAAGACTATCCCTTGTGAAAAAGAAGTAAACTTTAGCATACTTTTTTTTAAAGGACTTATTACAGAAATATTACTTTAAAATAATATACTTAAGTGTGAATTGGATGTACACTGCAAAAAAAAAAAAAATCTTACTTAGAATCTTTGTCTTGTTTTCAGTCCAAATATCTTAAAATTCTTAAATCAAGATGCATTTACTGTAGTAAAATGTCATAAGATATAATATCTTATGGCATTTACTCATCTAGTGTAAGTGTAAGGTTTTTTTTCTAAGGCACATTTATAAAAGGTACTTAAATGTCCTAATTTAACTAAGGCTTAATCTAAACCCTGTCTGTGAAACCAGGCCTAATAATTATATGTAAAACATATTTTTCATAATTTACAACAGTAAGTGTTTAAGAGACTCAAGGTGATGTTCTCATTGTGTTTGGTTTCTGTTAGGCAACATGTGGTCACAAACGTGGAACAACGTCTACAACATGATGGTCCCTTTTCCTGACAAACCCAATGTAGATGTGACAAAAACCATGAATGATAAAGTAAGCTAACAGAGCTATATCTCAATGACTAGATAATAGATCATAGATAATACCTGAGGCCTCCAGAGAGTGTTAAAGGGGTCATCGGATGCAAAATTCACTTTTATATGGTGTTTGCATTTAAATGTGTCTTTGTAGTGTACCACCATACAATGAAACAAATCCATTCACTCCTTTTTTTTTTATCCTCAAAAAGCCATAAACACTCTCAATAATCAAGCCGTTTGGATTTTCTGAGCAATACGATGTCATATTGCTCTTGCTCCGCCCACGACCACTGACGGACTGTCCCGTATTAGCATATCTCCGACCTCAGCCATTTGTAAACTGTCCGCCAAGGCAGCTCTTTACGTGTCTTGTGTCGACACGCCCCACGGAAGAGAGGGGTGGGGTTAGCAGTTGCTCATTATCATTTAAAGAGACATGCACCGAAACGGGTCGCCGTGAACAGAGCTGTTTTTGAGGAGGTAAAAGGGGTGTTGTTTTACACAATCACAAATGATTGTCAAATGATTGTCACAAAATCATATGTTACAAACTTTACATGAAGACCCTAAAGAATCATACCAACTTATGGAAAATGGACATCCGATAACCCCTTTACATTTTTACCCATAGGGTTATAATGCCACTCACATGTTCCGGGTGGCTGAGGAGTTCTTCACCTCTCTGGGTTTGATCGAAATGCCTCCTGAGTTTTGGGACCGGGCCATGCTTGAGAAGCCAACTGATGGAAGGGAGGTGGTTTGCCATGCCTCTGCGTGGGACTTTTACAACCGCAAAGACTTCAGGTACATGAATCGTATCACAGGAAAGTGGTTCATATTGTAGCTCAATGGAAGACTGTGTTTTAGACAGGGTTTCTGATGCTTGTGTATTTACTGAGGCAACTATCCTCACATTTGGGTGTAGTTTCACATTTGGCACTTTCATGTCCCATGGGTTGATTACATTAAAACAGTCTTTCAAACTTTCCTATATCCTCATTAATTATTTTTGCAACTTTTTAAATGCCTTTAGAGAATATTTTTACTCCCAGACTTTCAGTCTCGAAAGATACAAATCCATCATAAAAATGTGAATTATTACATGTTTAAAACTATGATATCCTGAGCAAAGAGTGAAATAAACAATTCCAATATTTATTGTTAGAAAATAACTTGGTTGTAGTGTCATGTTTTGCATTTGCTAATGACATCATTCATCAGAGGCGCTGTTTACACCTGAAATAAAGATGCGTTTTGGTCAGTCGGATCACAAGTGGATGAGGCTAAATGGTGTAAATGAGATCTAAACTGTCCACTTTCGACCACTTCAAGAGTCGAAAACACATTTAACTGGATTGCTTTCATAGTGTAAACGCTTAAAGGGATAGTTCAACTAAAAATGAAAATCCTGTCATTAATTACTCACCCTCATGTCATCCTAAACCCGTAAGACCTTCGTTCATCTTCAGAACACAAATTAAGATATGCTGAATATGCAGATTTTGCTGAAATCCTAGAGCTTTCTGACATTTTAAAGACATTGTTAAAATAGTCCATCTGACTACAGTGGTTCAACCTTAATGTTATGAAGCGACAAGAACACTTTTCCTAGCCCTCCACCTTCCCCAGCACCACCTGCCTAGATCTGCTTGGGAGTTCTCCCTACTTTCCTTGCAGCGGCTCGTATCCTATTCCCTGTATTTATGTGTGCATGTTTCGGCAGTAGTCAAGTCAAGTCAAGTCAAGTATATTTGTATAGCGCTTTTCACAATACAGATTGTATCAAAGCAGCTTCACAGTATTAAATTAAAATAATACAACAAAGTTTGTTTCAAGAGGAATTTATTGATTGATAAAATTAAATTAAATATCCCCAAAATATCCCCAACTGAGCAAGCCAAAGGCAACAGTGGCAAGGAACCGAAAAACTCCATCAAGTGACCTAATGGTGTCCTAAAACTCCATCAGGTGACCTAATGGTGTCCTAAAACTCCATCAGGTGACCTAATGGTGTCCTAAAACTCCATCAGGTGACCTAATGGTGTCCTAAAACTCCATCAGGTGACCTAATGGTGTCCTAAAACTCCATCAGGTGACCTAACGGAGTAGTCTTAACTCATGCAGCAGCAGCAGCGTATCAGATCTAGTCCGCCAAGACAAAGCCTATGCACATTCCATTCTTATCAATAAAATGCTGTTTACTTCTCTTCCGAGAGTTGTCATGACTGAAATAACAATGAAAAATATTTCTAAAGCATTTTAGTAATCTTAGTTAATAATAATTTCAACATTTACTAATACATTATTAAAAACTAAGCAAAAATGAACTAACAATGAACCGTTGTGTTTTTAGCATTAACAAAGATGAATAAATACTGTGACAAATGTATTGCACATTAATATTTAATGTTAGTTAATACATTAACTTTTAACATTTATCAAGAATTGCTAATTGTATTCCTAATTGTATAAATTTCCACCATGGTTTAAAAAACACTACATCATTTCACTGTAAAAAAATTCTAACCCTCCCAAATCAAAAATTTCAAGTGACCGATAACATCTAAATTTTTCAATTGGCCCAAGTGAAATTCTTGTTGCAATAGTCTGTTAACATTGGCTCAATGAGAAATAATACGTCAGACTAATTGAAAAATGTTGATGTTATCGGTCACTTGAAATTTTTGACTAGGGGATTTTGACTTTTTTTACAGTGTTGAGATATGGTATATAATACAGTATATTATGAATATTGTTGGCTCTTTTGACAAATGACTTTTTTTTGTGGTCACTTTGGTTATAAGCGTAAATGCGTAAATGGAAGGTGGAAATAACAATTTGTTGGAAATTTCCATTACATTAAAAAGTTATTCTACACTGATACATGTATTTTTGTCAATTTGAACACTACTAGTGAGTGTGAGACTTTTGAAAGAATAATATTGTCTGTTTCCCAAACTCATGACAATAGTTGAATCAACACTGCTGTTTCTGATTGGAAACCATTGTCATGAGTTTGGGAAACAGATTTTGCAGTTTTGCAGCACAAAAACAGAATTACAGTATGTTTGTTTGATTTGCTACTGGGCTTGACATAACAACATTGCCTCAAACAATTGAGAGAGTGAGTTTGGGGTAAGAGTTCTTGCCGAACAATAGGCAAGATGGGAGGAGGGTTTGAATGATCAAATAAACAGAACATTTTGATAGCATCACATCGTTAAGCTTTTCAGGAAAAGCGACCTACAAATGGATTGTTTAGTTTCAAAATATCAGCCAGGATTAACATAAAAACAAAACATCACCATCAAAGATATTATTGAGTTATAAACAGCTAAATGTTTGTGTTGGATTCTGTTTAGAATCAAACAGTGCACTACTGTGACTATGGAGCAGCTTTTCACCGTGCATCATGAGATGGGCCACGTGGAATATTACCTCCAGTATAAAGACCAGCCGGTCAGCTTCAGGGGAGGAGCCAATCCTGGCTTCCATGAGGCCGTAGGGGATGTGCTGTCTCTTTCTGTGTCCACACCTAAACATCTGCACACCATTGGCCTTCTGGAACAACTGACCGATGATGCTGGTAAGCGAAAGATGTTCAAAATGATACTTGCTGCAGTATAGTGTAAATCTCTGATAAACTGATGAAGTATTTGAAATTCCATAGAGAGTGACATCAACTACCTGTTGAAAATGGCTTTGGAAAAGATTGCCTTCCTTCCTTTTGGATACCTTATTGATCAGTGGCGCTGGGGTGTGTTTAGTGGACAAACACCGGTTGAACGTTACAATGCAGACTGGTGGTACCTCAGGTAAAAACCAGTGTCTCATAATGGATCGTTGTGGTCATCAATCGATCATTTGTGCTGTTATCTCATGAATAGTTCATGATCATATTGATAGTACAGAGTCCATAAAGGGACATGGTGAGAGGGAAAAAATATGAGATGGGATGATGCTTTTGCATTCTCTTGCAATTTTTTTGCGTTCCCTTAAGATACTTGGTATTCACTCACAAAAATGTTTGTGTTCCCCCGAGAAACTTTTCGTTGAATCGCAAAAAATGTTCCCCTGAGAAACTTCTTTGTGAGTGAATGCAATGTTTTTTTCCTGCCATCTCATTTTTTTTTTTTTCACTCCCATGTCCCTTTAGGGGTCCATAGTAACCCTCCTGAACTGATGTCTGTATTATTATTATTTTGCTTATGAGACGAGACATCAAAACTTTAAATGTCAAAAACATACTTTTGCTTACTTCTCTACATACACTACCATTCAAAAGTTTGGGGTCAAAAGAAAAAAGAAATAAATTAATACTTTTATTCAGCAAGAAAGCATTGAATTTATCAAAAGTGTAAGTAAAGACAGTTGTAATGCTACAAAAGATTTAAATAAATCCTGTTCAACATTTCTTGAGCAGCAAATCAGCATATTAGAATGATTTGTGAAGGATCATGTGACACTGAAGACTGGAGTAATGATGCTGAATATTCAGCTTTGACATCACAGGAATAAATTAAATTTTAACATGTATTCAAAATGAAAACAGTTATTTTAAATTGTAATAATATTTCACAATATTACTGTTTTATTGTAATTTTTTTTATCAAATAAATGCATTAGCATAAGAGACTACTTTCAAAAACATAAAAAATATTACCAACCCTAAACCTTTGAATAGTGTTAAAAAAATTCTAATTTAAAAAAGGAAATCAACAGTACTCTCTTGAATTAATTGATATTTTATTTATTTTATTAGGACAAAATACCAAGGCATCTGTCCACCAACCAGACGTACAGAGGAGCATTTTGATGCTGGAGCAAAATATCACATTCCTGGAAACACACCGTACATCAGGTTTGGTTCTTATCATGAGCTTCCCGTGATAAATAATCAATAATCAAAACCCTGATTTACACAGAGAAGATAGGCTAACTATTTATTTTCTCATTTAATCTTGTAGATACTTTGTGAGCTTCATTCTTCAGTTCCAGTTCCATGAGAAACTATGTCAAGAGGCTGGACATACTGGAGCTCTGCACAAATGTGATATTTACAGATCGAAAGCGGCTGGAGATGTTTTACAGTAAGTATTGACTATACAGATCGACTGATGGTGGTTTGAATAAAAACACTGTATCATCGCAATGAATGGAAAGTCTGTACATCAGGACTGAGTGTTATTGTATTGTTTTTGGAAGGAAAGTCTTAAAGGCTGGCTCTTCAAAGCCTTGGCCAGAGGTGCTTCAAGAGGCCCTGGGCACTAACAAAATGAACGCCAGCTCCCTGATGAGCTATTTTGAGCCAGTTACTACCTGGCTACAGGAACAGAACAACAAAACCAAAGAGACGCTGGGCTGGCCTGATTTTAATTGGGTGCCACCAGTACCAGAAGGCTACCCTGAAGACATTGGTAAGACCATGTGCAGACTATCTTTATTAAAGTTGGCATGAAATGGCATTGAGGCTTTTCCTCCCTATTGTGACGTAAATCTGAGTGAAACGGCTTCTCGAACAAGATAAAAAATGTAGGGTGGCACTTGATTTTATCAATCTGGAATTGATTGGATGGTTGTTGTTTGCTATTGGTTGATCTCATTTGAGTGACAGGTTGCCCCGCCCTCGCGCCAATAAACACAATCAGAGAAGAGAAGAGATGTTGCTGCAAGAGGGAGGGGAAATTATTAGGATTAAATATTATAAAGCACATGAATTTGTATAGATAAATAATTTGTTATAAATGCTGCAATATTCTATAAAAAAGGAATTTTGATTACACAGCTTCACCACATAAATAATGACGGGAATGTGAAATATTAATATTTAGAAGAAACTGTTTTAAAATCTAACCTGTTTATTGGCTACAGTGTACAAAACAATAGTTCTAGAAAACAAGACAAACAGTTTAACAATATTCTTGTATCCTTACTGAAGTCCTCCGATTTAATTTAACAGTAAATACAGTCAATAACTTGAGGCACTAGAGGTCATCTGCTGCGTTTTAATGAAACGAGAGAGAGTGTGTCTGCGTTGTGGTACGAGAGACATAAAAAGAAGCGGCGCCTCAAATACCCAGATGAGCGCTCATTAAACAGCATTGCTATTGGGAAATAACTGATCTCAAGCATTTCAGAGAGCCATGTGAGAAATAAAAAGTAATATAACGCATTACAAATAACACGTTTAGTCATGCATGCCCCCTGACCTGCAGAAAGGGGAAACGTTGTGTCTCTTAGCTGCAGAGTTGCCAATTCCATGGTTTCCCCACAGAATTAGGCTACTTTTTAAACCATTGCTGCGACTTGAGTTTAAAACGTGACATTTTATTGATATTTTAGGCCTACAAAGCCTCCTCAGAAAATGAGCAAAACTCATCCTCATGTTTTTCCTTAAAAGCCACAGGTAAAATAACAGATGAGATGCAGGCCAAAAAGTTCTTGGAGGAATACAACAGCACAGCCGAGGAGGTGTGGAACGCTTATACTGAGGCCTCCTGGACCTACAACACTGACATCACTGAAGCCAACAAGCAGATCATGGTGAGGCCCAGACTGCTCTGGTACTACAACAACATTCATTCTCAGAGTCTCATGCTGCTGTTTTTTGGCTTTAGCTGCAAAAAAACTTGGAGATGGCCAATCACACAAAGATCTATGGAGAAGAGGCCCATAAGTTTGACACCAGTGACTTCCAGGATGAGTCGGTGAAGAGAACCCTGATGAAACTGAGTGACCTTGAGAGAGCTATCCTTCCTGAAGAACAGCTCAAGGAGGTACAGAGAGACAGACAGAGACATTTCTTTATTGCTTTGCAACCATACATTTTTACCATTGAACCCATGCCGAATGTCTTACCCCACTGTAAGTGCAATACTGTAAATGTGTTTTTTAATGGATTTTACAAACTGAAGTCTAAAATGTATCTGTGGTAATTGATAGCAGGTCAAAGTTGCTGTTGATAGAGCTGAACTTACGTTTTTTGGAAGACTAAAATATGACCTCATATTTTTCATGTTCATAGTACAATAATTTGCTAGCGTCCATGGAGACCCTGTACAGTGTAGCGACAGTCTGCAAGAGTGAATCAGATTGTCTGTCTTTGGATCCAGGTGAGTTAACTTTGACTAGTTTTGCCATACCGTTTTAATGTTTGGGGTCAGACCTTCTTTTTTTTAAAGACATTAATATTTTTATTTAGCAAGGATGCATTACACTGATCAAAAGTGACAGTAAAGACATTTATAGTCTTACAAAAGATTAAAAATTCATATAAAGGCTGTTTTTGAACATTCTATTCATCAAATAATTCAGAATTTTTTTTTTATAACAGTTTCCACAAAAATATTAAGCACTTTTTTTTTTTGCAAATCAGCATATTAGAATGATTTCTGAAGGATCGTGTGACACTGAAGACTGGAGTAATGATGCTGAAAATTCAGCTTTGCATCAAAGGAATAAATTAAATTTTTATATTACATTAAAATAGAAAAAAATAGTTATTTTAAATTGTAAAAATATTTCACAATATTCCTGTTTTTACTTGTGTTTGACCAAATAAATGCAACCTTGGTGAGAAGAAAAACATCGAGAAATACAACTGATCATGTATTTCAAAGCAATGAGTGGAATTCAGCTCATAATGCCAAGTTACTAAAATATTTGATTTGATGTCTTAGAAGTTATATACATGCTGTCTAAAAACCCACTGTGTTTTTGTTAGTTATACTAACTGCAAACTGTTCATAGTGAAACAGTGAACAATGAAAGTGCTTATAGAGTCTGTTTTTCATATCACAGCATGCCAAATTGATTACTCCAACCCCCCTTATGCTCCGTTTTTGATGTGTTTGTGTTTTGTTTTTCAGATCTGAATAAGATCATGGCCGAGTCCAGGGATTATGATGAGCTGCTGTTCGCCTGGCAGGGTTGGCGTAATGCCTCGGGCAGAGAGCTCCGCAAAAGCTACAAGAGATATGTGGAGCTTGCCAACTTAGCTGCAACGAGCAATGGTAAATGCCTGAAAATAAAGCACATCTTGTATGAAGATCTCTTGCAACACAGGACAGCTGGAGAAAGATATTCAATTTGAAGAAGATTGATGAAGGGAAGATTTGGTTTTCCAGGCTGCCAGCTGCCACTTGACACACTGACTGACTCCCAATAAGAATAGTTCAAGAGATCTTTCAGTGATGTTCTAATGTTGATTGTTTGTCCATTATCAGGTCACACTGATAATGGGGCATTCTGGCGTTCCCTGTATGAGACCCCCACCTTTGAACAGGATCTGGAGGCCTTGTGGAAGGATCTAGAACCGCTCTACCTCAACGTTCATGCTTATGTGCGCAGGGCACTGTACAAGAAATATGGACCAGAACGCATCAACCTTAAAGGACCAATTCCAGCTCATTTGCTCGGTGAGAGATGAACTATTCACATTAATGTGATTTGTACATTATTTATTTGTACTTTATTCCAATATGCTTTGGTTGGAAAGTGTTATAACAATATGTAAAATGTTACATGTTATCTAAACTCTCTGGCCCAGTAATATCAGGGTTTTCCATACAATGATGAAACTCGCTGCTTAACTACCATAGAACGATGCATTGTTGAAGAAATCTACTAGCTAGTCACGACAGTTTACTCAAATGCTTCGTTGAACCACGTTGGTTACTGTTGTCACGTTGGGGTAGTAACTTCTTTTAATTAATCAGTCGAATCAATGCCAGTTTTTTTACTATGGCATCTGAGGACTAACTATAATTTTTCAGTTTTTTTGCTTTATTTCCAGATTCAATAATAGGCTCCTTCTTGCGTACTAGAGCACGCACGCACATGGCACTTTAAATCTCTTGACAAACTAAAAGACGTAAATAAAATTTGTATATATTCAAAATGAAAGATATAGATCGTACTGAATGTCAACTACCTCAAGATAAGGATTTGAAAAATTAAGCATGAAAAAAGTAAGCATAACTAAACATAACTGTCACTGGTGCATAGCAGATCATACGAAAACATACGAATTAGCCACCAATTCACCAAAAGGGTAGTCACAAACTGCCACGACTGTGTTGAACAAAACACAAATTATTACATTATTGATTCAGACTAATTATGTCTATTTATTCCCCATTGATGTACAGTAACTAACTATTAATGTGTCGAACTAATTTTTTTTTGGCTTCATTTAGATTAGAAGACTAAAGCATTCTTGGTGTATTGTTGTTGCACCATCATCCATATAAAAGTAGAACAGAATAGAACAGCTTGCTTGACAGTTGTAGTCGGCATTCACTTTCATTATGAAAAACAGCAGCTTTCTGGTAACTTTTTTTCCTTTGTGTTACAGATTAACAAAATTGTGTAGTTTTTGAATGACATGAGAGTTTGTGAATGATGACAGAGAGGGTTTTTTGAGAGGTTACTTACTTTACTTTAAACCAAATCTGAATTCTTGCAACCTCAATTCAAATTCAGCACTTCAGAAGTCATTTTCGAATCAATTCTAGTCCTCCAGCCCTAATTCTTTAAACCAAAGCTTTCTTTCACAGAAGTGGCTAAACACAGAAAAGTATTCAGTAAGACCAAAACAAAGGCTAAAGTTGCTGAAATCTACACTGTTTCTGCTAAAAAGTATTTTGCGGATTGCCATCTTTTTTTTTAGTTGTTGAGTGTTTACATTGATATTCTGTAGTTGTTTGCGGCAATTCCAAAAGAATCGACAGGATTTAATGTGCATTCAAATTCATCAAGCGTGACTGTGTGAGTGTGTCTGTACATATTAGGTATGCACGTGTGGGAAATTGTGTGTACTTGTGTTTGTGTGTATGTAATGGTTCCACTTCCACATGACTGGAGATTAAATGGCTTGGAATTCCAATCCCAGTGGTTTCCTCCAGTGCCAGTGATCAGAGATATTACACCATCTCTCACGTCCTGCCGTTCAGTTGGCTGAGATTTTTCTCTGCTTGTTTTTTCTCAGGAAACATGTGGGCCCAAACATGGTCTGGGATCATGGACCTTGCCATTCCGTTCCCTGATGCCACACAAGTGGATGCTACTCCAGCCATGATTGCCCAAGTAAGATAAAAACTGAAAACACATTCTTTAATCTATTCCCAGATAACAGTCTGAACTCTTGGAAAAAGTTCCATGTGTGTCATTCTCTGAATGCAGCGGCTATTTATTAAGAGTTAAAGAAGGTAGATGTTGTTTACACTGAGGGCAAATAGTGGTAGAAACTGTTTGCACCAAGTTTAAATAGCAACAAATAGCATCTTGTTTACATGGAGTGCAAATAGGCATGATAGACATATTTCATGCCTCCTTGTGCATACAAAATTTCAGTTAAATTAAATATTTGAGAATTTAAAATTATATTTCCTCAGGAAATCATCATCATCATCATCAATCGGCTGCAAACAAGGTAGGATGACAGTTGGTCACTAATTTTCATAAGGAATGGAGAAAATTAGTGACCGACTGTCAACCTACCCTGTTCGCAGTCGATTGATGTTGATGATGATAATTTCCTCAACTTAATGCAAAAGACATAAATAACCCTGAAGCTTTTTTTGGTTAAGAATCTTTTAGTAAAGATGTACTGTGCAATGGCATATAAATCTATATTAAACTTTGGTTTCCATCTAGTAAACTGCTCTTTGTTTCTTCAGGGTTGGAACGCCAAGCGGATGTTTGAGGAATCGGAAAAGTTCTTCACTTCTCTGGGTCTTCTATCCATGCCTCCTGAGTTTTGGGACAAGTCCATGCTGGAAAAGCCAACTGATGGCCGTGAAGTGGTGTGCCATGCCTCTGCTTGGGACTTCTACAACCGCAAAGACTTCAGGTACATGCCTCATATCGCAGCAAGATGGTCATACTCAGGCATGGTGGCACACTCTCAGAAAAAAAATGGCACAAAAGCTGTCACTGGGACGGTAGTCCTATGGTACCATTTAGGTACTAATATGTACACTTTTGGTACCAATACATATGTACCTTTAAGGTACTAATATGCACATTTGGTACAAAGGTGTAGGCCTACCTTTTGAAAGGGTACCGCCCCAGTAATAGCTTTTGTACCTTTTTTGTACCTTTACAAGAGTGCAGGAGAGGTGAGATATATTCAATAACAAAAGCTGTGGTACCACATATAAACCAATAAGATTTTTTGATGAAGTTAGTTTCAATAACATCACAAATATCACCGAAGATGGTGAAAATTGTTCAATATATTTCAAATGGATTACATATACAATGCTTACTAGATCCCCTTGAAGAAAAAGAGGTGCTTAATTGTAGTGAATGTGTACTTTAAATCAAGTATGTTAAAGTGCACTTCTTTTTCTCAAGCGTCGTGTTATTAGCTTAGGAACAAACTCAACTGGAATCAATTGCGAGTTAAAATGGAATTCTCTCATGCGCTTCGGATGTGGAGCGTTATTTGTCTAATGTATAAAGTTTCTATGTACAGTACAGTGTGTGGTTTTGTCTTGATTCAGTCACTATGCTGCCTATAGGCAGTGAACAACAACAAATCTGGCTAGTTTTTAGAAAAAGCCTATATTTCACAGTGTCCTAAGTTGTCTGCCAGGCCAAATAAACCACAATTTCACCTACTCCTGTTATTCATTTCATAAGGGGAGGATGTTGGAGCTGAAATGACATCTGAAACAACAGCTTTTTAGCCTTTTCCTTCCCATTGTGTTATTTTGTGGACCTCACTGTCAACCTTTTCCTCATCCTCTTACCATCTCTAGGATCAAGCAGTGCACGGTGGTGACCATGGATGACCTCATCACTGTGCACCATGAGATGGGCCATGTTCAGTACTTCCTGCAGTATAAAGATCAACCCATCTCTTTCCGTGACGGCGCCAACCCTGGATTCCACGAGGCCATTGGTGACGTATTGGCCCTGTCAGTCTCCACACCTAAACATCTTAAGAGCATTGGCCTGCTGGACAAGGTGGAGGAAAATAAAGGTACATCCGCAATGAAGCTTGCAACAAAACACACGTTAAATGCAAATCCAAACTCTAAGTGTTTTTTACTGGTCTGTAGAGAGCACCATCAACTTCCTGATGAGCATTGCCTTGGATAAGATTGCCTTCCTGCCTTTCGGCTACCTGATGGACCAGTGGAGGTGGAAAGTATTTGATGGAAGGACCTCAAGCTCAGAGTACAACAAAGAGTGGTGGAACCTGAGGTGACCATTCTTCTAATCCACTACGTTAAAGGGGTAGTAGGGCCCTATGATTTCCGTGATGCAGACTCCAGTCTTAATGTAGAATGTGGAAAGTCTCGGAATTTGTCAAATTTGGATGAATCAATCAAATGTATGGCTGTACACTCAAATCACAATATAGACTAGTGTCTGTGAATGTTAAACCGCAAAAAGACTATTTAAACAGGAAGTCTACATGTTCTGTGTGTCTCTGTGTGAATGAGCAGCACCGTTTGATCTTCTGCGCATACTCAAACACACGTGACGCTTGTGGTGTTTTTTGTTTCTGCCGTCTCACTATTTGAGGACATGAACAAATGAACTTCATCTCCAGAGTTGCTCTGAGACTCAATTCACCAGCATTTCATATGCTGTGTCTCATTTCGAAAGGGTGCGCCCTATGTCATTGAGTTTGCCTCATTTCAGAACAGTAACCATTACGTTTTAAAGTAAGACAGAAATTACAATAATTTTCGCCTCATGAGGAATAACAGTCAGTTTTATAATAGTTGTTTTTATGAAATGAGGCAACCTTGATGATGTATGTGGCCGACAAATGCTGCTGTCACTAGACTGTGCAGTAGTAATCCAAAGAATGAGATGACGCTTAGTTTAACTGTATTGATTGTTCTTTAATGGTGACTTGGACACACAAGCATCTAAATCAACCACACACATTTAGCATAGCTAATAAAACATTGCCGTTGGAAATAAATGAATGTGCCCTTAAAGTTAAACCCACCCAGTGCTCGAATTGGGCTGGTACATGCCCTCGCTTCATCTTGCGTACTGGCACTTCTGACATGTTGCCGGTACCAGGGGCTTCACTAGACCCTTTCTCTACTTGTACACGAATTTGTGATCGCCTCAGTCCCCTTCTAAACCTCATATGCAAACGGCAGCAGGCTTCGGCTCCTCTACATCTTTCACAGTGCGTTTTTGAGCTTCACGCTGACGCTCGTTAGCGCTATTGTTCGGTTCCCAGCGGCGCAGTGTCAGCGTCAGAACCTTAGCTGAATTGACAAAAGATTTGTGAAAATTTTTGCTACAGAATTAAAATATATTTTTTTGCAGTGCAGTGTATTGGCAGTAGATGTTGATGTGTTCTGAAAGCGAGCTGCAGACTTCTAGCAACACTACTGTTTTTTGTTTGAATGTTGAGCTGAAGCTCATTGGCCGCTGATGCAACTACATCCAATCAGCTGTGCTATATAGATAATGACATGATCGCTACAAAATGAGTTTTAGACCTATCAGCGTGCGCCATCTAGAGTTTCATGCCAGAACTAGGTAATCATTTGATCGATGCATTGATTTATATCTAAACATTGTTGTTTTCTTTCAGTTATATTAACGTGTAAATTGTGCAATATGTAAAGTTTTTACCAGAGCTGATTTTTGTATTTTATTGTAACAGAATGAAGTACCAGGGACTGTGTCCACCTGTACCTCGCACTGAGGACGACTTCGACCCTGGTGCAAAGTTCCACATCCCAGCTAATGTGCCCTATGTCAGGTATAGATAACAATACAATAAATCATCAATGTGAAATTATCTATAATGTTACACAACAGCCTTTGGATTGACTATAATTTGGTTTGGCTCCAATAGGTACTTTGTGAGTTTTGTAATCCAGTTCCAGTTCCACAAGGCCCTGTGTGATGCCGCCGGTCAGCCAGCACCGCTCCACAACTGTGACATCTACCAGTCCAAAGAAGCAGGGAAACTCCTGGGGTCAGTGAATCACTGATGACAAACTGAGACTGTTTACAGTTTTTACAAGCACTACGAGTAATGAAAGTTTTTTTTGTCATTTTTGTCTCAGTGATGTGATGAAGATGGGCTTCAGTAAACCCTGGCCTGAAGCCATGACTTTGATTACTGGCCAGCCCAAAATGTCAGTCCAGCCTCTGATGGAGTATTTCCAACCGCTCATCGACTGGCTGGAGGAGGAGAACAAAAAGAACGGGGACGTCCTGGGATGGCCAGAGTACGACTGGGCACCATACAAAAGTAAGCATGGAGTTCATGAATCAACATCCAAAGTTGGTTTACCACTGAAATGTTTTATTGAAAAATAAATGTGCTTCCGCTGGGAAACTGGAATGAATTTGAGCCAAATGTTTTGGAACAGAATAAAATTGTATTTATTTCTTGATCATCAGATGTGAGTTAACCAATCCCAACAACAACTTCCCAAGCTCCAACACAATTTCAAATCACTGGATTTAGGTGATTCTTCCAATGGAGAAAATTTCTTTTCTGATTATAACAATAAAAAAATCATAATTTATTTTTTATTTTTCAGTAGTTATCATTTTTTGAAATGTGTGTTTATTGAGCTTTTTAAATATATTTAAATATTTCTGAGTTCTAAAAAGTGAAATTTTGCCAAAATTCCTCTAGTTTGGACTAGTTCCCTACCCATGCGTCTTAACTTCCTTTCTATAAAATACATTTCTAAAAAGCTGCCTTTCATAAGCTCTTCATGAGGATCTGATTTTTTAGTTAACTGGTGTATATGTACAATTTAAGAATCACTGAATTCTGTAAAGTATTCACCTTTTTCCGCCCCGCCCACTTTGAATACTTCGCGCTTCTGCATTTTGTCATCCGACTTCCGCTAAACTGGCACGGCACATCCGGTAGCTAGTTCAGTAGTTAGAAGATTGTTTATAGTTAGCCAAAACTTGAGCAAAATGACAAATAACGTTAATACCGTAAATGTTTTAAATTGGGAGCACGGAGAAAAGTTGGTCTCACATTGTCTCATCCATCGTCATTGTTAACGTGGCCAGAGGTAAGCTATGGGGACATATTTAACTACTTCGTCCTGTCAGAAGGAGTTGATGGAGCAGCAGTGAAAAATTATTTGTAAATAAGAAGGAATGAGAATATTTAGGGTTAAGGATAGATTAGGTAATTGGTTAAATATAAATGATTAAATAAGTTGTATAAAATCAGTTGTAAGAAGTGTTTGATGTTTTCAGGAAGCTAGAGACACCTTCTACTGACCTTCATGTAGATACATTTCACCATTTAAATTTCATAAGTAATAAACCAAGATGGTATTCATTTGTAAACTTGACGTGACTTATTCCTTCTAACTAGAAGACTTAATTAATTTAAGTTTTAAGGGGAATCTACAGAGCTCACATTATATGGTTTAATAATAAATGACTGACAGGTAACATCTGCTCACACTGTAAAGGTTTATAAAAAATAACTTCATAACAGGTATTGTCTGGGCACATTGTAAAGGTTTATAGGAAGGACAAGTTTCACCTTCCTTTCATAGAGGAGATCGGTAATGGTGAAGCCTCTGTCTGCCATTACTTCATCTTCATCGCTTGGACGAAGTTATTAAGTGCACGATATTGAAGAAAAATGCGATATGCGATAACTCATTAAACAATGCGATATTCGATAAGCGATACGATAATGCTTAAAGTGTATAAAATTAACTTAAATTAGATTTAAAATTATATAACCTACATACATGTTTGACATTCTTTTTGTGACAAGAAAACATCCCTTCAACTTGTGAAAGTGAAAAGCAGTGTTTTACTGTAGTATAAGAAGTGTTATTTTAACATCAGTGTAAACCACAGGGTTTAGGGGTTCAGGTTATCCTACATTAGGTTCATTTAACAACAGAAACTGAATAATCAAATGTAAAAATAAAACACTGCTTAGTTTTCACTGTATGAATTAAATATATATACTGAATCTTATTACAACTAAAAAAGTTATGGATATTGCGATATATACATTTGCGATATTTTGATATATTGTGCAGCCCTACATGTTGTGTTTGGAAATGGCTCTCTGAAACACTTCTCCTCCATGATGTCAAGCCAACGCGAAATCACCTTGCTTACAATGGACTGAGAAACACCAAACCTTTCAGCAAGATCACCCTGCAATAAATTAAGATGAAGATTCATCAGAGTAATCAGGAGCTGATCCCAAGTGGGTAGCTGAAAGCTGCTGGTGTATGAACTGGTAAGGTGCTCGGCAACTGAATGGAATGCATCCAATGTCGACCCTGTGTAGAGCTGACAAAGGTGGTCGTTTCTCAGCAGAGTTATGTACTAACTATGGCACTGGCTCAACGCATTGTGTTCCCATTTCAGATGTAGGTGGCTTCAGGTTGAGTTGAGATTTTGAAGAGTAGTTGTGGTCAGAGACAGATGGATCCTCCCATTGTCTGGGGCATGTGGCTGTGATCATCCTCACAGTTGTCCACTGCAACACTGACGCTCATCAATGATCTAAGGAAATAATATAACCATAAACATTTTTACATAGTAGGCTACTTAAAATAGATCATGAGAATTAATTTATGATGGCACTCATACTTAGAACAGTGTGAAAAAGAGAGATGCATTAAAAACGAGACAGTATAGAGGCTACACACAATCTCCTAACTCTACGTAGGTCAATATCAATATCTGAATGAGAGATGTAGCTAGCTGGCCTCCTTACAGGGATAATGTGAGCTATTGTAAGACTGTAATGTACCATAATATATTGTACTATCGTTAATATTCATTCTTTATTTCAGACCCTTAGGTCCATATCACAAAGTAAACGAAATATAAGAAATATGACATGTATAGGTGGTCAATGGTAATCATGCAAGATTCGTTGTATTTTGTTAACGGCTCGTTACTAATCTTAAATGTATTCATAGAACGGACTTCACGAATCTAACGTTAGGCTAACAAGTTAGGTAAGTTAGCTTACCTGAATCTGACAACCTGTTCAGCACACGGCGGGACTTTTTTTTTATTATTTTTATTTTTTTTACCAGAACATCGTAGCCGAGCCTTTACTAAGGGTGTTCGTCAGTCGGCTTCCCGTCCATAAAATGGTACGAACACACATAAGAGCGCTTGGGTGGCCACTTTAGGTGGTGGTGGGAAAGATCGCGACAACATTCGTAACACAATGTTCGTAACACCGTTGGTTAAATTTTTCTATCCTCTTAATCCAATTGTTATGGCAGCCCCTAACTGAGCATATAATACTTGACATATTTTACCGTTTACGTCTAGAAAATAGCGTAGGTCCTTTCAGCCGGAAGTAAGATGACAAAACGAACGTAATGGCGTCACCCTTGTTGTGCAGTTTTTTATTTTTTATAGCTATGATGGAAATGAGAAGATTTCTCAGTGACAGAAACTCAGAATTATCATACATTTTTAAGATTTTAAAATCATTTGATGTTAGTAATAATATTTAAGAATTTTAATTAAGAAATAATACCTTTATTTTCAAAAAAAATCTTAATTGTTACCTGACTACTAGCTAACGTCATCAACATTTCTAATTTTCATTTAGTTTAACTTGACATTCTAATTTTCATTTAGTTTAACTTGACGAACTAAAATAACATATATAGACATAATTATATATCTTTTTTTTAATTATTATTAAAAAGAACATGGACACTATAAAAAAAAAAAAACGGATTCAAAAATGAATAAAAACTATAGCAGTATCTCAATAATACTAAAGTAATATGGGTTTTTACAACTTTTTCTCCAAGGTAAACAATGTCATTACTGCATACCAAAATTGCAGACCATGGCACTTTTTAACTAACAGAATGCTCCCACACTTCTCACCTGTTAGTTTCCGTGTTGGAAGAGAAGCCGAAAGCAGTCAGCTTCCTGGGATTGAGTGTGGATGAGGCAGGCGCTGCAGCGGGTCAATGGATCCTGCTGGTTCTCAGCATCGTCTTCCTGCTCGGCATCGTCGTCTTCGTCTACAGATACAGGAAGACTAAACGCTTACAGGACAAATCAATGTCTCAGATGGAGCTCAAGTAAAATGATTCAAAAAAGGAATCTATTCTATTCTTACCATTTGCAGTCATTAATTTTTTTTGACAAGATTCACCTCTTTTTGAATGTAATGTATATTTATTATTTTTGGTCAAATTTGTTTGACTATGCAATGAAAAGTGACTTGTAATTTATTTGTAAAAAAACAAAAAAACAATTCAATGTTTCACTGCTGTTTTCAATTATTTGTATTGTCTTAACTGTGTACATTTCTGATTGATTCTACTGGTAAACCTTTATAGAAAATAAAGAATAATACAGACGTTCTGGCTTTGCTTATTGTCTGAGCGCAAGAACATTTCATTAAAACAGCAGCCTTCAGTTTTTAAAAACATTTTAATATCAGTACAATATATTAAAAACGCCTTTAAATATGTCTTTTTTTCTGTGTGGACATACAGTATATTTTCTCAGGTCTGAGGTATACAAGCACTGTGTCATTTTGTTTGCTCAGAATGTAATGAAGTAAGTATAGTGGTTTACTAAATCTGCTCTAGTTTCCAACTCTTTCCAATAACAACTAAACAATATGCGCTTCTCTCTGACAATGCACTCAAATCCACCCTCTGATTATGAAACTTACTCCACTTCACCATAAATAATCTTTTATCATCTTATACAATATGTACTCATCATTGAGAGTGGACTGATCTGAGATGTTTTTAAAATGAAACCTGCAATCCATGTGGCTTGGCAGTAGCAGTACATATTTGATAGAAATATAGCATTTGTTCAAGCATAAATCTACATTCTTCACTTGTAATCGCAGTAGTTCTCTTGTAGTTGTTCCTCTGCAAAAAAGGGTCAACACAATACAATTTGACACAGTAGAGACAAAGATATTCTTAATTATTAACAAAAACATATTTAACTGGACGTCTTAACTAAATGAATAAACAAGAACTAAATGACTGACCACAATTTCTAGCTATATTACACCACAGAATCAACAAAAACTAAACATTGGCTCAAACAATAAGTGGAGTTTAGGGCAGGACTATTGAACAATTACATGTCAGTTTGGATTTTTGCTCATATGATAGGAATATGTTTTTTTTCTTCTGCATTGCAGTAATCAGAATTGAATTGTGCTTAACTGTCATAAACTGATGCAAAAACTAAATATCCTAAATTATATATATATATATATATATACATAAACACATTTCAGTCGTGAAACTCTAAATGAGCGCTGATTGGTTCCTCTAACGCTGACCAGACATCCATCCTCATTCACATAAACAGTATTTCGTACCTTAGCCTGTGATCGCCCTGCTGCATGATAATGAAAACTTCTGTTTACCCTTCCTCCTCCCCAGCACCACTTATAGAGATCTGTACAATTCTTGTTCTTGCTCAGCATCAGCGTAGCAGATCTCGTCTTCCAAAATCAAGCATATGTACTTTCCATGCCCCATGCCAATAAATGCTGGGGTTTCACTTTGTAGAGTATAAGTAACGTCATACCTACATGTCTACTAAGTGTGTTAGAAGAGTATAACTGGTAGGGTTAATTAGAATAAGTTGATGTACTTGCAAAGTTACTTTTTGTGGACCATCACAATAAATTGTTAGCAGATATTAAACAGACAGTCTAATGAGAGTTAGTTGACATGTAGTTGTAAAGTTACTTATAGTCAACAGAATGTTCAAAAGGGAACATCAACCAATGTTGGTTAAATAATACACTCCAAGAGTTGTCATGACTGAAATATATTTGAGGTTTTTTTTCTTCGTTTGAGATTCACCCAACTAATTCTGACAGGAACATAATGATTTGAGCAAACATTTTACACACTTAGACATTGTAGTCTTAAAAATAAAGGTTCCAAAAGGAGGTTTTTTTTTTTACAGCGATGCCATAGAAGAACCATTTTTGGTTCCCCAAAGAAGCTTTCAGTGAACGGTTCTTAAAAGATAAGTTTTGTTCTTTTTAAAAAATTTCATTTAAATTTCATTTTAATAATCTGAAGAACCTTTTCCCCACTTTAAAAAACCTTTTGTGCGCTGGAAAGCTTCAGTGGATGTTAAAGGTTCTTCGTGGAACCACTGATGCCAATAAAGAACCTTTGTTTTTAAGAGTCTTTCTCCATGGGAGGAAGTAGCTGGAAAAATAGACAAGCATAAAAAAAAATGCAATTGAATTCAGCAGAACTGGATATCGTGTCTATTTCCTCAGTGCTATTTTATGAGAACAGCTCTCAGATCAGTTATGGACATGTCAAGTAAAAATGACCCACTGCTTTGGCTGGTAAACTATAGCAGACATCTTCTGACCTCAACATAAGGGGGAACGTTAGTATATCACCTTGATTACATAAAAAAAAAATTAAAAAAAACTATTATAGTGGAATGAAATTAAAAAAGCAATAAAGCACATGCTTGAAACCAACACATATTTACATGTTCATGAAGATTGAAAAATAGTCAAATAAATCAATTCATCATTACTAGGTTAGAGATGTCCCAGACAATGCCGAAAACCTGGCTTTGCTGAAAGTGGTTTAATGGTCTACAAAACATGATATTGCACACAGACCAACAAACATTTCAAAACATCTCCTCAATAGCTCACTGCGTGTGAATGATGGCTCCAAACGCCCGTGTCCAGTGTCTGTTGAGTTGTCCGGGGTTAATAAAATACATCCTCCAATCGTCACGCTCCCCTGGCTCTGGACGGAGAGAGGTGAAGAGGTCAGTAGTAATATTCATGCATTTCTGTCCAGTTGGTGACCCAGAGTTTCTTGCTCAGTTCTTGCTCGGGCTGAAAGGCCAAGTTATAGCGTTCCTCTTTGCGTATTTTCACACCGTGGTACTTTGGCATTATCCTGTAGTAAACAGCCCTCTTGAAGAAACCACACTGCGCAAGACAGACAGAGAATCAAAGAAATATTTCAGGTAAGAGTAACAGATATGCTTCTTAATATAATGACCCCCAAATTAAAATGTTCTCATTTACTCATCCTCATTCTAACCTATTTTTTTTAGGTGTTTTTCATGAAAGTAGACAGTGATTTATGCTGCAAAGCTCTGAAAAACGTCACAAAAGCAATACAAATAAAAGTAATCCATATGACAAGTGCACTATCTTTCAGATCTTGTGAAGCCATTTGATAAATTTGTGAGAAACAGATCAAAATTTAAACTGTTATTCACTGAAAAACTTGATTTCACTGCTTCGTTTCTCATTTGCTTTGTTCAAATTTGCCGCGCCATGATTGTTCACGTGACACAAGAAAAGTTGTCTGGCATCAAATTTTAATTGAATGCAAGCACAAATGACATTAGTCATATTTATCATACTTTTTTAAATGTTTTTTTGTTGTTGTTGTTGTCATTTTTGGAGCTTTGCAGTAAAAATCCACTTTCCTTGATTAAAAAAAATAGCAGTTTGGAAATTGTGCATCTCATTTTGTGCTTCACAGAAGAAAATAAATAATATGTGGTTAGTAAATGATGACAAAATATTAGCTTTGGGGTGAATATGTAACACTGTATAAATGCATAAACATGATTAAAGATCATAGGGGGAAAAAAACAGAATCTTTTTGCTTCAATAGAATGAAACAGTAAGGTCCCGGAAGTAAAAACTCCATTCATTTTCTACATAGGGAAATTTATCTTTAAGGATAAAACTTTAAAGACAGACATACTGTGAGCTACGAGGTTGTTAATCAATGGTATTTGCTTCTGCTGAAGTGTCAGCCTGCATTATTTCAACTTATTTTTAAAATAATTGTTTAACAGCAAAATATGTGGTGAAAAACTACATTACCCATGATGCTGTATAGAAAATTCTACCAATCAAGAGTCGGAAAAAAGCAAAACTCGCCTAAATAGCTTTTTAGCTCCGCCCACTCCCATGAAGCACTACGGATGCCACAATCGAGTCAGTTTCCCTATGCTCTCAAATACTTTTTAATTTGATTATGCTGTTCGCAAAGCTTCATGGGATTGTAGTTCTTTTCATCATTAAAGCCATTAAGTACACAGTCTTGTAATTTTGCATTTGTCAGATTTTCAAATACTTTTTTGCTTCAAATCAAAGTTTGTAGTGTTATGATTCATCTTGTAGCGGGCTGGTTTGGTTCATTGCTTATAACGAAGACTACAATTCCTATGGAAAAAATGAATGGAAAAAATACTTTTGGAACCCAAGCTGCTGAAAAAGTGGGCAGATTACAGTGGAAAAAAGAATGTACTGAAACGTAAAATTTCATTAATGGAAAAAAAAAATTGCATTGAGATTCCCATTTGAGGTCCATTTTACGTGGGAATATTTAGGGTTAGTTTACTGAGCAGGACAGAATAAGAAAAGAGGAGATTGTTATCTGACTCTGGCAGTGAAGGGATTACGGAGTTAGAATGTGAGTGACAGGCTTCAAAAGTGAAGAGTCAGAAAAAGCGTATGTTAACCAGGGAGAGATCCTGGCTCTGCTTTACCGAAGGGCCCTAACGGTGCTGCCATAGCGGCCCACGGGCCCCGCAGGCTCAGTTTTCCTCCGTCAGCCTCTCTGTCTCAGAGGGCTGGATCTTTATTTCTGCTTTCTGGGATTTGGCCTCATACATCTCCCTCCTGCTGGCCCGTCGGAAGAAACCACACTGTGGAGGAGGGGCGGAGCCCAAGGCGGGACATGTATTACTAATTTAAATAACAAGATGCGGTGACATTTCACATCAAGGGTGTGCAGTAAAATTTAATTTCATGGACTGCAAGCCAAGGTTTAAATCTGTCCTGTCATATGGGTCTATTAACCATCCTTGGTTAAGTTATGGTTTATAGATAAATGTTTTAGAAAAATGCTTAAAAGTGGATAGTATGATCAACATTTTATTTCATGCTTAGGTAATTTTATGTAATGGTATACACTATAGTTCAAAAGTTTGTTGTTGGTATGTTTTTTTTTTTGTTTTAAAGAAATTAATACTTTTTTTCCTTTTTTAAATTGATAGAATTGACAGCAAAAACTTTAACAATGTTACAAAAGTTGTTCTTTTGAACTTTCTATTAAATAATCCTGGAAAAAATGCATCAGGGTTTCCACAAACATATGAAGAAGCACAACTGTTTTCAACATTGATAATAATAAGAAATGTTTCTTGATCAGCAAATCATCATATTAGAATGATTTCTGAAGGATCATGTGACACTGAAGACTGGAGTAATGATATTACTCATAGTTTACTTTTTTAAATTAAATAAATAAATCCGACCCCAAACATTTGAATAGTAGTGTATATATATATATATATTGCATTATTCCTTAAAAAAGTAACTTAGTTATGTGTTATGTTATATTTTTGGCAAATGTAAAGGCACTTTCACACCAAAAGTGAAATGAATCATAAAAATGCAACTTCACGCCTGTAGAGAAGAGGGCGCAGCTCAAACAAACCTTTCAGCTGTGCTGCTGTTCTGGATTGCAGAAGAATAGGACGCAGGAGAAGAAAGTTCAATGTTTAGATAAAGTCAATGCGATGTTTAACTAAAGTTTGCTTATTGGTATGGCTGAATTTGATCATCAAAGGTCAGCAGCAAAGACATTAGTTAATAAAGTGATATTAAATACATAAAGTATAATTGTATAATTTACCATATTTAATTATTGCAGGTTTGTGTAATTTTCTGAGATTGCATTTCACTGTTTTTACTGAATCTGTTTTTGTGCAAGAGAGATGCGTAAATGCCTGCTCACATTTAGTCAAGAACTACAATTACCGTCATGTTAACACGGCGCACACAACGCCTCTGCACTTCTCTCAATATGGAGACAGGAGAGCTGTCAGTCAGAAAAACGATGTAGCTTGTGTTACTTATTTAAAAAAGTAATTCAGAAAGTTTGCTGTAAATTTAAAAGTAATCCATTACTTGAAAAAAAAAAAAGTATTCTGAATACGAAACTCACGTTACTTGTAACGTACCCCCAACACTGACATCAACTCCGATGGACCAGATGAGATCTGTCTAGTCTGTATCACATTTCTCATCTCAAGTATATAACATAATACTTCCCAGCCCAGTTTTGACCTGGATTTCTGATCATTCTAAATGATGGGCAATTTATTTTTTTTACATTCCTTATTTGATTTTGAGGGAATGTTGACCAAATATAAGTGCACAAATACCTTCCACAGAATGAGACTGATGATGCCTAATAACAGTATCCCTGCAACCGCTGCAACAATGATGATCCAGAGAGGAACTTCATATGGCATCTCCTCTCCCAGCACCGGGTCAATGTTTACTGAAAACTACAGAGACAAAAGGACATTCAAAATAGATGAGCCTTTAGCCATGTCATTAGGAGTTACACTGTGAATATTTTAAAGGATCAGTAAATCCAAACATTAACATTCAGTCATCATTTATTCACTCTCATGTCATTCCATGAAAAAAAAAGAAAGAAAAGAGGATTCAGAGTTTATATTGACCACAAAAAAGCACAATTTCCAGTGATAACCCTACTCTTAGAATAACTGTTTGGTTAATAACCCTCTGTTAATCAAACTGTCCGTGGGCTGAACAATGCGATCTGTAGTATTCACGCGTTTTGCGTCATCTGGTGGGATTTTGCTGACAAATGAACGTGAATTTTTCGTTCCAGGTAACATGGAGAATGAGTAAACATTGTTCATTTACATATCCTACGCTTTGAAAATCAGCAAAGTTACACTTTAATTGTCTTTTAAACAAGTCAATTTGAATTGTACAGTATATTACAAAATGTTTAAATGGGTGGTATATTGCCCTTTTCACAAGATGTAAAATAAGTCTTTGATGTCCCCATCTTTTGATGTGTGTATGTGAAGTTTTAGCTCAAAATACCCCACAGATGTTTTATATAGCAAGTTAAAATTGTCACTTTTTGAGGGTGAGCAAAAACGCCTCGTTTTGTGTCTGTCCCTTTAAATGCAAATGAGCTGCTGCTCCCGGCACAGAGGGCGGAGCTTCAACAGATTGTTTCCTTTTACCTCACACAGACATGCACTGAAAATGTCAATGTGTATGTTCAAACCGGAGTCAGACAATAATGGAGAGACTCAAGAAGAAGTGACAACATGTAGAATGCAACAGGACGTTTCTGAATGGTTAGTTGATGAATTTATGTTGCTGATGTGTAGTTATCTTCTAGTCATTGATTAGCATATTCTGTCATGATAATCTATAAATCGCTTTCCCGGGGGCGGGGTTTATGTAAATTTTAGGGTCTAAATCTAAAATGAGTTTCTATTAAGTTACATTATTATATATTTCTCTACTAATTATAGTAATGTACTGTTAAATGTATTATTTGTTTGTTTATTTATTTTATATTTGAATAACATTTTTATTTTATTTACGTTTAATTATTTGAATCGATTTAATATATTAATAAATTGCTATTTTTTATTTATTTATTTATTTATTTTAATCATATTATTTATTCATATTATATATATATATATATATATATATATATATATGTGTGTGTGTGTATGTATATATATATATTTATATATACTACTATAATGCTTTCACAGTTCTTTTTTTGGAGCTTGACAGTCCATGGAGGTTATGAACTATGAAACGTCACGAGGGTAAGTAAATCATTCATTATTGTGTGAACTCTAAAGTTAACAGCTCTGACCTCTCTGGTCTGGTTGTCCATTTTGATGGCCGGTTTGTCTGCTAGCAGTCTCAACGTGGCCTGCCCCTTTACCTCCACTCGCAAGGCATTGGCGTAATCCTGCAAGAAAACCACAAAGATTCCAGGAGCCATTTAGTGAGCACCACGACAAAGAGTACTTGATAAACAGCTACTGTACAAACCTCCAGCAAGGTGCCGTTCCACACGCGTGACCTGACTCTGATCTCCGCCTGAGTCGACATGTTGTGCAGCGGGCAGGAGAAGGTCAGACAGTGGGCCGTCTGCTTTGAACACTCCTGAACAGAGATAAAAGACATTAGGATGATGAAATAACTGGTGGGACACTATGAAAATCACTCCTCAGAGGGCAAACGTCTGCCTCACCAGCAAATGGGGCACTTTACGAAGTGCCAGGACTTTAACAGAAGCTTCTGCATGGGGATACGCAGAGCCCGCCTCTCTCTTAGATCGTTTAGTACCTCGATCTGACAACTGGAAGAGATGACAACCAAATGGAGTGAATGAAATTGAAGACGAGTAACTGTGGGCTGCTGTATCCATTTCCTCAGACTCACTGTGAGGTTGAGATGGTTGACAATCTTCCCTGGTGGGACACAGCGGGACTCCGTCTCTCCTTTGATCACTATCTCTGTGAGATACAGCAGCCATTTCCCATTGATTACCTCAAATGGCCATTTAAAGTCAATCATCAGAGTTCCCAAATTTCCCAGAGGTTCTCCCAGCACTTTCACCTGGAATGTGAACACAAATAACTTTTTTAGTGTTTTTACATTTGAGCTAATTAAAGGGAGCGTAAGAGGATAGTTCACTCACAACTTACATTATCATTCACTCACCCTCATGTCACACAAAAGTACATATTCTGAAGAATGTTGGTAATCAAACAGTTCTGGTGAGCATTGACTGCTATTGTATGGACAAAAACAGATTCCTTAAATTATCTTATTTTGTGTTTCGTAGAAGAAAGAAACTCATAAAGGTTTGGAACGACATTAGGGTGAGTAAATTATGACAGAATGTTAATTTTTAAAGGGATGGTTTGGAGTAAAATCAACCTAGGGTCCTTTGCACCATGACCCCGAGCCAAACACTCGGGGAAAATGCCAAAAAGAATGCATCACTTTCTGTCAGGACTTTTACGTGTTTTTACCAAATCACGGAAGTGACCTCGACGTCTGGGTTAGCAGTAGCACGAGCCGTCAGGCAAGTGCAGTGGCGTCATGCCCATTCAAAGTGAAAGGGGGCACGTGCCCCCTCAGATTTTTCCTCCTTGAAAATGTTTTCAATTTTCAATTTTTTTTTCATTTTTAGAGCGTAGCGCTCTAGAATCTTTGCTGTGTATGTTCAAGCAACTCACTCGTCTCGCACGTTGAGCTGGCAATGTTTTACAGATGGTCTTGAAGTGGTAAGTGGGCAAAGCAACAAATCGGCATTGAATTAGTTATCGGATGATATTAAAAGGTAGTGGGATTATTTGTGGTTGACCTGGAAATTTTAACTTGATCAAAAAGTTATGGATTTGATATTAGCTGCGAATTCAGAGCATTAACTTAAGTTGTGTCAGTGTAACGTTATCGATAGCTAGCCTAGTCTAACCGTAAACTAGTTGGCTAACGTTACTGCCATACAAAGCCATAGTAACGTTATCTGATCGGTTTTGATTACTTTTTTACATTTCTGTCAAATATTAACCATTTTCAAATAAACGGGGTAGTGTTAACCTTATTCAGCACTGAAATCTGTCAAACTTCTTTCAAAGTCCTTCATCACATATTAATATTAAAATAACTTAATTTCAGAACACCACAAAGTCAGACCTCAGCACCTTTATGTACCTTTAATGTAAGATCGTTCTTAGGTCACATACCAATGATCATAACATAAAAACTGCAATGGTACTGTTTTTAAAATCATGTGTAGTAGGCCTAAGTGTACAGTAAGTGTGTGTGTAAACATGCTTTAATGAAGTAGACTTCAAAAGCTTTTGAATTTGAGCTTGCAGTTCTTTCATCAACCTGTCTTTTACATAAACTTACAAAATAGATACTTTAACTTAGTCCTCAGATAGAGGAGGGTTGCTGCTAGCTCCGTTAAGGTATTTCTGTCCCTCCCAAACTGCATTGAAATGGTATGTTTAGCAGCCAGAATTAAAAAAAATTCAGGGGGAGAAACCCCCTGACCCCTCCTAACATGATCCATATCACCCGTCAGAAAACAATTGCAACATCTCAGATTGTGCCCCCCCCAGAATTTGGGCTTGCATGACGCCCCTGGGCAAGTGTTATTTAAATAAACTCCTGATGTACTTACAAACTTTCCAATGCCTCGTTTTATGAGTACAGAACCTATTTGTACTACTGTAGAAGTTTGGTACCATTCTGGGCATTATTAGTGGGGTAATTTACGAGATACATCCTAAGTTCCGTTAGCGCCTGCACTAAGCCATCCGGCTGATATCTCTAAATAAGCTCTAACTTTAATAATGTTCAACCAAGGGAAAAAAGGCTTCTGGGGGTTGTTTGGCTCGGGGTCATAGTGCAAAGGACCCTAGGTTGATTTTACTCTGAACCATCCCTTTAAGTAAACTATTACGCTTTAAAAGAGGGCTCAGATCTCATTTTGGTCTATTTAGAAGTTGTCTACTTTAGATTTTTTGAGAATTTGCACCAGCTAAATATTGTATACAATTAAAATGATTTGAGCCCGATACATTAAAATAAAAATCCTTTTTGGTGTGTGTCCAAAAAAACCTATAAAGCCACACTCACACGAAACACAAACTCCAGCGGACTCCCCACATCACTGGTGCTGTTCATGGCAGACTCCCCGATCACACTTCCACTGAAGGACGTGTCAATCACTGGCTTTTCTCTGCACACGACAGGAAGAGAATGAGAATCACAGCATTAAAGGTGCAGTAAGTGATTTCTGAGAAGCGCTGTTGAAAGGAGATGGGTCTGTCTGCGGACTGCAAGAGAGGGGAGTAACAGGAAGTGGGCGTAACTTGAAGTGGGCGTAACTTGAAGTTGTCCAAATCACACAGAACCACACGATATGTCAAACTCAAAATGAGGAGATGTCAGCAAGATGCCAGCTCGTATAGAGACATTTAGTAATGTCGTAAGTTTAACATTTAAACCACATTATTAGATTACCCTTTGACTTTATGAATACACATAAATGACAGCTTGGCAATATATTAAAGGTTTTTATTCAATATTATTTCAAAAAAAAAAATTCAGCACATGTAGTCAGAGGTACAGAAAAATAATAATAATTCAGCAAATAAGGAAATTGTTTTATTTATTTAAATCATGTTTGTTAAAAGTATGTTGAATGATGTTAGTTCATTTGTGCAACCATGTATTTGCTATAATGATGAAAATATTTGAAAACCAGTTAAAATCAAGAAGCCTAATGATGCAATCCTTAGTTTAAATCTTAACTTTTGAGTGTATGCAGAATTAAATGGATGAAAAATTGTCATGTCACATGTGATATTTTATTTAATGTGACAGAAAAAAAAGACAGTAACACCAGTGACACACAATGAATTACCAATGACATACATAAGACCAAAGATCATTATTCTTCAATAATAATAATAATAATATAATCCTTAAGGTTTTTTTTATAGCACAATTCACACCCAGCGGTAATTCAGGAAAAAAAATATCCGAATGCTCCACGTGAAACTTCGGTCTTCCGATCTTTTACCATCGTGTCAATTCTCAATTGATTTTGATTAATATGCGCGAGGGAGCGAGAGAGAGCCAGACAGTTTGAAGACGCGCGCGCGCGCGACCGGGGCTCTCTCTCTCTCTCTGCTCGTTCCTATCGCAAGCGCAGCAGTCATCTACATCATTTACCGATCAAATAAGGCTTTGGCGAGACAAAAAATCGCTTGTGAGAGAGACGCGTGAGTGACAGAGAGACGGAGGGAGAGCAGGGAAAGGAAATGCAGCTGAATGAATATGCTACGTGTTTTAAATAGCGAGCGTACTTTTTATTTATTTTTTTTATAACGAAACGCAATATGTTGCGGCCGGTGTTGATTCTGTGGCGCACCGGCACGAATTAGTCTATGTGTGGGAAACACTGTTTGTTCTGTTTATGTTAAACTCGTGCGAGAGCGATTCAAAAGCATTCAGAACTGTCTGTTTGCTCTTATCGCTCTCGCGGTACTTTGATATCATACACCGACCGGTCTGTGCAGCGCAGCTTTAAGTCGAAAAAAACTGAGCAACTTGAAGTGGACGTAACTTGAAATGACGTAACTTGAAGGGGCGTAACTTGAAGTGGGCGTAACTTGAAATGACGTAATTTGAAGGGGCGTAACTTGAAGTCTTGCAGGATGCAGACAGATTCTATTGGTTGAAAGTGGATCGGACCGAGCAGCACAACACACTAGTAGCCAATCAGCAGGAGGGGGCGTGTCCACTCATGATGGGGAGGAGAGAGAGTGAGCAAGAGGGAGATTTGAAGAAAGACTGTAGAAAGAGAGATGGGCAAGAGACATTACAAAAGAGAAAAGCTCAGAGGAATATCACTGAAAAAAGAAGGGTCAGGCAAGAGCTTTAGGATCTGTGTTAATATTAGAAAAGCTTTCCAGCGCTGGAGAGAGCTGAGCGAGAAGGCCTGAAAACTGATGCTGAGGTTGCGTTGTTTCTGCTCCATATGCGAGTTACATTAGTTTTGCTATGATTCACAGAACCAAGATATGCTGTTGTGTAATGTTAGCTAAAGGAACAGGACAGTTTTGAGTGTCATATTTGTCTGGACCTGGTGTGTATACTCTTGTTTACTGTATGTTTATTTTTTTGTTCTTTCTTGTCATTCATTCGTCATCTTCGCTAACAAAGCTTTATTTTGCTTCACTTCAGATATGATAAAGAGACATCTACTCTTGCATTGCGTGTTCGTGCATTCTGGGGGCGGAGCAATGACAACAGCAACAATAGCGTGAGCGTGCCACTAGACGTAACACAGTTGTCCACGTCTGTCGCCATGGTTACTAAGGCAGTACGAGCGGAAACCAGAGAAAACGCAGATATTATGTCATTGACAGGTGACAAGTGAAAAGGGACGTGCACTTTTAAAAATTGTGAATTTCTCTGAATTTACAAATTCTTGGAAACATTTAGGATAATGGAAGTACACAATTGAAAGAAATATATAACACTGTGAAAGTGGTTTTTGGATATTTTGATACAAAATTCTTACATATTGTACCTTTAAAGTGGGTGTGTTTTGGTCTTATTTTCAATGTAAAGCATTTTGATTTATTTCAGTTTATTATGGGCTTGTTCTTGTTCGCTGTTTTTTTCTTGCAAGATCGGGCAAAACAAGTAAGTAAACGCTTGTATATTTTTCCCTGTGCACGTTTAAATACGTCCTTAAAGGGGTGGTTCACCCAAAAATGAAAATTCTGTCAGTAATTACTCGCCCTCATGTTGTTCCAACCCCGTAAGACCTTCGTTCATCTTCGGAACACAAATTAAGATATTTTTGATTAAATCTGAGAGCTGGCTCACTCCTCCATAGGCTTCTAAGACACTATAACTTGCTGGCCCAGAAAATGCATTAAAGACATCATTAATATAGTCCAAGTGACTACAGTGGCTCAATCTTAAGTTTATAAAGCGACGAGAATACTTTTTGTGCGCAAAAACCCCCAAAAATAATGACTTTATTCCACTATTCATTTCCTTCTCTCTGGGCCTCGAGTTTTTTCACGTAGTGTAATAGCGTAGCGCTTCTGTGTTGTGCATCACACGCATGACACACATGACCAGCGTCGACCAATAGTGAGCCTACGTGAGACGTAGGAACAGGACGTAACACAGACGCGCTAGGCAGTTATTCTACGTGAAAAAGCTCGAGGCCAAGAGAGAAGGACATGAATAGTGGAATAAAGTCGTTATTTTAGTTTTTTTGCGCACAAAAAGTATTCTCGTCGCTTTATAAATTTAAGATTGAGCCTCTGTAGTCACTTGGACTATATTAACGATCTCTTTAATGCATTTTCTGGGCCAGCAAGTTATAGTGTCTTAGAAGCCTATGGAGGAGTGAGCCAGCTCTCAGATTTAATCAAAAATATCTTAATTTGTGTTCCGAAGATGAACAAAGGTCTTACAGGGTTGGAACAACATGAGGGTGAGTAATTACTGACAGAATTTTCATTTTTGGGTGAACTAACCCTTTAACAACTAGTTGTTCAGTTCACTTCCTTACGCACTGTGTAGAATTATTGTAAATTTGATTGTCACTACCTGCATTTTAATTTGGTTGTAGAATGCGGTTGTCACTCCTGTATATTACTGAATTATGTGTGTACAGAACTGCAGTGTTGCCTTTGTTTAACATGCACAGATAAATCATCAAAATGTTTTTTCTTATTTTTAACAATATATCAAGGTACGTACAAGGAAAAGGTAGTGAGGACTGTGTTCTTCACGCTGAGGGTGACAGGAACAGGATTCAGGTCCTTCTGGTCACTTATACTGAAGACAAACACAAACACCGTTCAGTCAGTCAGTCACCGTTCAGTCTTTTATGCACAATTTGTTGAGGGGAATTGAGGGGAACTGTATACTGTATAAACCAGAAACCATCTCAGTTACTACATACGTACGTGGAGAGCTGAAGTTGAGATTCAATCTGGTCTGTGTAAAGTGTTATACCAGAGGTCTCAAAGATGATTTTTAATGAGGTCTGTGAAGACGGAAATCAAGAGAGAGAATAAATTAGCAAAACATTTCAGCTGTACAATTGATTAGCTGAGTTCATTCAAATGGCCCGTGGAAAATGAGTAATCAGAGAGGCTTTTTTAATGTACATGCAAATCTTCAGAAAGGTCACACATTGGACAGGTTTCAGTAAGACTGCTACCTTCTGTTTGCTTTTAAATGGGTTTCCCAGATCGCATATGATGGTGTCTTCTGCGCTGCACCCAATATCAAAACCAGGCTGTAATGAAGACAAACCAAGAGAACAGCATTGAAATGATTCAATTAATAATATTAACTAGAAAAAGTCTCAAGCAGGAACTTAAATTCAAATGTAGCAACCAAGCAACATATTGTACGAAGCAAATCCCAAATCAAAGTGAAAATTGTACAGGAAATACATGAAACCTGTATTGCTCAGATGTTGCTCTTTCATAGCTCAAGAAAGCACAAACGTTTGAGACATGAAAGAGATCATCTTTGTGAAACAGCGTCCCCATGTGGACTCACCTGAGTGCGCACTCCTGAGTATTTGAGTGTGGGGGGGATGGTGATGTTGAGAATGGCCTGGTGGGCGTCCTCGGCCTGCCTGCCTCCATCGGGTGTGTTAGTGACGTCCACCATCATCACCAGCTTCTTAATGTTACTGTTGAACTCCATAGTTTGACTGTGAACAAACCAGCACATCCAGCATATTTTCAATGTGTATTCAAACAATAGTTTTTGAGGAGGACTAGCTAATTTGTAAATCAAAATTTACATCTTGAAATCTTTGATTTCAGACTTAATTAATTAATTAAAAAATGTTTTATAGTTCATTTTATTTTTAGTCCATGTGCTGTCTGTCATATCTCTCCTGTCCTCTCACATAATAACGTAATACATTTTTTTTTTTTTTTAAAACCTTGGTAAGTTTATTTTCCAATAGTGGCTGGCTTACTGTACATTACAACACAAATAATATAATGATTTAGGTAAGTTGCCAATAGTTTATTTTGCAATAATTACTAACTAATTGTACAGTTTACCCCCCCAAAAAAATAATAAAATAAAATAAAATAAAATAAAATAAAATAAAATAAAATAAAATAAAATAAAATAAAATAAAATAAAATAAAATACTGTGTTGGTAAGTTGCCAATATATAATATAATATAATATAATATAATATAATATAATATATATTTTTTTTAAAATCTGATTTCAGACTTCATTTATTAAAAATATGTTTTTAATAAATAGTGGGCACTATGTAGTAAACACTACACGATAGGCAGTACTATTCCACTCCGAACATTGTTTCACATGGCACACAATTGGAACTTACAGTAATCATTAGATTTATGAAAATTAGAAGATAATTGAAATAATAATAGTATATAATAATAATAATAATAATAATTGAATTACTGCTTTCACTCAAAAGACAACTGAACGTAGCTGTGGAACCTCCATCTTTGAATAAATGCTCATGTCAGTGTGTGTATATTCATATCAAGCAGTTTCCATCAAGAATCCTCACCTTGGGAAGGGAATGTAATTCTCATCAGCAAATATGGCCTTCAGCTGCAGGTTACTGCTACAGGTGTTGTCGTCACCACACTCCTTGTGAAAGTTGATCTGAGGAAAAACACAGCAAAGCACACTCGAGACCTTGGAGCAGAGGTTTGTGTTCGGCTGATGGAAATGCAGACTGGTTTGTACCTCGGTTTTGTCAGTCTGCTTCTGCTGGCCGCTCAGCACAGGGAAAGCGTCCAGGTTCTGTAATGTTTGTTGTGCTGCTGCTTTCTGCTCATGCAGGGACACGTTCAGTGTGAACACTATGGGATGAAGTTTGTCCATCACTGGAATCTGGAGAGGGGAGAAAAAAACTCTTTTCATTCACTAAACACAGATCACTGGTTCAGAATCGCATACTACCATACTACTCAGATCGATTTGAAAGTTTGTATATATATATATATATATATATACACATACACACACATGTATATTATATATGTAAAAACATTTATGTTAGATGCGATTAATCGCGACTAATCAATTTGACAGCAAATTTTCTGTATGCATTAAATATAATTATAATATACGTTTTATATATGTTGGCTTCTTTTCCTAGATAGATAATTATTGTTATAATCATAATAATAATTTTAATTTATTTATAAATATACATTATACTAAAATATATTATAAAATTAATTTAAATAAATACATGCATTATTGTTAATTATGTTTTAATTTAATGTTAATTAAATTTAATAACATTAATTTACTTTATAACATAATATAGAATTAATATAAATATAAATAAATAATTAATAATAAATATATTAATGTATTTATTAATGTATTTATAAATTATACTAAATATATTATAAAAATAATAAAAATAAATAAATGCATGCACTATTGTTAAATATACTACTACTACTACTAATAATAATAATACATTTATTCATTCATTTACTTCTTTATAAATGAATATACATTGTATAACATACTATAAAATTAATTTAAAATAAATATAAATAAACATAAATAATTATTATTAATAGTAATAATAATAATACATCAATTAATGTTTTTTTTTTTTTTTTGAAATAAATGCATAATTATATAAAATATAATATATCATTAAAAAATAAATACATACATTTATCATTAATATTAATTATTATAATTATTACCATCAGACAAATAATACCCTACTATGGCTATCTAAATGCAGGATTTGCATCAGTGTGAATACGTGTGTGTGTGTGTGTGTGTGTGTGTTCTTGTATATATGGTTTATAAGCACACCAATGTGTATAATCACATGGGTATCACAATGTAAACATGGTTTAATAGGACACCTCCCGTGCCCACGTACACCAAAAACATATTAAACGTTTTTTATTAAAATTCAAAAATACCACAAGTTTTCTGTGATGGGTAGGGGGATAGAATATACAGTTTGTACAGTATAAAAATCATTACGCCTATGGAGAGTGCCCTTAAACCACATATTCAAGCATGCGTGTGTGTGTGTAGTGTATGTGCATGGTGGTCTGAGCAGGTGGTCTCTCACATTAACACTAAGTTCCAGCTCTTGACATGCGGGAGCAGAGAAAGAGAGAAGGCCTGTAAATGTGCTTTGCTTGTTGTCAAGGAAACGGACTCGGGCACCCCGGCGATTCTGGTCCGCGTCTACAATGTACTTCACCGCTGAGGCAGGACGAAACAAACAGTGTGCGGTAAATCCAATAAAACACAGATGAAACACTCCTGAATCAGGGTTTCACTTACTGATGTCCTTCTTGAAGGCTCTGTTTCCATTGCTGAGAGTGTAACTGAAACACATCTTCACCTTTATGCTATAAAAATAACATTATAATTATTTTAAATGCTACTACAGGACCAGTATAACATAATAACAGCTAATGCATACTGAAAAATCAAATGCATGTGCATCTTACCAGGAATTCACACACTGGCTTGGAATCACAATCTTCGGCTCCACTGTAAAGTTTTTGGAGAGGTGGATGACCGGACGCGACCTGGAAAACACCCATCAAGCATCACATATTTTGAGGTTATCTTACAGAACGGATTGATTTTTAGTAGAACGCTTGTGACCAGCAGGGGGCGCTCCAAGCACGCAGGGACCACATCCATATTTGGCCTCTGGTGTTCATCTGGATGCTGCTTATTGACTGCTTGCTGTCTGTTATTATTGTATGTATGCATGTATGTATGTATGTATGTACGTATGTAGAATACGTACAATATATATATATATGTATGTATGTGTATACAGTACCTGTCAAAAATTTGGAAACAATAAAAAAAATTTAATGCTCACCAAAGCTGCATCAAAAGTACAGTAAAAACTGAAATATTATGAAATATTATTACAATTTAAAATAACTGTTTTCTATTGTAATATGTTTTAAAATGTAATTTATTTCTGTAATGAAAAGCCGTATTTTCAGCATCATCACTCCAGTCTTCAGTGTCACATGATCCTCCAGAAATCATTCTAATATGATGATTAGCTGCACAAGAAACATTTATTATTTTTTATTATTATCAATGTTGAAAACAGTTTTTCTGTTTAACAATTTTGCGGAAATGGTGATTCTTTCTCAGGATTTTTTGATGAATTAAAGTTCAATAAAGAGCTATTATTTACATTTATTAAATGTATTTATTAAATTTATTAAATCATTTATTTAATTATAAATGTCTTCACGGTCACTTCTGTCAATTTAATGCATCATTGATGAATAAAAGTATTAATTTCTTCTTCTTCTTTAACTTACCACAAATGTTTGAATGGTATCATTGTTTCCACAAAAGTGTTATCGTTAATAATAAAAATAACTGTTTCTTGAGCATCAATGATTTCTGAAGGATCATGTGACACTGAAGACTGGAGCAGTTATGGTGAAAATTCAGCTTTGACATCACAGAAATAAATGACATTTTAAAATATATTCACATATAAAACAGGTATTTTGGTGAGCAGAAGATTGAAATGATTCCAAACTTTTGACAGTTACTTTATATAAGTAAATAAATAAATATTGTGGTTTTTAATAATAACAATACATTTATTTATTTATAGATTTAAATAAATATAAATGATATAAAATATAATATATAATATACACATACATTTACTAAATACAATAAATAAAAATAATTATAAATTACCTAAAATATAATAAACTAAATCAATCAATCAATGACTCAATCAATCCTTTGGTAAGCACAATTTATATTTGTCTACAGAGCTAATTTCAAGGACTAAAAAGTTATTTTAAGGTCATGAGAAACATACATTTAAGTGTGCCCAAACTTTTGATTGAAAGTATTTGTATGTATATATACGTTTGGAAAAATAATATTTCAAAATCCCTTTGAATAATATCAATGTGGCGAGCAGGACGAGGCTGGTCGCGACGCACGGGAGGAGCGACAGTAGAGATCGAGAGAGGCCAGGCCTTATTTTATGTTTTATTATATGTGACACAGTCTTCCATGAGGGCCTGCTGTCTTTTACATTTTATTATTAAATTGTGTTTTGAATGTTCGCCGGTTCCCGCCTCCTTCTTCCCATAACATCGAACATTGCTACATTCAACATCTATATATACCAAACACTGTTGAAAGACTGAACCTCAAGAGAGCGATGCGGTCGTCCATGGAGCCCACCAAAATGTCAGGATAATCATTTCCATCCATATCCATTCCTCCATTGAGAGAGTAGCCAAACGTCTGAAAGCCACTGGGACCTACTGACTTCCCATCTATCACCTAAGAGAAAGAGCATACAGTAAATCATCCGTTCTTATTCTCACGCTCTCTAATACAAGGTCCAGATATGTCAGATATGATCATCTGTTGATCTATGGTCTATGATATGAAACAGTAGGTAGCTGTAGAAAAGTCACTCCAAAATCTAAAGTAAAGCTGTTCCATAAAAATCCTATGAAATCCAGGCTTTACCTGGCTGTATTCCTTGCTTATTCCATTTTTACTTCCCATCCATATAAAGACTTTCCCAGAGTCTTGGAACGGAGCACCAACAGCGAAATCTGAATGAACAAAACAAGACACAAACCCCACAACACGTGATTAACTCTCCATGACCTCCAGATGGCAGCATTATGAAATGAATCACATGAAATTACACACTTTGCATATACACTACCATTCAAAAGTTTGTGTTTGTAAGATTTTTTAAATGTTTTTGAAATAAATCTCATTTGTTCACCAAGACTGCGTGAACAATTTGACTTACCAAAGACTGCGTGACTATTTGAACAAAAATATAGTAAAATTGTGAAATATTATTATGATTTAAAATAGTTTTCTATTTGAATATATTTTAAAATGTAATTTGTGATGCAAAGCTGAATTTTCAGCAGGATTACTCCAGTCTTCAGTCACATGATCCTTCAGAAATCATTCTAATAAGCAAATTTTCTGAAACATTTCTTATTATTATCAATGTTGAAAACAGTTGTGCTGCTTCAAAATATAAATGTAAATGTAAATTATAAATGTCACTTTTGATCAATTTGATGCATCCTTGCTGAATACAAGTATTAAATTATTTTGAAAAACTCCACAGTGTACTTTTGAGGATGCTCATGTGACATATATTATATATGATCATATTTTATGACAGCATACATTTTTAAAATGGCGTTTTCAAACAATTGCATATTCATAATAGATGTGCTACCTTGAAATCCGTCCTGATTGACGTCCCCCACTGCGGCAACAGCAAATCCAAAACCTGAACCTTTTTTCCCCCCCTTCAGAACCAAGCTGGGTTTCTTCTGGAAGGAACCGTTCTCGTTCATGAAGATGTAAACAGCTCCTCCCTCCTCCTTGTAGCGGTCAAAGTAGAACGGCGCTCCAACGATCAGGTCGTTCCAGCTACAACAGCATGAATCCACACAAATGACATGTTATGTCTGAATGACTCATGTTTATTTTCACAGAAGCTTTAGTAAAGAATGAGAAAGCTGCCAAATAAATGCATTCAGCCGTGTGTCTGCTGACATGCTCAAGTAATAAAGCTCAATGGGATCTTTGCAAGGGCGCATGGGGAATGTTAGACATGCTTTGGTTTACTGTACTTCCTTTCAATTCACTGTGATGATAACAGATAACTTGATATGCAAACAGTGACATTGGCAAATTTCACCAATAGTGCAAAACTGTGTGACTAGCGCTTTTTCATACAGTGATGAATTGGATCCCATTGAATTTCTATGTATGGACAAAAAAAACAACTAAGATGTGTTCTTTTGAATATGTATACTTGATTTGATGTGATATAAAATCAAATAAACATCAAATACTATTATATTACAATAAAAAAGACTTTTACAGTAACAATACGGTGATTGAGTTACACAGTGACCCACCCGTCATTGTTGAGGTCTGTTACCGCCAAGCAACTGCCAAAGTACGACCCTATTTGTTCTCCTGGGATCGTCATCAGTGGGTTAAGAACCAAATCTTGTTTTTCAGCCAGGATCACTGAACCCTTGAAATTGTCTCTGGGAGCTCCCGTCACCACAGTGTACTCAGAGCGATGAAGTAACTTTGTGTCCTCCAGCACAGAGTAACCTGAGGAAAGAGATGAGTGTCAAGCTACTATAAAGTTAATTTACAGTCAAGAGACTCTTTTGAGAAAGAAGGAAAAAGTTATGCTACAATTATTCTTTTATTTTATTTTATTCAATGAAAACAGTGCTGTATCTATCTGAAACAAAATTATGAGAGACAACATTAAACAGCATTTATTTAAAGGCGCACTATGCAGTTTCCGTTTTTCTGAAACAGCGCCCCCTAGAGTCGCTGTAGAGTACTTGTATTTAACGTTACTGTCGTAAATACCCCTCACTCAGAGCCGTCTCTGCACTCTTCTGACCGCGCTTTCTTCATTTTCTACGTCGACTCTGTCATGATTCACGTCTGAAATGCGTGCTAGTGTCTTCCATAGAGACTGCTTCATCCTCGTGATTCTCGCGAGATTTGTCGGGGTGCCGCCTCTAAAACCTAAATTGCTAGCAGATTTCTTTTGGCCGTAAAGCAATTGTTTACATCGCGAGACCTGATATCACGCGAGACTTCCTGACGCAGCGGCCGGCGGCCCGCCGGCTCAAAGTTGCAAGTGCGTATTTTCCGCTCACGGGCTCCAGGGGGGTGCGAAACGACCACCATTCAACCCGAAATTAGTAATATAACCATTCCAATGACTCCGAAGCTGTTCAGTTAAGGTAAAAAAAGTTACTTTTTTTAACACTAAATACTAACAAAAACACTATTACATTTTATAAATATTACTGATATTGCTGACCAATTAACACTTTATACTATTATAATTCAATACGTTATCAATAATCATACAATAATTTAACACTGAACACTAACAGTACAAACAAAAAACACTGTAATTAATGCATAAACATTACTGATAAAATTATTGTAAGATTATTCTTTAATATCCTTTGCTATATAGAAAAAAGACATGCAGTGTCACGCATTAAAATGCCATGCAGAACATTCATATGAATCAGTGAGCCATTTTTTAATGGTTTCATTTAAAGGTATTTTATGCTATTTTAAAGGTTCACAATTTTGTTTTGGGGGTCTCTTACAATACGTTTACATACATCCAAGATAAAAAAAAAAACCTTTAATTTTCTCATAATAAACATTGCAGCATCACCTCATTTCTCAAAGAGTGTGAAAATTGTTCGTTTGAAGATTCAGTCTCTCTAAACCCCTCCTTTCCTTGAGACTCTGATTGCTCTGATTGGTCAGACGACCAGTCTGTTGTGATTGGTCTACCACTTACTAACGGCATGTCGGAAACAAACCAACCATTCCCATACCTGAATTTCAGCGCCGGAGGCTTCCTCAGCACTTGAAAACATGATCTTCTCGACATGTCGACAACACAAACCAAACTCTTTCTGTCTCAGACTACAGTGTTTGCGGATGGGTCAAAGTAGACATTGTTTGCAGGCAGCCAATGAAGACCATATTATGCAAATGTGTTACATTGTTGCGTAGGTTTGTAACAGGAAGTGAGACTGGAATTGTTGACGACTCATTTCGACAGTTCAGAATCGATTCTTTCTTTTAGGAGACAATCACTTTATTTGTTGTGCACTTAGATCATTTACATTCACTTAAGACCTTTTACATTCACCAACAGCTCCTGTTACTGTTACAACAGCTACTAGTTATTTCCCAACACTGTCAAGATGTGATTCACAGTAAAAAAATCACAGTACATACCTATGTAGATGTTGAGCCTGTCCTTGCCTAGCATACTGAAGCTTCTTTCATTGGCATCTCCGTCAAAATCTGTGTTGTTCTCTCTGCTTTTCATATGGACAGTGCCTATAAACAGAAGAATTCCTTTTATTTTCAATATGACCCTCTTTTTATGCGATAATGTTGAGCTGACACACGCTAAAGAAGCCAGTGCATTTTCCACATGAACCATTTGTGGATTTCCCCATACTTCTTCTTTTACTCACCTTGCCACACAAAGCTGCCAGGGGTCCCAAAGTACACATCATTCTCCGTCATGCCCCCTGAGATGCCCATGTTACACATGCCCTCCAAGTTCTGGTCATAGTTGAAGTCGCACAGTTCGTAAGTATCAGACTGCCAGTAATCAGCAGGGTCGTAGGTCAAGTCGTTTCCCCGCACGTAACATTTGCCCACCATACGCTGCTGTTCTTCAGCGCCCAGCAGTTTTTTCACATAGCGATGGCCACATGCCTGCCAACATGAAAGAAGAGATGAACATGAGGAATTCTGATTAGTATTAGTATTTTGACCACAACTGCTACTATTCAAAATATTTTTTAAAGGTCTCTTATGCTCACCAAGGCTGCATTTATTTGAACAAAAATACAGGAAAAACAGTAATATTATAAAATACTATTTCAGTTAAAAAGAACGGTTTTCTATTTGAATATATTTTAAAATGTAATTTATTCATGTGATGCAAAGGTGATTTTTCAACATCATTAATTCAGTCTTCAGTGTCACATGATCCTTCAGAAATTGTTTGAAGATTCTTTGAAAAAGTAGAAAGTTCAAAAGAAGAGTATTTATTTGAATAAGAAAACTTTGTTAACCGTATGAATGTCTTTACTATCACTTTTGATAAGTTTAAAGGGAAGTTCACCCAAAAATGAAAATTCTGTCATAATTTACTCACCCTCAAGTTGACACAAAAGAAGACATTTTGAAAACTGCTGGTAACCAAACATTTAATGGGCCCCATTGACTTAAAGCTGCTTTAAGCGTTTTTTAGGTCAAAACATTTTTTGTCACATACAGCAAACATCTCCTCACTATCCGCTAGCTGCCTGTCCCCTGAACACACTGTAAAAAAACACGGTCTCTGTAGACAGCCCAGGCTCCACAAATGGCAAGAAAAACAAACTGGCCCAGCCTGGACCACAAAACATAACAAACAGTGTTCCAGCCAATAACCGACAAGAATGATTTGGGGGTGGGGGGTTAGTGTACGTGCACATGAAGGGGGGTGTGGGGAGTGGAGGAGAGAGAAGCATGAAGAGGGAAGTTAGCTAGAGGAGAGATGTCCTAGACAACGGCAACGACTAACGTTAGAATTACAGTGGGTACGGAAAGTATTCAGACCCCCTTACATTTTTCACTCTTTGTTATATTGCAGCCATTTGCTAAAATCACTTAAGTTCATTTTTTTCCCCTCATTATTGTACACACAGCACCCCATATTGACAGAAAAACACAGAATTGTTGACATTTTTGCACATTTATTAAAAAAGAAAAACTGAAATATCACATGGTCCTAAGTATTCAGACCCTTTGCTCAGTATTTAGTAGAAGCACCCTTTTGATCTAATACAGCCATGAGTCTTTTTGGGAAAGATGCAACAAGTTTTTCACAACTGGATTTGGGTATCCTCTGCCATTCCTCCTTGCAGATCCTCTCCAGTTCTGTCAGGTTGGATGGTAAACGTTGGTGGACAGCCATTTTCAGGTCTCTCCAGAGATGCTCAATTGGGTTTAAGTCAGGGCTCTGGCTGGGCCATTCAAGAACAGTCACGGAGTTGTTGTGAAGCCACTCCTTCGTTATTTTAGCTGTGTGCTTAGGGTCATTGTCTTGTTGGAAGGTGAACCTTCGGCCCAGTCTGAGGTCCAGAGCACTCTGGAGAAGGTTTTCGTCCAGGATATCCCTGTACTTGGCCGCATTCATCTTTCCCTCGATTGCAACCAGTCGTCCTGTCCCTGCAGCTGAAAAACTCCCCCACAGCATGATGCTGCCATCACCATGCTTCACTGTTGAGACTGTATTGGACAGGTGATGAGCAGTGCCTGGTTTTCTCCACACATACCGCTTAGAATAAAGGCCAAAAAGTTCTATCTTGGTCTCATCAGACCAGAGAATCTTATTTATCACCATCTTAAACTCCATGCGGGCTTTCATGTGTCTTGCACTGAGGAGAGGCTTCCGTCGGGCCACTCTGCCATAAAGCCCCGACTGGTGAATGGCTGCAGCGATGGTTGACTACAAGTTACTACAACTTTCTCCCATCTCCCGACTGCATCTCTGGAGCTCAGCCACAGTGATCTTTGGGTTCTTCTTTACCTCTCTCACCAAGGCTCTTCTCCCCCGATAGCTCAGTTTGGCCGGACGGCCAGCTCTAGGAAGGGTTCTGGTCGTCCCAAACGTCTTCCATTTAAGGATTATGGAGGCCACTGTGCTCTTAGGAACCTTAAGTGCAGCAGAAATTTTTTTGTAACCTTGGCCAGATCTGTGCTTTGCCACAATTCTGTCTCTGAGCTCTTCAGGCAGTTCCTTTGACCTCATGATTCTCATTTGCTCTGACATGCACTGTGAGCTGTAAGGTCTTATATAGACAGGTGTGTGGCTTTCCTAATCAAGTCCAATCAGTATAATCAAACACAGCTGGACTCAAATGAAGGTGTAGAACCATCTCAAGGATGATCAGAAGAAATGGACAGCACCTGAGTTAAATATAGTGTCACAGCAAACGGTCTGAATACTTAGGACCATGTGATATTTCAGTTTTTCTTTTTTAATAAATGTGCAAAAATGTCAACTATTCTGTGTTTTTCTGTCAACATGGGGTGCTGTGTGTACAATAATGAGGGAAAAAAAAGAACTTAAATGATTTAAGTGAGTGAAAAATGTAAGGGGGTCTGAATACTTTCCGTACCCACTGTATATTCTTTTGAATTTTGATATGGCCAACACACGACCAAAGAGACGATGATGCGATGAACAAATAGCAAAGAAGAGGGAAAAGGAGAAGGAATGCGCAAAGTCCCGAATTTACATCGGAAAAGCCTGTTTCAGAAAGCAAAGCACAGAAGTGAGGAGAATGGGACAGAATGAGGAGGAGGGAGGGTCGAGCTATAGCCTCCGTTTTGTTTGACAATACTTCGAACGTCAACAAGAAGTGACGTCACCCAACATCGCTTAGAGCACCTTTAGATAGAAGATGGAAATTCATACAGGTTTGGAACACCCTGAGGGTGAGTAAATGATGACAGAATTTTCATTTTGGGGTGAACTATCCCTTAAATGCATCCTCACTGAATAAAAGTATTGATTTCTTTTTCTTTTTCCACTAAGGTGATGCGCCAGCTTCAAGAATATTTTCAACTGTAACCAAAGACATGTGAACCAGCTAATCAAGGTCTTCAAGCTTACTTGATAATGACAGGCCGGTGTGTAAAAGCAGGGTTTGAACTAAAGTGCATCTGACCTACTCATTGAGTCCGGAGAAGGGGTTCGACACTTACAATTCTGTCTGTGAATTTCAAGCGATGGTCTTGAAAATGTTCATACTAAAATAAAAGGGAACCAAAGATGGATCTCATCTCACCAGCACACGTCCTCCGTTCCTTTGACTGGCCACGGTCACTCCCAGCCACATGCCCTCCACCATCTCCGTTGACTGCGCTAGAGGAGAAACAAACTCCATCAGAGAGCAGATATTTTATTCCCTCAGTCTGCCTGTAAAGAGTATTTCATTACATCAAAATCTGAATGAGTTCGTTGAAGAGTGCTCAGTTTCTAGCTTGAGAGAGATTCTCAAACAGAAATAATAATAACATTCGCATGTAGCCACATGTGAAAAGTAATGTCATTTCTAAAAAGAGAGAAATAATTTACTTTAAAAGAATATACGGAATGTACGTTTTTCCTGAGACTTATTTGCATGTTATTTACAATTATATTAAAATGTATTATAGATAAATAAAATTTAATGGAAAATAAATGGAATTTGAACGCTGTGACATATTTGTGATAAAAAAATATACATGCTAGTCTTGTAAATAGCCATAATATTACCCATGAATTCAAAAGATATCAGGGGCTGCGTGCTTTAATAAATTTTCTGAAGCAAAATGATCTAGTGTGGTTGCTAGGGCATTGCGGTGTGGTTGGTAAGATATGTTTTTTTTTGTTTTGTTTTTTAGCATACTTTATCCAACACAGAAAGTACTAAAGCTAAAAAGCTAACCAGAACTAATTACATTTTTAAAATTTAACTAAAATGCTAACACTACTTTAAAGTCTACTTTAACTTTAAAGTTGCAGACCAAGTTACTTCCTGTGCTTTATGTGCTGAACGTATCAAGTTATTTCTTAACTAAATACCTGCCTGCAACATGAGCCAATCATCCTGACCTGATAGAGGAGAGAGAAAGGCAGGCTAGAGTAAAAAAGGTATTTTGAATAACATGGAATGAGACACCACTCAGACAGGTACATTTTATTGTTGCTGTGTTGAAGCTTGTTTTAACATCCACTTATGTCTAAAACGGGAGCAGGGAATTTTGGGAAACAGTCAGGGCTGTCTGAGCCCTCCAGATTATTATTTTTAGAGTGATATGCAGATGTGAGACACATTATCTAATCTGTGAACAGAATGCCTTAAATGTCCATAGTCCTTTGAGCTACAGTAACACTGTGGATGATAATGGCTTCTAAAGCTAAAATGCCATCATAAATAAACCATCTACACTATCATTCAAACATTTGGGGTCAGTAAGATAAAAAAATAAATAAAAAAATAAAATAAAATTATTCAGCAAGGACACATTAAATTGATCAAGTAACAGGGACACTAAAGACATATATAATATTACAAGAGATTTATATTCCAAATAAATGCTGTAATTTCTATTACTGTTACCTGAAAAAAATTATAATCATGGTTTCCACAAACATATTAAGCATCACAACTGTTTTCAACATTGATAATGATAAGAAATGTTTCTTGAACATCAAATCATCATATTAGAATGATTTCTGAAGAATCATCTGACACTGAAGACTGGAGTAATGATGTTGAAAATTCAGCTTCGATCACAGGAATAAGTTACATTTTACAATATATTCAAATAGAAAACACTTCTTTAAATTGTAATCATATTTCACAATATTGTTTTTACTGTATTTTTGCTCAAGCAGAAGAGACTTCAAAAACATTTAAAAATCTTACTGACTCCAAACTTTGTATTTTTATATATTTTCACAAATCAAATAATTTTGTCTTTTTTATGATAAGTAATATATGAATACCTACGTGCACTGATGAGGTCCATCCTCCTGCAGTCATCCTGTTCAGTAGTGACGGGACAATAATACACGGCTCCAGTTTCATTAATGTTGTATTTGCTGAGATTGGGCTGGGCTTTCTCTTGGGGCGCCCCGACTAAGAGCCTACAGAAAAACAGCAAACACCGAATGAAAGACTGATTGATACAACTTGTGAAGCATGTAATGTCTTTTTTCTTAATACTGGCTTAAAGTCAGCATAAAATGAAAATTCATCCTATCTGTTTTCTAAATGCATATTATAGATCTTATTGTGAATAATTCATCTGTGCTTTTTTTTTTTTTTTTGACCTTGCAATGTTTAATCAAAATGTCATAACTGGACCTTCTAGTGTAAACGACAGACTTCTCTCTCATGATGTATACAGGACTTCTCCAATCATTTAGTGCGGTTAAACCCTGCCTCTGCAAGCTCCACTTTTGAGTGCCACGCCCACATCTCAACATCCAATCAACAACCGATGCACCGATTCAAGTCCCCGCCCTACATTTGATCTTTTTCATGAATCCTTTACACTCAGAAGTACATCACAATAAGAAAAGATCTAACACTACTTTCGTTTCAGAACAAATCTACCAGAATTTAGTCTAGTTCCTGATTTAGATCAAACCCAGCACAAACTAATATACCTAAATACATGACCATAGGGGGTAAATTCTAAAGTGTATGGTCTAGAAAAGCAACGGAGAAAAGGAGGATTAGAGAAGGCAAACAAGCCCAGACCTGAAATGAAAGGCACAGTGCAGACCTTTTATTTTCATTCCTCCCCTCTTGCAAGCTTTATGAGAATGAGTTGAGGATAAAGCGATTCAATAAAGTGGCAGAGATGTCCTGTAACCAAACACCTGCCACCATGGCATTTGATCAAATAACACAATAGAACAAAACTGCACCGGTTTTGGACTATAGGTATCAAAAAAATGCAAATGACACAAATATGTTAGCAAGCTGAATGTACGATTTATTAATAGTGTTTGCTAAAGTCTCTTACACATGACTCAGGGTTTTAGAGTCAGCATTTCACAGAAAGGCACTAGAAAGTGGAACAGTAAAAGTAAACAGTGAAAATATTTTTCAAAATTCAGTATTAAAAACTAGCAATATCATAGTAACACCCTGGCAACCACCAACAACACCAAGTGGAAATTAGTTTTGCATGTTCTTTAGAATTTTTTTGTGTGTGGCAAAACTGTAAGATTTAAAATTAGTAAGGCTGAGTTGACAACCTATTGTTGACTATAATTTGTTATAGTTTCCTTCTGTAAATCCCAAGATCAGTCTTTAGTCTGTGCTAAGTTGATGCGTGAACAAAGCTTACTTTAAGAAGCAAATGCTGCGTCCCAATTCGCCTACTCATACTGAGCCCTAAAAGTATGTACTGTTTTTGTGAAGAAAAAGTTCATACTTTTGAGTGTGTAGCAGAATAGTAGACAAGCTTTGGAAGTGACATACCACTTCGTCATGATTGCGTCTTTAACAGACAGTTCTGTCAATCATGCATCCTCTCACCGTTTAAAATGCCTTGTCAATCATATTGTCACAGTTAAAATCCTCCATGTTCAATTCAGTCGCGGGTATTTCATTTAATTTAATTTTCAATTCAACTGCCAGTCGTGGGTATTTCATGCGAAGACACTCCTCATGTGTTTGCATAATGATGCATATAAAGGTTAATGACCAAATATATCTTGTTTTTCTATCGAATGAGTAAACACAACAAAAGGTTACATGTACACTAAATAAAAATAAGAAAAAGAAAGATAAAAGGGGAAACATACAAAGTATCTTTATAAAAGTTCACAATGCTGTTGTAGATGACATATAATGTGGATAACAATAAATAAATATCCTTTCGTTAGTTTAGATACTGATTATTTATCACTCAAACCTTTAACCATCGGTCTCGCACATCTGCCATGTTTGTAGTTTTTTAACACGTTTTAACCATGTTTGTAGTTCTAATCAAATACTTATCCAACACGCAATGGGTTTTGGCCAATATTAGCCGTTAGAGTGTGCCGTTAATAGGCCTATGTCACGAAAAAATTGAAGACCGGAAGTAAGTCTTTTAGTAGGGATGCGGCTCTTCCGGTTAGCTTTTTACAATGGCGGAGTCCGAAAGATACCGCTGGACCAAATCTCTCCGCAACCTGCCTGAAGTCACATATGACGATGTGGTTCGGATGGTCAATGAAAACTCTCAAGTGGAAAAGCGTGAAAGCTGAGGTATGGCTCTCTACGTCCTGACGCAGAGAAACCCGGTGCACTACAACAGCAGCGGCAGGCCGTTCGCCAGTAAGGTAAACGTTTCTATGGTAACAGCGAGTTGGACCAATCAGCAGACGTTGCTGCTACGCTTAGGATTGTGGGTAGTGTAGTTTTTTTTCATAAGATCGCGGATAAAACATGTTTTTCTTAAAACAAGGTTGAGTTCATACGAACTTATAGCTTCTACAGGAGCAAAAACCTTCGTTTTACAACCTCATAGCTCGTGGTCAGTCTACCTCGGATGGTTTAGACATTATGGCTGATAATCTAAATCCTTATCGAGAAATACTGTTGACCGGAAGTTCTGAATCCCTACTCCGCGTTCCGGAAGCAGGAAGTGTGACATAGGCCTACAGTATCTGCACTTCGGATGCTAACCTGAAAAAATAGACCATCCGGGTATCTTTGGAATACTCATTTCAACACACTACGATTTGGAACACACTAATTTTAATACTATTTAGGACGGATGGTACGCGAATTGGGATGCAGCTAAAGTCTCAGCTTTCAATTTCTGTAAATTTTATTATGACATTCAAACTATACGTGCTATTTTGTCACGCTGAACTCAAGCGATTATCTGTTCTCACGTGGGATATTCACAGGTCATGTGATCTCAACATGTCTGCCTCCATGAGGCATCCCACTCACTATTAGGCTACTGATATGAATGGAGTCTATATTTTGCTGGACATGATTTTAAATGTATTTTTCATTTCATTATGTATAAAGCTTTTTGTTAAGGACAAATTTGTGTTTTTAAACAGTTTCCTTCCTTGTTTCAATGTTAACTTTCACCTACAACCGCAACATATTTGCCCTTGGAGCGAAGAATTCAGCTTCTGCTCTGAGAGCGTGTGAATGATGTCATGAGAGACAGGGGAACTGTTTCTGAGCCCTGAGGACACTCACTATCACCAGGTGTCACTTCAGTGATCTTAGCTAGAACAGTTTGGACTTGTTGAGTTGTAAAATTCGAGCCCATGCCTCACTGATAATAGAGGATAAACTGGTGTGTGTCCGCTTTTCTTAGACAAACTGAGGTGCAGTATCTACTATCTGAGATCCTTCCTTATTTTAGAAAAGCAAGAGTGTAGGGTGACTTTCTAGTGGACGTCTGAGTGAGACTATTGGCACCATAAATGGCAGCTAAAGCTGCGGAGTGCAGTTTGCTCATGTTCAGACAAGAACCCCACAGTAAAATGGCATTACAGGAATTTTTCACAGGTGAGAGTTCTGAACCAAACCTACAATCAGTCATGACTAATATTTGCCAGTGGTTTTTGCAGGAATGACTCTCCTCCCCAAAATTGGAGTACCTGTCTCATACTAGCACTGATACCCTGCTTCTTACATTAGTGTTTACACTGAGCAAACCGCAGAGGAGAGGGAGGAACACTTACAGAAAATAACTGAAACAAAAGCTCCAAAACTCCAAAAACACACCGAAACATACAATTCACTGCAGATTCCAGCTTAAATGAACACTAGTGGCAGCGAAACACCAACAATTTGTATTAATTTTCACACAAATTATGATTACAGGGACAGATTATCGATTAATAAAGACTTTTTTTGCACGGTTCCTTGCACAATAACACTTTTACCATAGTGCACGATTTGTAATACATTTTGATCTTTGCATCCTATAACCAGCTCCATATGCATTGCTTTTCTGATGTAGTAAACTTCCTCGGTAGCTCACATGATACACACCATTGCACTTGTAAAACACAAGACACAGTAAAGAGCTCAAGCACTTGTAGAAGCAAGCTAAAATGGCATTGTTGCGTTTGTCACGTTTACTTTTGTTAACACTATCAGTTAGGTTAAGGGTAGGGTTTTGTGTGGGTGGTACATTATTTTCAAATGTGATGGAGCATTAGCCTTTTAGCTCCTCTAACTGGACATTACATTTCTGAACTGCCGCAATACGTACAACCAACTTAATAAAACATGGCCAGATTAACGTTCATCTGTTTCAGTACTTTTGAATGTGATTTTAGCACAACTCACTAGACACTACGCTTTGAAAGTGTCGTGAAATGTAGGAATGCCACCCCAGTCACATTTGCAATGAACCTGTGTTGCATTTTTCACATAAAGCTATTGGTATGCAGTAACACTGTAAATTGAACAAAAAAATTGTCAGATAAAGAACAGTTGAACAGCTGGGATTAAATATCCAGAAACATTTCTGCATGAAAAAACAAAAACAAATCAAGGAGCCATAGGGTTATATAAGTCACAGGGTCACAAAGTCACATGGTGTTCGACTTGAAGCAGTGCTGTGCAGACCGATTGGTGTATAACATCAAAGTAAAGCGATTTGAGCGTACTGTTCAACTAAATTGAGAGCTGTGTTAAGTGTGTCAATAGTGACACCAAACAAAACTGTGTTAGTAATGACTGTTTTCTCACAGGTTTCCTGAACACTCCCTTCATATCTGGTTCATCAAACACAACCCAAATGCCTGATGCATTAACAAAAAAGAGCTCCAGAGAGTATAAACAAAGTATAAATCCACTTCAAATATGATGTTGTTTTGTATTTTATTTGTTCACAGATAACAGCACATCAAAATGCTGCCTTTGGAATTGCCATAAATTCAAGTTTACTAGTAGGAAACTGGACATGAATCCCCTCTAAAGATGCATTTATAACTGGGACACTCAGGGATCATTTTGATACCCAAGTTTCCAAGTTGAGCTGGCCATACACTTTAAACATGGCAGAAGAAAGAACAATTGCTGATGTGAATGATACATTTTATACGTTTTCCCCACATCTACATTGCTTTCTCTTGCTGTTCCAGTCATGTAAATGTGTATATATAAATAACCATATGAATCATATTGTCACAGTGTCTGGTTTATGTTCCTTGGGTCACCACTAGATGTCCTCCTTCCCCACGGTGTCCATCACACTCTTGAACTACATCCCCCATGATCCTTGTCTTTTCATTGCACTCAGCTGTCCCTTATCACTAATCATTGCACTCATCCTGTTCCCCATTAGCATTGTCATTTCCCTGTGTATATAACCCTGTTTTAGTATGTGTCACAGAGTCCTTGTATTTATCACGCCACTTCTGTGTCTTCTGTGTTCCTGTTTATGTTCTTGTTTTGGATGGATTATGATATCGACTATTGCCTGGACTGGATTTTGAGTAACAGATTTCCCTAATTAAACATACTTTCTGCAATTGGATCTTCTCCTGTGTTTCCTGGTGTGGATCGTGACAGAAGGACTCCGTCACCACAAAGATCCAGCGGTATGTTTTCAAACTTCTCTTCCCCAGCCACTGAGCGGGAGAGGAGAGATTTGTTTAAGGGAACCCGTCTAGTCATTTTTCGTGGGACCCGTGGAGGCCGCAGGGGAGGAGGTGGTGGATATGGACCCCAACACCACTCGCCGCTTCGGTCTTTTTTCAGCCCCGAGCCCGAACTGTCCAGCGGTTCCAGGTCTGAGCCAGGGTTTAGCCCAGTGGTCCCTGTTCTGGTGGTCCCGAAATGGAGGAGGAGAAGGAAGACTTCCTCCATGCCAGTTCCGGTGGTCCTGAGTCCGGTGGTCCCAGTTCCGGTGGTCTCGAGTTCGGTGGTCCGGAGGCGGCGGAGGAGGAGGAAGACCTCCAACCTCCCCAAAGAACCGGAGGCCGTACCCGTGCAGCCCGCAGTCGTCCCCGAGCAGACCACTGTCATGCCCGTGCAGCCAGCTGTCATCCCAGAGGCCGTCCTCGTGCAGCACGCTGTCGTCCCGGAGGCCGTGCCCGAGCAGCCCGCTATTGCCATAGCGGCGGAAAGCTTGTTGGATTATTTTGATACGCTATTTAAGATCCTGGAAAGTACCAAGACTGTCCACGGCACGTCTGCCGAGCCTGTGTCTTCGGACAGAATGGCTGCCACCGAGCCTGTTCACGTCACGTCTGCCGAGCCTGTGTCTTCGGACAAGATGGCCGCCCCCGAGTCGGTGTTTTCGGACAAGATGGTCGTCGCCGAGCCTGTGTTTCAGGACAAGATGGTAGCCGCCGAGCCTGTGTCTCCGGACAAGATGGCCACCGCCGAGCCTGTGTCTTTGGACAAGATGGCCGTCATCGAGCCTGTGTCTTTGGACAAGATGGCCGCTGCCGAACCTGTGTCTCCGGACAAGATGGCCGCCACCGAGCCTGTGTCTCCGGATAGGATGGCCGCCGCCGAGCCTGTGTCTTCGGACAAGATGGCCGCCGCCGAGCCTGTGTCTTCGAACAAGATGGCTGTCGCCGAGACTGTTCACGTCACGTCTGCCGAGCCTGTGTCTGCGGACAAGATGGCCGCCACAGAGACTGTTCGCGTCACGTCTGCTGAGCCGGTGGTGTCTGTTCCTGAGCCGGTGGTGTCTGTTCCAGTTCCTGAGCCGGTGGTGTCTGTTCCAGTTCCTGAGCCGGTGGTGTCTGTTCCAGTTCCTGAGCCGGTGGTGTCTGTTCCAGTTCCTGAGCCGGTGGTGTCTGTTCCAGTTCCTGAGCCGGTGGTGTCTGTTCCTGTGCCGTGGCCGCCCGAGGGGTCGTCTCCGCCGTGGCCGCCCGAGGGAAAGTCACCGCTGCCCTGGCCGCCCGAGGGAAAGTCTCCGCTGCCCTGGCCGCCCGAGGGAAAGTCTCCGCTGCCCTGGCCGCCCGAGGGACTGTCTGCTCTGCCCTGGCCGCCCGAGGGACTGTCTGCTCTGCCCTGGCCGCCCGAGGGACTGTCTGCTCTGCCCTGGCCGCCCGAGGGACTGTCTGCTCTGCCCTGGCCGCCCGAGGGACTGTCTGCTCTGCCCTGGCCGCCCGAGGGACTGTCTGCTCTGCCCTGGCCGCCCGAGGGACTGTCTGCTCTGCCCTGGCCGCCCGAGGGACTGTCTGCTCTGCCCTGGCCGCCCGAGGTACTGTCTGCTCTGCCCTGGCCGCCCGAGGGACTGTCGTCTCCGCCCTGGCCGCCAGATGAACTGTCTCTCCCTGTCCCCGTTTCCCTCCATGGACCTGGCCCCCCATCCCTCCCCCTGATCCTCCACCAGTCCACCTCCCGCCTGGACTCTTGTTTGTCTGTCACGTCTTGGAGCGTCTGGTAGCCGCTCCGTAGAGGGGGGGTTATGTCACAGTGTCTGGTTTATGTTCCTTGGGTCACCACTAGATGTCCTCCTTCCCCACGGTGTCCATCACACTCTTGAACTACATCCCCCATGATCCTTGTCTTTTCATTGCACTCAGCTGTCCCTTATCACTGATCATTGCACTCATCCTGTTCCCCATTAGCATTGTCATTTCCCTGTGTATATAACCCTGTCTGTTTTAGTATGTGTCACGGAGTCCTTGTATTTATCACGCCACTTCTGTTTCTTCTGTGTTCCTGTTTGTTCTTGTTTTGGATGGATTATGATATCGACTATTGCCTGGACTTGATTTTGAATAACAGATTTCCCTAATTAAACATACTTTCTGCAATTGGATCTTCTCCTGTGTTTCCTGGTGTGGATCGTGACACATATTGCATGTATTTTACACAGTAAAAACAGCATTTATTTCACTGAAATTCAGGAATTGTCAGCAAGCTTAAGCATGAATGTATAGGCCTACTACTGCACAGTAATGTTTATGTTGCCAACGAACGGATGCAACATTTTATTCACAATTAGATATTGACTAAATATCATCTTTAATCTATACATATTGGCTTTAATAAGATTTCCCATAAAATAGGCAAAAATGAACCTGATGTATCCATAGTTCTCTCTGACAACAAAGCCCTTGAACTGGTAATTACGACTTTAGAAGTGGGAAGTAGGTCATTTCCGACAGCATGTTATAGCAGCATTAAAGGGTTGGTTCCCCTGTTCATTTACTCATAGCATATCATTTGAGAAATTATGAAGTCCAAACAATACAGGACCTCATTGACTTTCACTGTATCGACAAATTCATCTTTAACTTTAACTTTTGCCAACAACCACAGCAATCTGTGAAGAAAAAAAAAAAACCCCATAAAGCATGACCTCAGTTTGTCCCAGTAATGCGGAGAGGAATTAGGGCAATTCCATGCTAAGCTAATCTGAGAGCAGGGGTGTTTAGTGAACTGTGAGACTGACATTAAGAACAGGCACCTCTGGTTCAATGCAACACGCTTAACTTCACACTACTTTGTGACTTACAGGCCCAATGTAAAGCTGTTCACTTTTTTTTGCATGATTTAAGGTGGTTTATGTTTAGTAGTTACTAGTTCAAAGTATCAGTAGGTTGAAGGATTGTCAACAATAAAAGTTCTGTCTTGAAACTCTAAAGGGCGTAGGCTGATAGGTTCGTAACTCAATCTTCTTGCAATCACATAGTTCTCTATAGGGCACAGCTGATTGGTTCCTGCTGTATCAGTAGCAAATGAACTTGCTGCTCAACCTTAAAATACTGGTCATTTGCAGTAGCAATTGCAGTGCACTTTCAGAAACCCTTCATCTTCCCCAGCTCCACCTCTATAGATCTGCTACGGGGAATTCATGTGCTATATTGTACAGCAGCAGCATGTCTTAATTGCTCACAGCAGCGTATTGGGAGTAGCAAGTCCCGTACTTGCTTTGCAGCAGCAAAAGCAGCAAGAACCAACAGCAGCAGGTCAGCAGCAGCAGTGTAGCAGATCTATTTCCAACATATCACATTATAACATTAACACCCGCCAACCCGCCAAATGCTGGTGTATTTCAGCAGTGGCGTGTAACTTAGTCACTCCTACTAACCAGTAACCACTTTGGCGGGTTGAATTTTATAAAATATAGGCCTACATTATATACATTTTTCAATTGTAGTCTTTTAAAAAGGCATTTTAAATAATAAACTAAGTGCAATGTAGACAGTGGCGGATGGGGGGCAGGATGGAAATGAATTGAATTGTTATGCAAAGCAGGCATCTCATTCATTCAGTCCACACACATTTAACCAGCAGCGTTGTGATAAGGCAAAACCCAAACAACCTGCATGGCTCAAGATCACTGTAAGCAATGTATGTTCAACTAAACCGGTCTGGAATGGAGCGTAGACATCTGATTGAGATGAATCAGTGAACTTCATGCCCGTATGGAAATATGATCAGATTAGATCAGGTGATTCACACACTTGTCAGAACATGTCAAAATAGAAAACATTTTACATTTTACATTATTTTCAAGTTATCCCAAATTAGTTTTCCAAAAACTTTTTATTTTTACTTACTTGCATTGTTTTTTGTATATTTGATTTTTCACAAATTGAAAAAAAAAGTATCATCATAGAACTATTTGTTCTAAGTAATAGTACTAAGTACTAATAGTACTCAGTAAATTGTACTGCCTATATTAACCTACACTTTGAATTTGCGGTTATTTTATGAATTCGCCTGAAGGGCAGAAACAGCTCTGACAAAACTACTGGCACAAGAGTCAGACAAGCCTAAAATAGCTGAAAACACAGTCACGCCAGGGCTCCTTCTCCACTCCGATGTTGATTCTCTCTATAAATAGATTGTTCAATGAATTTAATTATTGGTGATTGGATTATTCAGTGAAGTTCCCCGCTGACCAGATTTTCATTTCTGTACAAATACCGTAAACAGGGTAATACAACCACTCAGATGGCATATTGAATTTGACAATACAAGCCGGGAACAAAGTCCTTAATCTATTTAGCCTTTTGTAAATGGCATAATTACAACTCTGAGCAGGAGAGTCACAACCTGACTATGGAGCATCAATCAACATTACTGCCATATAACTGTTCATAAATAAAAACGTTAAATAGTACCACTGAGCAAGTGTGGAGGTTTCCCCAAGGAAGAGATGTATAATTGGTGAAAAAATGTCATATGTTTCCATATTTTATATTACTCTTTCTCTTGTCTGTCACTGTGCATGGGTAACTGGTTTGGTTCGAAATAGATCAACATTTATTAAAGTCCCCCTGTGGAGAAAATCAAGCTTTTAATGTTGTTTTATATGTCTATATTGTGTTTTTAATATACTTTAAGACAAACCATGTGCAAATTCATAAGTCAACACCATTGCTGAGTAATTTCTCTTTAAAACTGCAGTGAACCAAAGACAGTCTCAAAAACGCGGTTTGAAATCGCTGGTGTTTCTGACGTCACTAACTAACCAATCACGTCAACGTGTGATCGTCAACGAGCGGATCTCTGAGCTGCTGTGAGTGAGTGGAGGCGGGGCTAATAAGCATATTGTATGTTTTATACTCAGCGAAAAAATAGCCTGTATTTGACCAAAATTCCAGAGTCGTCAGCAAGCTGACTAAGGGCTCATTTACATGACAACGATATGCTTTTTCCTTTTAGTTTTCCGCGTACAGATGACACTGTTGTCAAAATGATTCCCATTTACACGGATCCGCGAAAACGACTAAAAACCTTTTTTCTGCTGCCAGGCCATTAGTTCAGTCAGGACCACTTTGAGAATGAAATTTATTGACAATCTTTGGATTTGGCGAGAGGCCCTAAGGTGCTCAAGCTGCCATACTAGACAGCTTGAGATACATCCTTGAGACACAAATCCCCCCAAGCCGTTTAATAAATGTTTCTTAGCATATGTTTACAGAAGGAGATACAATGATTACGTACATAGAGTTTCTATACACTGCTCTATTATGAAGATGCTAGGAGGTGAAGGGGTGGAGGTGGGTGTAAATGTCTGTGCGACAGACTGCGGAGCATTCGTTGAATGAGCTTAAATACTATAGTTGATTAGAGTAGGTGGAGTAACAAATCAGCTGATATTGTTTAGCTTGAACTACGCTTGGATTCCATTCGATCACTCAAGCTCTATATGTAACACATAATACACGTAATACGCATGTGCATGATGTCATCGTCTTCAGAGATTCACGTTTTTGTTGTTTATACGGAGACCATTTTCAAAAACTTGCACTTTGAAACACGCACCCAAAATGCTGTTGTCGTGTAAACGAACAGCCAAAACGCATAAAAAGTGTTACGTTTTTAAATGAAAACGGTGTCGTGTAAACACAGCCCCACTTGAATACAGTGAGGAGCTCATAATCACTTCAGAAGTGGGTAGTAGGAAATTTTTGACAGCACATAAAGGCAGCATAAACACCTTAGCAACTACCTAGCAATCTCTCACAATCCCTTTAGCAACCATGAAGAAAGGTTAAAGTTTTTACCCGCTTTAACTAAAAATTGAACCCCCATTCTTAAAAATTTTCTTGAACAATTGAACAAATTATATATATTTTTTGACATAATGAGATCTTCGTTTTAGCAATTTAACTGAATATTTGCAGAAAAAAGACAGTAGATAATTATTGGCTAGATAGGCAGTAAGATCGAAATGGTCACATCTGCTCGCTGGAGTGCCCATGATCGCCCCCAGAGAGCACTCCTTCCATCTCCTTTGCTACCTCATCATGAACTCCACTTCCCAGTACCCATTGCCTGACTCATTTTGTGTGATTATGTTCAGCTGTGTGTGATTACCTTTAGATCTGCCTTTATAAGCCCTGTGTTTCCACTCATTTGTTGCAAAGGCTTGTTTGTGCTACAACTGCAATTCTGAGCGTTCTTTCATGGTTTCGATCTTTTGACTGTTCTTTGGTTTACCGGTGTTTCTTGGACTTTATTTTATGTTTGGATTGTTCGCCTGTATTTTGACCCTGTCCCTGTTTCTGGATTCCGACTGTGAATTATCCTAAATAAAAACTGCGCTTTGATCTTCAGCCGTGTCAGAACAGTTCTTAACAGAAATGATGCTCCAGTTCCAATGTTGACACTAGCAACATCCAGAGCTGTTGTTGTGTCTCTCAGGTGTGTCTACATACAGGCACATCTGTCAGTGGCTTTTCCAGCAGGCAAACATCCTGTCAGAGCAGCACCAGCCACCATTAGTTGAAGAGACACAGAGGAAAAGAAATCTGTTATCAAACACACCATCAGCAACCATAAAGAGAAGAGATGGAAACACCTCCAATAGACAATTTAACATCCTGAAGAGAATTCCCCACCACAAACGCATTTGAATCCTATTAATTAAGAGCATGTCAACAAATAAATAAATGGCTAAAAATAACTATAAACACTATAAACTTTTCAAATATTATAACATTATATTAAGTGATCCCTCAATGATTATCAATGGTCCTCTATGTAAGGGTTAATGCACGACGAGGTGTCCATTGTCAGGTATTAATGGACGACGGCGAGGCGTGAACCGTCCGACGCGCAGCGGAGGGTTTCCATTAATACCTGACAATGGACACCTCGAAGGGAATTAACCCGCTTATACCATGGTCACTTGCCAAATAACACATTTTTAAAACATTAGTTTATATTTTAATTAGTTTTACAATCGAAATCTAAAGTTTTTACAAACAATAACTTGGTTTCCCTGGTTACATCTGACGGTTTATTTAGCAATCAGAGATATTTATAGTCCGCTCAGCTCGTAGAACCCTTCAGTTTACTGCCTGTTGCTATGGTTACTCACAGCTGATGTAGCCAGCGCATTTATTTATTAATTTCGAACGGTAAACAGTCAGTTTCACCAGAACTCCTTTACTAGGTGTCCTCTATCACTTTTTAATGGACACCCTGCAGCCAATCAGAATCGAGTATTCACCCAGACCATGGTATAAATCCTGTTAGAATTCTGTAATAATTGACATATTTTCTCAATGAATCTTTCTCACATTAATCAAGAAGACCTGGGCCTGTATTTCTCAAGCTTCTCAAAGTGCCATTTTAGTCTTAAGAGCTGAGAAATCATGTAATTTACTCCTACTTTCAAACGTATAAAAGCAAGTAATTAAATTTCTTAAAGCTAAGAATCACTCTTACTCTCCCAGTCCTTTAAGACAGCTCGAGAGGTCTCTCAAGTGGTTAGGAGTTGCCAGTAGGGGCTTGTGAAGGCACTGAGGTGACAAGAGACGTGAGCGAATCTTTCAGGAGAGGAAGAATGTTTTTGTAGTGTTTGACGACGAGCAGTTAATCAAACGGTATCGTTTGGACAGAGCAGGCATCATCTTTGTCAGTGCTGGTTAATGTTGGGCTGAACTTGCCTTTTATGACATGTTTCTGCTGTTCGACTAATTCAGCACGCAGTTGCGCTTCTTCCTCCCGCCAGTTCGGTTTTCTTTTGGAATCCATGGTGATTGATTATATCATAAAATCTAGGCTATATATAGGCAGGTCAGTTAACAGCACACTGGTTTAAAATTTGTAAATAAGACATGGTGGAAAACGTCTTTATCTTTCATTTCCAATGTGTATCATAATGTAATCTTGTCAAATGTGTGTTGAATGTAAACTCCTCTTAGAAATTTCACCATTCAATGTGAATTTATCGGAGAATATTCTTAAATAAGGAAATCTATTCAGTGATTGGTCCATGTGAATGTCGTCATCCAAAATCCCATTTGTGGGATTCAACATTCAAGTGTCGTGAATCATCTCTAAGTCTGACACTTAAGATTTTATACCTACACTTCACTTAAATTACGACTTAGATGCTTGATTGTAACTTTTAAGCGTAGCTTTGAGACAATAATTGTTTCACTCTTAAGTAAATTCAAACAGTTTCAAACAAAAAAAGTCATTCTTAGAGGCTTGATAAATACGGGCCCAAATAGCACAAGCGGTTCCTTGTGAGAACACAGAAGGGCTTTTCACACTAGTTAAATAGTTAACCTTGGGTTAAATACAATTAGTTGTGCAGTGTAAATAGTTAGGGTAAAGAGGGTATTTATTGGCCAGAATAAGCTTCAGTGTGGACCAGACTTTATGTCAATAGTCAGATGTCTGACTTGACCACAATGACCTGAGCAAAATACATTTCATGGTGACCAGAACATCTTCAGCTGCAGTTATCTAATCCATACTGATCAGAAGCTCATGCTGAGTGGCCCCAGAAAAGCACATCCAGCAACTCTCACTTCCCCAGTAGGAGACTTAAATCTGGCTCTCTGAAAGCTGCTGACTCTTGTTTAGCTAATTTGTGTTGGATGCACCATTGCCCGTTAGAGGTGAGAGTGCTCGGATGAATATGCTGAATAAGCCAACCAGTCTGCCATGTTGGTGAGCAACAACACAACTAATTGCAGATTACGCTGTTGTCTTTGCACTGATTTGCAAACAGTAGGAAAAAGAAAAATATTGATGAGAGACATAGGCTATGGACTTGCACTGCGACCTCAGACACGCTAAGAGGATCAACATACAACTAGATTTGCACGTCCTGAAGGAAACAGCAGTGGTTACAACACAGCAAAAGAATTAACAAAGTTTACCAATCATAATTCTGTATGCAAATGATTGTAGGAAAAAATGACCAATTGTGATTCAGTATGCAAATGATACTATGACATGCCTGTTGGTTACAATTTGTATTCTGAACATTCGATAAATGTAACTCAATATTTGCAAACCTTTAATCTTTTTACAAAATTTTACAAAAACTAAAGATACTGCAGATTTCATGCATACTGTACAAATCAAAGTTTGCACTGAGTAGGTTAAGTATGAATATTCAACACTTAATATTGTGTTTATAATGTTTGGCAGTCCTTAAAACATTTCATTCTAATCAAATGTGGAACAAAATAGCCTGATGTTTCATGATGCACTTGTGTTGTGAAGAGTGTCTGGACTCTGGGGTCATGAATTAGTATTCTCCTGTGCGTGTTGAAAGGCACTGAGTAATGATGAGCGAACAACCAGACGTATCCAGCTCCCTAGGTGACCATTTTCACTTATCCGTGAGACACCTTCACTCTTTCTCATCTGATATAATCTGCTCAGGATGAGAATTAAAGCCAGTTCCCTGATGAGAATGGTGAGGACTTCATGATCTTCCCAGTAGGGGTCTTTTGATGGCCAGATATTTACAGCTCAGTTTGAGATAATCTATAAAACAGACTTCAGTCCCAACTGTCCGACAACAGTTTGACAAATTACAACTACAAAACCCTAACAACCACTTACCAATCCTCCAAAAACACCCAAGCAACAGCATTGAACTTCTAAATGGACAAGCACAAATCACATTTTCTTCAGATTATTTATAATGCACTCTCTTAGAACAATAGATGGTTGTCTGGCAAAAACAGAAATAAAAAAAATAAAAAATGCCATACTGCGGTGCATTTCCCGTACAGGGTTAGGGTTAGGGTCAAGATAAGGATTTATTATTAATAAATCATTTATTGATTTATTGACAGTTCGAGATCTGTCGTTCTAAGCACACAACTTTGCGATGCTGTTTGCGAATGTTCATTAGAACTATGTTTTCGGGAAACACCGACTCGTCGAACTATGCTGATAACGACCGAACTTGCGACCATAGTTGGCTAACAATGCTTTTGGGAAACGCATCTCTGGTTCGGAATGACATGAGGGTCAACAAGTGATCCTATGCTTTAAAATTTGTTCCTGAAGTCTATTATCACTTGTAAAAATAGAATGGGCAAAAAACGAATTGGATTAAATGTCATTGTCGCTGCAGGGTATCATCATGGTACACAGCTGGAGCTTTGAAAGACCCACACCTGAATCAAACAGTGTAACGGCTGGGGTGAAAAATGAGAATGCTGGAGGGTTGCCAAATCTCACGTATTCATGCCATGCACCGAGAACAGCTCATTCTCTGTTTATTCACTCATAAACAAAGTCCCTTTCTCGTTTAAATATAGTGATACGAAAGTAATCTTGGGAATGTGAAAGTCCATGCAAACATTTGCTCTAGAGCTCATTAATTATTTCTATCTTATTGTACATAAACAATCAGAATGAGGGAGGTATGCCAGTGAGGATTGTGGGAGCTGAGAATGAAATACCGGGAAAAGAGTATTTGAATTATTTATGGAGCAAGAGTGCTGTTTTTTAAGAGGGAGTTGATATGTTCATGGAATGTTTAGTTACCAAAGAGTTTAAACTCTCAATAGCTATTCCATCCAAAGTTGCGATTGAATATCGCATAAAAACATTTGAAGAGAACAAAATCGTCACTTCCTGATAAACTAGCACTAAATATCACTAAGAAAAATGGAAGTTGCTGTAAGAGAAGCCACAATATCAAATAATTTCGTATATAATGCATTACTTTGTAATAAACTGTAATAAATTATAATAAATTGACGAAACACAATAAAGTTATCTTGCTTTTGGAGGCGGATGCTGCTGTCTGGGAAGGCAGTCGTGTAAGACAGGTCTGGGTGGTAATTATACTGAACCACTTTTACAACAGACTTTGCTCAGGCATTTCAGAACAACCAAAACAGCATTTCAGATGCTGAGCAACAAATGTTTCCATCGTAGCTTATGTGCATGTTTTCTTATTGGTTAAAACGTTTTTTTATGCGCATTTATAGAATTTATGCGCATTTTGGCGTTTCAATCCAGCGATATCCCAAAATGCGCATAAAAAGAGGTGAATGGAAACATAGCTAATAAGAAGATCATGCCTATTGAATGAAAGAACATTGCCTTAAGCCATAGTTTGCAGACAGTTGAAGCTTGGCAACACGTTTTCCTTCATTTAATTAAATGTGTGACTCAGAGTAATCAGACTCATTGATCTGTTCTTACTCTCCATCAAAAAACAAAAGCACATCCAGCATTTAATAAACTCTCACTCTGAGGCCCAAATGACTGTGCATGTCTGTCTGGGTTTCAGGCCTCTAATAGCGCTATAATCCTCCTCTGTTTTTGAGAGGTTCCCATCCTGTCCCAACCTGCAACCTGGCAGGTCCACTTGAGCAGGGCATGATGAGGAATTCTCAGCATTCCACAGGGTCAGAAGACTGGAATAACCAATCATAGAGCTGAACACAACACCACTAGATTCTACACAGGAAGAGGACATAAAGAACCACCGGGCACTCCATGCTGAATGAGCTGTTTAAAGAGGTCGTAAGAGGGGTATATATTTGTTTTGTGCTCTGAAAGGGTGCCATCTCTGAAAAGGGATCAAGCAATGATATGAAGAGTTTACTCTAGCAGACCTGAAATTAAAAATGACCCCTTTTACTTTCTTAAAAAATACTACTGTGTGTGCATGATTCATTGGTGCACTTTATTCCAAAGACAAAAATGTTGGTATGTGGTATCTTTAATCAAAATATAATTAATTGCTTCTCATGATCCAACCCATACCTAATGGACAAAACCAAGTAAAATACATGATACGTACATGACTTATAAGAAGCAAGTTTTCATTTTATGTTCTCGTTTGGAACAATTTCCACAATTATGATATGAAGATGGTTTTCTATATCAGTGTTATTGTACATTAATAAAACAATGATGTACTAAAAACGGAAAAGCTTTTCCTTTGCTTTTTTTGCGTACAGTCGACAACGGATCTGCGAAAATGACTCAAAACGCTGTATTATGCTGCCAGACCAGTAGTTGGCGATGTCACTTTGTAAAGAAAGGCTACGCGACTAATACGTAATACGCACAGCGTTGTTGTAGTTTACACGAAATCGGTATCGTTTTCAAAATTCTTGCACTTTGAAACCCGTTCAAAGTTTGTGTTTTCAGGCCCCCAAAACGCTGTTGTCGTGTAAATGAATGTTTTACGCTTTTAGTTGAAAATGGTGTCGTGTAAACAGTCTCAGTATCATTGATATACTATTTATATTTATATTCATATTTTGAATTAGATTAAATTTTTTTAAAAATTATATTTTCATTTTAATTTTAGTTAAAGTAAAGTCATTTTAAAGTAAAGTAAAGTACTGCAAAAATGTAGTAATTTTGTTGCAGGTTTTTGTTTTTTTAAATATATGTATCTATAAAGATTGTATAGTATTAGTTTTTTTTATTTAGTTTTTTTTACTTTAAGTTAAAATAAAGTAAATGAGAAATGTTGCCTTGGCAAATAGCTGAAATAAAATAAGTTAAAAATAAGTTATGTTAAGTTAAGTTAACGTTTATTTTATTTCAAGCTACAATTTTTTTATGGTTTTTGTTTTAGTTAAAGATGATAACCCTGAGTGGGGCACACCATGTCATTCCCTGAAAAGCAAATCCTTCACCTCCCTTGTCTCTTATGTCTTCATTTCACACTAAAAGCTCTAAAAGCAGTGTTAATGCATGTTGTAAGAGGGTGATCGCACCTCACTCCTGCATTATTTATTAGATTTATTCATCTAATTCCTGTCTCTGTGGTGAGAGAGTGCAGACATTTGGTTTTTGATTGCAAAATTTAGAAAAGCAGAGAAATATATTTGTCTCTTTTCATTAATAAAGCCTCAGTTTGAGCCAACACATTCCATCTCCCAGGATATGCCGAGAGAAGAGAGGGGTCTGGGAAGTGTCCTGCTAAGACAAAAATGGCCTACAGTAAAGAGAGATTTGATTAGATCTCTTTCATAAGATGCATCAATGCCCTCATGCATTTTTTTTTTTTTAATTACAACAGTATTTTGTTTATAATATTGTAAAGCATATTTTATCCCAAATCGTCAGTACCAAAATCCAAAAACAAATTTTGTGCTCTTCTTTTCTATAGCAAAATAATTAAAAGCATCCAATCATTCATCCAATATTTTTTATTTATTTTTTTATTAAAATAAACCAAAAAATATCAAGGATATCATCAGGATCATTTTTCTTTAAAATTGTATATAAATTTAAATCTAGTTGAAGTAATTTAAAACTAATTCTACCATTGTATTTTACAAATGAGGTTTATTCAGTTTGTTAAAATGAATTAAATATATTAGTTAACATCAACTAACAATGAAAAATAAAGCATTTATTAATCTTAGTTGATGTTAGTTTTTAACATTCGCTGATACATTACTAAAATCAAAAGTTGAATGAGTTCATTTTATTTAATGGACCCGAGCTAACATGAACTAACAATTAACTAATGTTAACAAAGATGAATAAATACTTTAACAAATGTATTGCTCATTATTAGTTAATGCATTAACCAATGTAATGGAACCTTCTTTTTTATATATGAAGAGTTCAGATGCAAAAGCCTCTAAGTGCCATCTGAAATTTTCTTCTAGAATGATCATTTTTATCAAGCTCGTATATTTAAGTTCAATAATTTCACTTAAATGGCAATGCACATGACCTATTTATTGTCATTTAAGTGAAATTACTTAACTTAAATATACAAGCTCTATAAAAATGATCATTCTAGAAGAAAATTTCAGATGGCACTTAGAGGCTTTTGCATCTGAACTCTTCATATATATAATGACATATACATAAAGTCAGAATTTAGAACTTTCATTTTTACTTCAACAATATTAAATAATCTTTATCATTATAATGTATAAAAAATTACATTTGTTGTAATTTGTGAAATTACAATCTCATTTTCATAATGAGATGGACTGCACTGCATTGACTTTATTAGCTAGCCTTTCACAAGCCAGTGTGCTGTCAGTTTTATAGCATGTAAAGCATCTTTTCTAAAGGGTAAAGGGTCTATTTAGATGGCTGTTAAAGTGAACACAGCTGGGTCTTCTTTAACTGCCCATTATCTGCCCATCTAGCCTTCCTAAAGATCCAAAATGCCATTTCTGTACCAGTGCACCCACACGCCTATGAGTGATGGACGTCACTGTGACCATGTGGCCCCCTCTCATGTTTCAGAGCCTGGACAATATCAAGCTCCCCAGATTGCAGGGCTCATCGATCCAGTCCTTCAACAATAACACTGCATTAAGTGGCAAATTTATAGCAGCTTGATGAACCCGAGAGGTCAAAAAAGAAGTGATTTAGGTGATTACATTCAAAGCAGAGTCATCGTCTGTGCCGAGGAGATTCCACAGTTCTTTGAAATGCCTCCTTCAGGGCTTGTATAGATGAAACTAGATGATAGGCTCTTAATTAGCAGGAAATCACAAATAAGGAAAGAGCTGTTTGGGGGAACTCCCTACCATCCCACAACAGAGGCATAACTGACAGCTTCAAAAAATGCATCAGCGACAATTACATACAGCACATTCAATACATTTTTCTCACTAAAGAGAGGTGCTGACCCGAATTTGTGTCACTAATTCTGGTACTACATATGCATGCTTTGATATATAGCAGCAAGGCATTGCTGAGAGTTTTCCTTTTGAAAGCAACCACAGAGAGGGCAATAGGTTTATCAGGAGCATAAACAGTCTCTCCAGGCAACAGGTTTTACCGGCACAGGATATGAGGGAATGACAGAGATCTGCCGAACAAAACCTTACTTTGAAGCAAGAAAACTGAACACTTCTGACACCAGATATCATATTAAAGCAACTGTAAAAGCCTCAAGAAAGTAGATTATGTTTATCCGATAGACTGTTTCCTGTCTTTACGAAAGCACAGCCAGCTTTAAATCCATGTCTTGAGGTGTAGGCCTATTTTTCTTTGGCATAGCCAGCCCAGTGGCGAAGGTAACATTAGTCTAAAACAGGTTCATCTGACCCATCTGAATTAGGCTACTTTGAAGCTGCAGGCATTTCTCATTAGAAGGAAAATGATAATGAAAAGTTGCAGTAGGTTACTCTGTCCTGCCTTCTCCAGCTACAGTCCTATTGTTTTTACTGTTCTTGGCGTCTGTTGGTACGTTAACACCCGGGCTATTTCACTGGATTTATATTCAAATGACCTTAGCAGGGTAACTACAACACTGTAGAAATTGTAAACCGATATACACCACTAAAGGAGCTTGTTTTATATCAATTGTATTATTAAAAAAGTTGTCAATTATAGCCGTGTTATAGAACAATTTTTAAATGAGCCTAGTAAGTTTAACAGGTCAGAAACGTTCAGTGGTGGTACCATGGTATCAAATCTTAATATTAGTATTGTGACATACACTGTTGCATAGTGCTGAATGATTATTTATGATAGTTGTATGCCACATGTCATTACCCCAAAAAGATATGCTTTTCCCGTGGTATCATTTCCAGAAGATAAAACAACAACAACAACATATAGTAGTATCAAGGTGTCATGGTGGTATTTTTTGTTAGTGCATTTAGTTTAAGAGAACTTCAGGCTTGCACATTTCTGTCACATATATAAAGCAGGACAACTCAGAAGGTAATAGGCCTATAACTGAAATTAAATACTGTAGATGAGTAAATAGCTAGTTATTGAAGGTTGCGTTTCGCAGTAGCGTTAAGAGGTCCGATTCATTTTAGCCAGTTGGTTCGTTAAGACGATTGTTTCAATGATGCGAGTCACTGAAGAATCAATACTGATGCTTTGAGAGGTTGCTGCGCTTCTGTGAACAGCTGGTTGTTAGTTGCTGGTCCAAGATGGTCTACCAGCGGCACCAGCTGTTTGGAACAGCTAGAAATCAGCAATCATGCAGCTACAATATTGTTTACAATAACCAATTATTAATGTATTTAGAAATATAATACTCGAGATTTTTATTGTTACCTTGTTAGTTTTACTCTTGAATCGCCCCTTATTGTACAGTCAATAATAGGAAAAATACAAAAATAGAGAATAGGCAACGAAAGCTTTGTGAATTAGTTCGACCGAATCATTCAACAGAATCGTCTCAAATAAACAACTCGCGAATCGGACACCACTAGTGCTCACTGCAGGTGCGAAAGAGGTAGTTTTTTTCTTTCTCTCTCTCTTTATATGCGCACAGCTAGATATTAATTCATACATGAATCCATGTAAGGAGCATACACATCTAAAGGTTTGTAATGTTGAATATGTTTAGTCATTTATAGCGTAGGCTATTCCTTATTCTAGTCTGTATCAGATCAGCTCAGAAAGACAGAAAAGAAGCAAATGTGACATAATGTATCATTCCGCAAAGCAACTGAGGGTACTTACAAGTTCTTCTTTGTCTTTTCGGTCTGTTTATGCAATGCAACAGAAAATCCAAATAAACTGCCCTTGGTTTTTCCTTCTTTGATGACCGGGAACTGCACGTCAATGTTAAATCCAGTGTTCGTTTGAATCGCGTAGATTACGAATACGCACAAGTGCAGAGACCTTCCAGCCATGTTTAATATTCCTTTCTCTCTCTCTCTGTCTCTTCCACTTGCACAACCAAAGCCAATAAGAGTGGACTGGTCAATCACTGGTCATAGGTAAGCGTCTCCCTCTCTTCACACTCTGGCACTGAGCTGTAAGGTGTTTCTTGCTGTTCTCTGTTCCCCGCCTCCACACACCCTCACAGCACCACACTTTACTAGTCCCGCTTCCACAAATAGAGGACTAGAAGTGTCCCACAAGTCTGATAAGGGGAGAGAGTCCTTAAAGTTGTTCTTCTCTCCCCTCTCCCTCTCCCCCCCCCCCTCTCTCTCCCCCCCCCCCCCCCTCTCTCTCCCCCCCCCCCCCTCTCTCTCTCCCCCCCCCCTCTCTCTCTCCCCTCTCTCTCTCTCTCTCTCTCTCTCTCTCTCTCTCTCTCACACACACAACACTGTTACATACAAGCATTCACTTGTTGCTATGCTGTACATAAGATTAAAGTTTTCAAGGTTTTGTTGTTCATATTTTACAACATATCTAGAGAGAACATGTCCAAGTGACATTTCACAACAAAATCTAAGGGGAAAAAAGAAATCTGATTATTTTAGCACTGTAAAATTACTCTTTTTACTTATGGAATTATTTCCATGACAATTAAGCACATTCCTTAATAATATAATGTGACAGTGAGTGTTTTTTTTTTTTTTTTGGGCTACAAAATCGGTACAAATACTATCATGATGCATATAAATACTTTAGAATTCAATATAAATTAAATAATTTTTGACATTACGGTAATGAAAAAGAGATATTTTTCGGCATTGATCTAAAATGTGCATAATTGTCAATAACATTACAATGGATTCACTCTAAAATGGTAAATTTCCAAGTAAAATTGTATTATATAAAAATAGCATTTAGAGTTTTTAGAGGTTTTTGTGAGATTCACCCATTTACATGAATGGCACAAACTTAGCAAAAATATATCCCTCATAAAAACATTTAAAACTAAAAAAAAAAAAAAATATATATATATATTTTTTCCAGAAAGCAGATTCACATAAGATTAACTAGTTGAATATCAGCCTGCTCATAATAATCGTAAGAATAAGCTCCTCATGAGAATCGAGACTCTGATTGGAGCAGAGGTGCCGTCACACTAAAGAGTCCTGATAAGAGCAATACTCAAAACAGACCAACGACTGACCCCAGGTCATCCCCAGGTCTAACTGACTGAACATAGACCAGGGAGGAAGCAACATTCAAAATAACATTACCAGAGATTTTCATCTTAGTTTTATGATTACGTTTGCCTGCTTGTGGGTTTGGGACAAGGCTTGATCCCACGTGTGTCAGGCACCTTAAAACGCCACCACCCTCTCTTTCTGATCTGCCTTGTCATGCCTTGGAGTTTCTCCTCCCTTTTTCCAGGGAGGTGGGGGATGGAGGTGCGGATGGTTTTGGGGGGGAAGAATTCACCATCTGAACTGAAATAATTGCTTTGTAGATAGCAGATCACAGACTGATCCAGCTTCTGTAACAGGGAGGAAGACTCCAGCTCGTGGGAAAACACAGCAGCAGATATGAGTCTCCAAGCAGATCTGAATCTATTAAAAAGGGCATGGAAAGGTTTTTTTATTTTATTTTTTATTTGCTGCTAGTTTATATTCCCTGTAGACGTGCTTTTTGGACCTTCTCGGATTATCCTTAAGCCTTGAACTGTGTGCCCATGAAAGTCGTTGGACTGTTTTAGAATAATCCATTTAGGGGAATACACTGAAAACACTCAAATGTTTTTGTCAAAAATGGAAATGGCAAAGCACAGAAGGTGCCTTGTAAATGGCAAAGGCCAAGTTGATCACACGACAGAGATACTCCTAAGCTCCAGAAAAAATGTTTGGGGTAAAGATTTTCATATCAAACAGGTTTTATAACCAGACTGAAAATTTTCTGTCTTTTGCTAAGGCAAACATCACTATTATTGCACATACATTTGTTCTACACACATAAATGACGCCTGAATTTGCACAACGTGTTAACGATAGTTGCTCTACTTTTCAGAGCAATTAGGCTTTTTATTTTTGACTGACAGATGATAAAATATGCACAAAAAAAAATCTCACAGGCAAATGTTACTAGTTTACAAGGTGGTGATTTTGTATGAATTCGTACAGTGTGAATCATACAAAAATGTACGATTTTTAGAAATAAGTAAGCATAAAGGTCCACCCCTAAAAACTACTGGGGCATAAGCAGATCACACAAAAAAATAACACTGAGGCATATCTAGAGACGGGAATATCCTGGAGACTTGGGACTTGGTGGGAGTCAACACCTAGCAACACCTTAGAAACCAACCACCCAACACCACCTTATCATTGCAACAGCAGCTTTTGCATGGTAAGCACCAATCACATACAATCTTGTCTTAGTGACTGTTTGCCTCCATTTTCCCGTCATACTGGATCCTCTCTGCATTTCCAGTGTCTTTGTCAGTGAAGCATACAGGCTTGTAAAATGGTCTCAATACACTCCCTCCAGCTCTTCACCACACCTGAAGCAACCGCACATATATATATCTCCGTCTATTCAGCCGGACAGATGATGTTACCTGCTCCACAGTGAGCTCTGTAAATCTAGTCGGGCTCTGTTCTCTCTATGGACACAGATATTGCTCTTGCCCATGACAACAACATTTTTACATATGCATGAAGGGAATGCTGAGCTGGATCCGTGAGTGTGAATATTACACAGCAAATGAGACTTAGCGACACAAATGACTTGTGAATTCATTGTTGGTAGAGATAAAAAATGGTATATTAGTAGCAATATGTTAATGGATTAATTCAGTGTACAGTTCTGTAACGATAGACATGTCAGTTGTATTGTTTCCCAGGCCCAGACTCTTGAGTAAACCAACACCAGTCTGACTGCTCCCGCGAAACAAAGCCCCCTAGTACCTTAGGCCCTCTACCACAGAGTCTAACCACAGTACATACTTGGATGTATTGAGTAATATAGCCTAAAGCACCCTTATTTCTCATTTAATGTATCTTTTTAACTCATAAAAGTGTTCTACCCAAAGCAATTGGCTATTGCCAACAAATTAAAGAATCAATTTTACCCTTTCCCCAAAACATCCTGTCATTATATACACGTAAAAGGCACACAAAAGTAGAAATATTGAAGAATTTTCACGCATTTTCATACAACAAAGTTTTAAAGTGACAAAACTGCACCATAAAGGCCTGTTCACACCAAAGCGAATGTTTAGTGCAATTAACATTTTAGTTTGAATGAACAGCTGTTTAGACAGACGAAAACATACATGCCCTGATTTTTTTTCATGATGTTGTTATCTATTTTTCATTGTACTGTGAAAAACACTGTAAGCAACCAATGAGAATTGCACTTTTAGTCACATGTCCAGAGCTGCTGCTTTTACATAAAAGTTCAACTTGGTGGTGCTGATGAACAGAAATGAATGGAAATTTTTAGAAAAGAAAATACGCACAAAGGTCCATCCCTAAACATAACTGTCAGTGGAACAAAAGCAGATCGTATAAAAAATTAACAATTAGCCACCAATTTGCCAAATAGTTTCGAATTGCCATGAGAGTGTTGAAGATTTAACTCTAATCTAAATTCATTTAGTAAAAACCACAAATCAAAATGTAAACTAACATTGTATTTCCTTTTTTCCCCCTCAATAAATTGTTTTTACTGAAGAACATATGGTTCTTGAAACTTCTGGTTTCACAATCGTCATTTAATATATCAATTGTCCGTTCTCTGCTAATAAAAACGAGCAGCACAATTACAGTAGAAATATTGGAAATATCATGTCATTACACGTCATGAAACTGAATACATAATATAAAAGCATATACGAGTTTGGAACACCTTGAGGGTGATTAAAGGGATTGTTCACCCAAAAATGAAAATTCTGTCATCATTTACTCAACCTCAAGTTGTTCCAAACCTGAATGAATTTCTTTCTTCTTGACAACTTGAGGGTGAGTAAATGATGACAGAATTTTCATTTTTTGGGTGAACTATCCCTTTAAATACTACAAATAATAGAGATGCATGACAAGAGGAATTCTCTTGCCCAAACATCTTCTAGGCTGAATGACAATGCATAGGCGTTACCTTAGGGCCATTTCTCAGTGAGATCAGTTTAGCCACTTAAGATAAATGAAGCTGAGAGGGAGAAATCTGATCTCTGATCACTTTAAGGCTTGTTACATTGTTCTTAAATGGCATATAGTCCTGATGACCCTTGAACCCCATGGCTATGGGTATGTGTATTTCTTCAGGCCTCTAAGGGTTATCAGTTGTTAATCCGTTTTAGGCTTTGTCAGTTGGCGTAAACAGGGTTTTGTTTGCACTGTCCAAACAAAAGAGTTTGAATACAGACAAAAGCAGTCGAGTCGGAACAAGTATTCATTGCCACAGTAAATATGCGAGCTAACAATAGAGTGCATTAGTGCCTGCCCCCTTTTTCAGCGGCACTGGTTCCAGAAGTTTTTTTTTTTTCATAAATTTTTCCGGGATTTTAAAATGATCTTTGTTAAAGAGTTATAAGCCATGAACCAAGCCAATCTGCTACGAGGAGAATCATAACACTACAAACTTTGATTTGAAGCAAAAAAGTTTTTAAAAACTTAATCGCATTCGTTAAGGCATTCCTTTTTAAAGCCCTAATTTGTACAGTATGTATATTAGGGCCATAATACAAATTAGGGCTTGAAAAATTTACATATATATATATATATATATATATATACAAACATTTCAGTATTTTGAAAGCATAGGGCGATCAACTCGATTACGCCATTCCATAGTTTTTAAAAACTTTATCGCATTCGTTAAGGCATTCCTTTTTAAAGCCCTAATTTGTACAGTATGTATATTAGGGCCATAATACAAATTAGGGCTTGAAAAATTAACATATATATATATATATATATATATATATATATACATACAAACATTTCAGTATTTTGAAAGCATAGGGCGATCAACTCGATTACGCCATTCGCAGTGCTTCATGGGAATGGGCGGAGTTAAAGAGCTATTTTTTTAGAGGCTCTCTGATTGGTGTAATTTTCTGTACAGCATTATGGGTAATGTAGTTTTCCCCCAGGAATTCCACTGTTAAACACGATTATTTGTTTAAATAAGTTGAAATAATGCAGGCTGATGGCTTCAGCAGAAGCAAATACCATGGATTACCAACCTCATAGCTCACAGTAGGTCTGCCTTAAAAGGTTTATACTTTTTCGTTCAAAATCATTTTCCTTATGGAGAAAATGAATGGAGTTTTTCATTCCAGACTGGAACCCGACTGTCGGACTCATACAGTAATGTCTAAAAGAAAGACAGATTGCGGCTTCCTCAAACAATAATAAAGCAAACATTGTCTGGATTGGTGGAAGAGCAAAGAATCCTGCTGATAAAACATATCTTGATCTACTTAACCACAGCTCAGATCTTTCAGAAGCAAACCAATGTTAAAGTGAATTTAATCCAATATTGTACAGATTCACTGAGCAAGTCTGCAGTGCGTACCGCTTTCAGAATTTCGGTCAGTGGCTTCACTCCTGTCCGCACCTAGATAACAAGGCCTGTCGTTGTCATGGAGACCCTGGTTGCTATGTGCGCAGTGCTCTCCAAATGTGAGATCACTGAGTTCTTTTAAAGCCCTGCCAAGTTTTCCAGCTCTAGTGTGACCTTTACTGCTTCACTGTGCTGTATCAGAGAAACTTTACATTGTGGCAACTTCTGAATTCAAAAAGGGCCAGACATGACAATATAATCTTGTAATGTGAGTTTTTGTGGCCTAAATGAGTTGTATTAAGAATGGTCACTGTTAAAGGCTAAGTGAAGGACAATAAGTTAAATCTTCTGAAAGGCTTTTGCATTTGTGTGTAGACAAACTGTAAATGCCATAAAGGCGGTGTACCAGATTAGATTTTTTTCAGGCACTTGACTCATTCAAATATTGAATGTCTTTTACATTACTTTCTTGACTATTTGAAAATATGACTCAAATTCAAAGGACAGGTTTGTCACCATATTTTGAGAATGACACATGAAGGCTTGTGAAAGACAGTATGTTTCTCACTGACAATGTAACAGTCAGTCTGTGACAAACAAAGAGCTCAGTCCTTTAAGGTCAAGCACGTCTAATATCTGCACCACCAAGGTCACCAAGACTGCAAACAAAATCACTGATTTCCGGAATATTCACCAATCTGCCATTGGTCACCCAGTCAGTCGGTCAGTCTCGCACCAAACTTATGCCATTGATTGAGTCAGTGATCAAATCCATGATCGTGGCCATAGAGCAACTTTACAGGAACTGAGAATTTGATACCTTACAATTGATAAGTGTGTCACCATATTTTGTTATGAGCACTCATGGTTATTTTGCTTATATAGCTCCTGTTCTGACATGTCTAATCCACGTCTTCCGGCTTAGTTCATGTATTTATTTGACAACAAAAAGGCAGTAAAGCAATTGCAAAGTGTAGACCACAAAGAATGTCTGCAGTGTTTTCAGAGCTTTGAAGCTTTCATGGTGTTCTGCTCTGGGAAGATAATACTCTGTTTGGAAAATAGTTTTTGCTTTGGTTCAAACTTTCTTTATCAGATAGTTTTTAAGACAATCAAAGAGAAATGCTCTTGTGGTCCTCTTTGACCAACTGTCAGTATTACAAAATGAAAAATTCGGTAACACTTTAGTTTAGGGTCCAACTCTCACTATTAACCAGTTTCTTATTAGCATGCATATTACTAGGATATTGGTTGTTTATTAATGCATTATTCTGCATAACCATTCTACATCTCTTAATCCTACCCATTACCTAATTTTAACAACTACCTATTAATAAGCAATAATTAGGAGTTTATTGAGGCAAAAGTCATAGTTAATACATTTTTTTGCTCAGAAAAAAAAAAAACTATTAAATTAAACAGGACACAATCTATATATATATATATATACTGTATATATATATAAAAAATACAAAGTCAGAGGGTCAAAGACAAAAATAGTCCCCTTTCATTGTTCTCTCAACAATGCAAATATCGCTATGGGAACACCTTTGGTGTGGACGAAAGTTGAAGCCCTTAAACCAACACGCCAATAGCGCTTAGCACCACACTAAGAATACGTATGCTTCATATTAGTGTGCTGCGCGCTATTTCTGTTGCCTGTAGGAAAGCATGTTTGTTGTGTTCTTTACTATAATTCAGAGCAGTTTTACCACTCCTCTCAATCGGACACGATGAGTTTCTAGAAATGCATCGACCTGTGTGACAGGTTCATTGCAGGAGGAGACACTCATGACAGGTGTGTGCAATGTCTGGATCTGTAACATGCCCAGGTGGCGCTTAACGGCCTATCTGACTGTAGTCACTGTGATAGCCTGCATTTGAAAGTTTTGCGCTCTAGACTCACCTGCTTTCTGAGGAAAGAAGGCCTCGCGTCTAACCCCCGCCTCTCCATTTCTGCGGTTGCCGAGGCACCGCATGAGATGGATTCTTGGGGTGACGATTATGAGATCGAGCGCATGGAGAGCGAGCAGACGGAATATTCGCCCTTTTCTCTCTCTCGTCATTTTTGTTCGTGACGATTTGCAGCCTTCTCCAGAAGCTTGCAATGCGTTTTCTTTCGGTTGTGGCCGGTTTGATGATGACATTTTGTCTACGGCGGCCTCTGATTCTGAGGAACTTATAGGCGATTTGTTTGTCTCTCTCCCTCTGAGCGGACAGGAAAAGTGCACTTCTCCGTCCTCTAATGAGCTGTTAGACGTGGTTACTCGTGCTGTAAACAAGCTGGGGCTAGATTGGGACAGCGAGCCTGCTCAAACTTAGGCCCAGTCGAAGCTGGACGATCGCTATTTGACTAGCTGCGCCCCAGCCCAGCCCTGTAGGCCTCTCCCTTTCTTCCAATACCTCCACCACAAGGTTTCGAAGTCTTGGAAGCAGCCTTCTTCTTCTTCTCCCTAGATGTAGGCCTAGGGAGTGCGAGCAACAACCACCTACAGTCCGTTCACGCTCGTCTTCCCTGCAGCGCCCCCATGAGGCACAGTGAAGTGAACCATCACCTATGGAGGCCCCCTTGCTGAGACTGGGGCCCTAGGACGCGTCCACCTTAACCATACACCGCATGTTGCGCCTCAGGTGGTTTCGGGCCAGGCTTCCTTGATGAGCAGCACTCCAGTCACTCCGCTCCAAGCCTGATCGGGCGATGAGACAGTTCCCTGTTGTAGAGGTTTCTGCCACTCATGTCCAAACCGGAGATTGGTTTGTGACTGTCGATCTGAAGGATGCGTACTTTCACATCCAGGTCGTCAAAAGCCACAGGAAGTTCCTCAAGTTCGCTTTCGAGGGCAAAGCGTATCAATACCGCGTTCTTCCGTTCGGATTGGCTCTGGCTCGTCGAACGTTCACAAATGATATGGACGCAGCTCTGGCCCCGCTGCGGCTCCAGGGCGTCTGAATTTTAAACTACCTGGACGAGTGACTGATATTAGCTCAATCTCAGGTCTTGGCAATAGTACATCGAAATTACATTGTACTCAGCCATTTGAGGAGCTTGGGTTTACGCATAAACCTTCAGAAGAGTGTGTTGCTGCCACTCTGGTTCTCCCTGTCTCCTCCGTTGCCTCTGGGACTGGATGCTCTGGCTCAGGAGTAGCCCAGGGCCAGGCTTTATGCCTTTCCATCGATTCGATTGCTCTCAGCGGTCCTCCTCAGAAAAAAAAGAAGTCCAAGTGAAACATTTGTTGCTGGTGGCCCTGTTTCGGCCCACTCAGATATGCTTTTCAGACCTGGTCAGTCTGTTAGTCGGCCCTCTGTACGCTTATAAATGGAGGCTGTTCGCTTCTTGGTGCAGCCAGCGCGTTCATTGCCCTGTGAGTTCAATACTGGAGTTCCTGCAAAGTTGTTTTTCGGATGGTGCGGCCCCCGCAACTCTTAAAGGGGTCATATAATGGTACATGCACTTTTACAAGTTGATTGTACTGAAATGTGTGTTGGCAGTGCTTGTACACAACCATCATAAAATGATAAAAATCCATCCAGTGGTTTTTAAAAAATCTTCTTATATGTTTTCCACTCTCTCAAATCAAGCCGCCCCTCCCACGATTGTTGATTGACAGCAGCGTTTCAACACAGACCCGCCCTCGCTCGTGAGCGAGCTGTCTGTCATCATAGTCCGCCATTGTTGATATGCTGGAGCACTGTCTATGAGCAGAATGGCGTCTAAGCGATTGTGGTGTTCTGTTCTTGGGTGTAATAAGGAACACAGCAGTCATTTTGATGTTCCTAAATCCGAACCACTGAAGACGCAGTGGCTGAGTTTTGTTTTCGAAGGGAATATTCCCCACGATCAACGTCAATGCTTTCATGTTTGCGCGAATCATTTCACCAGACTGCTTTACAAACGAGAACATTGAAAAAGGTATTAGCTCCTGTCTGAGTATGTGTTGTTTATGTGCCTAATGGCTGTCATAGTCTCACAGACTGGTTATTTTTTAAACAGATCTGTAAAATGTTAGTGCTTCAGCCCTGACAGTTGTACCTAACACTGCATAGATAACGTTACGCATCACGGACAAGCCTACATTTACCGAAAGTTTTTCATGACAATTAGCTGTAACATCAATCTGTCAATGAACTAACGTATACATCAGTAAACACATAGCGTTCGTATCTCACTACTCTACCCTGCCAGTACATACAAAGATATATCAAAGTGATATTACGTTAACCAACCATTCAGAAACATCCTGTTTTCCAACTCCGGTTCAAATTGATACGGTTGCACAGTGTCCTCAGAGACTCCCGCTGCCATTCTTCAAAATATAACATTACCCTCAACTGTTGTCAAGGCAACACTCCACGTGTGTTGTTGTGGCAAAACGCCCACAGAACAGAGGGGCGGGGGTGAGCAAAGCTCATTATCATTTAAAGACACATGCACTTAAATGGCGTGCTGAAAACAGAGCTGTTTTTGACCAGGTAAAATGAGTGTTTTCTTACAATACTACTGAGAATTTTTAATTAAAGTATATTACAAACTTTTTATTTAGACCCTAAAGAATCATATTAGCCTGTACAAAAATGGCATTATATGACTCCTTTAAAGTGTACGTGGCGGCTATTTCGGCAGAGCATGTACCAATAGGAGGGGTTTCCGTTGGACGTCACCTCCTGGTTTCTCGCCTTTCCGCCCTGTATGAATTCCCTCTTGGGATTTAACCCTGTTATGGAAGGTCTGGCAGGTCAGCCGTTCGAACCATTAGAATCTATGTCAGAGAAGTTTTTGACTCTTAAGACAGTTCTTCTGGTGGCCCTTTCCTCTCTTAAGAGAATGGGGGACCTGCAGGCTCTTTCTGTTAGCTCCTCCTGTATGGACTTTGCCCCAGGGCTGGTTAAAGTCTTGATGCATCCCAGGCCTGGATACGTTCCTAAGGTCGTGTCAATCCCTTTTCGTTCCCAGCAGGTGGTTTTGGAGGTTTTTTCTCCTCCTGATTCGGAGACTGGGAGTGATGCACGCTCTCTCTGCCTTTGCCCGGTCAGGGCACTGAAGGTCTATGTCGACCGCTCAGCCCAGTGGCGTAGATCAGAGCAATTGTTTGTGTGTTTTGGTGGTAAAAACAGAGGGGCTGCTGTCCCCAAACAAAGAATGTCTCATTGGGTGATTGAGGCTATCTCGGCGGCTTATGAGGTGTGTGCTACATGTGTTTAACATATCAGATATTGGACAATAGGGTCCTGTTATGTGATACATGTTGTGAGAACTGTGTGAGGAAATCACATCACACAGTTTCAGCCCACTTTCTGTACATTTTCGACTCTCTCTCTCCAATCCCCTCTCTGTGTGATCATCAATCCTGTGTGGGTTTTCGGTTAGAGAAGGATGGAAGGCACCGTGAAAGACATGATCTCATGCAAAATTTGATATAATCTAATTATGAAATGTGCTAAAGCCTCAAAGACCCATATATATATATATATATATATATATATATATATATATAATTTTTTTCTTAAAAAAACTAGTATACTTAAGCTACATATAAAATGTTAGGTACAATGTACTTGTTCATGTTGTATTGCAAAGCTCTTTTGCTGCTATTGAGATGGGATACGGGTAAGGTTAGGGTGGTATGGTTAGATTTAAGGTTGGGTTAAGGAGTAAAGTAGGGGTCAGTAGCATAATTATAGACATAAAAACAGATGTAATAACATGCAGGCATTTTTATACAATGTAAAAACATGTATGGTCACAATAAGTATTGTATCATATGATAAATTAAAATGTTAGTACATAGTAAGACACTTAATATAAAGTGAGACTGAACTTTTTAATAAATCCATAATACATTATAGTCATTATCATTACAAAAGATTTGGAATTAATTAGCTATAATTGTTTATCAAATATAATGAGTTATATTATTTGATTTGATACGTTTATTTGAAGGGAAATGTTAGCGGTCATTGTGTTGTGCACATTCTGTTGTTTATGATAACAAAGGCAACTGAGGAGGATTTTGTCTGACCTTCATTTGGGGAAAAAAAAAACAGTGATGAAGTGCAAAGTGTTGGTTTCTTTGCAGTCTTACGTTTATAAGAACACTTTCTTGAAGCACTTCTATTTTTTTTTTTTTTTTTTTTTTTTACAAACTAAGAAGAAAAAGAAACGTAAATAAATGGAAAAGATACTGGTAGTTGTATGTCAGAATATTATCCTTTAAGTTTTCCTGACATTACCTTTAACCCTAAAACACAACTTAATGCAATGAGTAATTCATAAAACAGGTAAAACACCTGTGAAAAATCAAAACAGAAAATTCCTTCATATTAACACAGTAGCAGCAGTGTGTTATTTGTGTAAATCTCATCTTTATACTTCTACTGTTTTTTGTTGAGGAATGTCATGGGTGGGAGTTTAAAGAAAGTACAACATCCATGGAACATAAAAGAAGATATTTGGCCTTGTTTTGAAGTGAGACTATTCCATATTCATAATTGAGGTAAAGTTTCAGGGAAAGTAGATTTAAAGTCCCCGTGAACCGGAAGTTGAAAACGACTTTTCTCCCGCGTTGTGATGTATTTCCCAGTGAAACGGAATATTGAACAGAGGGCAGGGTTTTACTTCAGCGCTCCTCCTCTCCATCTCTCGCTCATAGCAGACTAACGGTTTGAGGGGAGTGGTTAAGCATTTTCAACTCAAGCCGTCAAACTGACGTCATCAGAGAAGGGACGCCATTCCAGACCGGAAGTAACTTTTCAGATTTTGATTAAAGATTACCACGGCAAACAATTTTATTCTGTGTATATTAACTTGCACGGATTAATTGTTCACCACAAGACTAGTAATATGCGCTAACAAAGTAAATAGGGTCAATTTTGATTTCATGTCGACTTTAAGGTCTGAGAAATCCCTAGGATTTTGAAGTGCGTTAAACAAAGAAAGACGGGAAGAGTTGAGTGTTAGAGCAGGTCTTTGTTCTCTTTGAACAGAAGAGCGCTCCACAAACCTACATGTTTCACACTCAATTGAATCCGTCTTTCAGATCATTACATGCCCATTCATTAGCCCAGCAGAACACAGGCCAAAGCCTGGCACAACAGCAAACACAAACAGGCCAGTCTGGGAGGCCAGACCGCAAATAACACATTTTATTATCTTTAGTAGGAAACAGACTTTTAAGGCTTCTTCTTTAGTCTGTAATACTTCCTATTGCAGTATTGCAGGGCTTTTTGTGAAATGAAATGATTTAAAGGAATGCTAAAATATTGTGAAGTAAACAGATGGACTGTGATATACAGTAGACTGACAAAAATTGCTGCACAACATGGTGAAATAACAACAACAACAATAATGTATATTATATAATAATGATAGCAATAATATAATTAATAAAATTAAACATAATAATATATATTTTTTAAGACTTTATTTTTTAAGACTTTTATTTATTTTTCAATATTCTTTATTTCCTTCATGTTTTAAAACTAAACCTAACTGCCTTTTTTTGCATTGTGACCCCTGTATAGATACCAAACCAAATACGGTTCTTCTATGGCATGACTGCAAAAACCTGTTTTTGGAACATTTATTTTTAAATGTAGGCTTGATTGATTCACACACACTGATTTTGCTAATTGATTTATAAAAGGTTTGAGCTCTGAGATCTTCAACATACAGTTGCTGCACAAAAGGCCACCATGGTAGCTGCTGAAGGCTTGAGAGGTGCTAAAGAATGAGAAGAGATTGAATGCATTGACAGAGTTCATTAAGAAAAGAGGGACCCCCTTCTCCCCTTTGAGGCTGTCCCACCACAGCTGTTCTGTCCAGCAGTTCAGAACGAGTCAGTCCTGCGAAATGAACACATTCCTGTGAAGCACGCTCGCGTTACCCAGAGGAACCAGCTGCTTCTGTGCCGTCTATTCCTTCTGATACCAGTTGGAAAACCGAGAATGGAACAGACGAAGACATTTAGAAAATGCCGCCCTACAAGAGCTTCAGAGAAAACACAGCAGATCCTATTCTTGCTGAAGAGAAGCAATGTGATATTTTTTTAGTAAATAGACTCTCGGATTAGTCTCATATCAAATATCTTTAAATAAAATTGTGAAGGCAGTGGAATTCCCTTGTGTGAGCATTATTAAAGCCAGCTCTTTTCCAAAAGGGAAATCTCCTAATATCTCTTAAACATCTCATTTGTTTTCCTAGAGCAATGGTTTCTTAGATGTTTCTTCTTCTTAAAAGTGCCCGTGTAATCTCAGATGTGTATCTTATAGTGGTCTGAACAACATCTCAAACTCTGCTCAGATTTTTTTTTGCAATCTCAGAGATCTCAATATAAACTCATACATTTCTCATTAAACTTTTTTTTCTAAAAACAACTGATCTGACATTCATTTTATGGATCCTTAACTATACTGTATATCAGCAATTGTCCTATTTCTGTCTAAATTGAATTTCTCTTGAGTTGATAATTGAAGTATTAGTCCATGAAGAGCTCAATTAAAGGTATAGCGGAGAATCTTTCCAAATTTTAGATAAGACCCGCCCTCTCCACTTTTTGAAAAGTTTGATTGATTCACCAGAATGATTGACAATTAGGAGGACCAATAGTACAGGTTACCCACCAGGAAGTAAAACATCCTCCGCTATACCTTTAAGTCTCCTGAAAGAGCAACCAAAAAAGCACATAAGCTACATAATTAACATTTATATATTGTGTAATATAGCTGTTTGTGTATGTAAAAGCTCTGCAAAGTTTCAAAGATCAAAGTGTGTGACAAATGGAGCTATTGCCTCCAAAAAAAGAGAGAACTAATTCTGAACTGCCTGCAGTGAATAATCAGAAATTCCAGTCTTCTATGGTCCTCAATTTGCTCTCTGCGAACAACGACACATCATACTGTTCATATCACTGTGTACAGAAGTGCTGAGGAAGCCTCTGGAGCAGGAATTCAGATATGGTAATGGGCGTTTTGTTTCTATTAATGCATTGTAAGTGCTGGACCAATCACAACAGACTGGGCCATCTGACCAATCAGAGCAGAGTAGGCTCGGGGAAAGGAGTGGTTTAGAGAGGACGAATGCTTCATCAAATCATTTCAGACACTGTGAGAAGAGATGTGATGTGCAATGTTTATTAGGAGAAAATTAACATGTTTTTGTTTTGTTTTTTGAACTTGGATGCATGTAAACCTATCGTAGGAGACCTCCAAAATAAAATGTGCATAATAGGGGTACTTTATGATGTCTCAAAGTCCCAAAGATGAGAAAATCGGTTTATGATCTTAAAAAAATCTGCTCTAGCAGACTGTATTTGTGCAGAAGAACATGCAGCAGTATTTGTGTGGACGTGAGTTGCACCTGCTGTGAACTGGGATCGCTTTGGAGGAGATGATGTAAAGCTAAAGGTCAGAGGTCAGCTGTACTTGTGAAGGGGATAAAGATGAAGGCTCGAGAAGCGGAAACATCATGAGAAATCATTAGATCACTCTTAACAGATGGTAAATGCTTGTGCGCATTCATATATGTGTGTGTCGGTAGGAAAGTTAGTAAAGGATAGTAAAGTATCAAGCAAAAGCTTCATTCACCACATCCAGCCACAGCTGGCAGTCGTTTACTAACTGACTCCTTCGACAGCTGTGGTCCTCCGGGAGTATTGCTTGGGCTTTTCCTTTAACACCCTATACACTGAGAGCTCATAACCCCTAAACTGCCTCCCACAGCAATCTTTACGACCCCCTGTGAGCACTCGAACTACCTTATAGAATGAATGAAACAAAGATTAAACGAAAACAGAAAAAAACACTTTAAAAGACAGCATTCGTATTTGGAAGCACAGCTGAGATGCTGAAAGAATCTGTTTTCATATTTAATGTGCCCTCCTAATGAAGATATAGTCCTGTTCAAGTTCTCTTCCTTTCTTTTATACTTTTTGTGAAGAAAAATCCCTTTAAAAACGTGCAGAGCTCCCGTTGTTTAAGCCTGCTGTTCAGTCTGTACTTGAAAGCATGTAGAGAACCTTGAACTTCATTATCTCTGAGAGCTCTCAGATTTTTTTCTCAAAGAAACTGAGTTGGTTTTCAGCACACAAAAAGAGAGAAAAAAATCACAAGTGGGAGGACTGTTGTTTCCTGCCTCTCCAACCTTAATTAAATTCCTCTTCCTCTCATCCTCCCTTCATTAGTTAGTGTGTGATGTCAGAACATGTATGCACTTGTTCACACACATTTTTCATGCATATTTCAAAAAAGAAAATGTTGAAAAAGCCAACCACACATATGTATGTAGACATGTATAATACATTTACATTATACATTTAGAAATACAGTAACTAAATTAAATCTATTGAATGCATGCACTATGCACTTTGGAGGAAGTTGTATATTACTAAAACACTCTCAGACACTGGCTGCATCCGAAATCACATACTTATAGTATGACAAAGTACCAGTACTCATAAAAGAGTAGGCAAAAATACCCGGATGACCTACTTCTTCTGACGAGACCAGGAAGTGTGCATATCATGGACACTTTACTATCCCATGAGGCCACGGGAGAGGATTTGTGAATGGCAGTGAAGCAACGCAACTGACGCTGGTAGGTCACATGATACTGACAACATGGTGAATAGTCTGACCGGATCACATTGATAGGCTACTACACACACCCGTACTACATAGAACATACTCTTTTAGAGCTTGCAAAGTAAGTACTTTTTCAAAATAAGTTTCTACTCAAGAGAGTATGAGATTTCGGACGTAGAAACTGTAACAATGTTTTCATCTGAACATCGGCGCTTAATTCATCAACAGTTTAACAACCATTACCTGCCAAAGGCAGTGTGTTAAGCCGCAGCTGTGCACATTTTCCGGTGGATTTGGGAGTGCTTAATGGAAATTACGCACTTTGAGGAAAGACGGAACCATTTGTAATCGTCACAACAAAAGACTGCGCTCAACCTGGATGACCAGTGGAACTGTACACTCATCCTGTAATTGCAGGCTTCCCCGAAAGACTTCAATGCTTTGGCCAAGCCACAAATGAGAGGTTTAAACACTTCAAACATCAAATAAAGAAGGTCTACAAGAGCTTCCATCAAGACTTTTAAAAGACTCTGTGTATTCTGAACATCTCTCTTTAAGTGCTGAGCCCTCCAACTCTCATAGATCATGATATAGGCCTATCAGAGAAATGCCCAATGATTTCCTGAGGAAGGGAAAGCGGAGCCCAATCTCCTGCATATCTATAGTACGAGTTCATGCTTTCATTTTGCATGCTCTTTATTTGCAGAAATTACCTTACAGTGTGATACACACTTTTTGGTTGCATGATAGGCTACGAAATATACCAATGCACGTAAAAGATTACTTTTTGTGTATAAAAAGCACGCCAAATAAAAGCATGAATCCTGCTATAGATATGCAGTGCCAGGAGATCGGGTCGGAAATTGTGAACAATGTAGCCTATCTTTAATCCTCTGCTAGTCTATTTCCAGGCGTATGTCAGATAACAGTCTTTCCACTGACCAGCAAGAATGAACCAATGTTGAGAGGCGAAAGGAAACTTTATTCATGTTGTTACATGTATAGTGAAAAAAAAAATATATATATATATATATATATATATATATATAATAAATATTCTTATAATAATACAAAATAAAATAGCATTAGGCCTACTTTGCAGAAAGGTTTGGTTTTAAAATGCAAACATGCACACATAATTGCAAAGCAAAATTCATGATTTATTATTTATTATTAATGTAATGGTTATTAAGCATTATTTGTTAATTAAAGCATAATTTCCTGCATTAAAATTGAGGTACAGTAACTTAAACAGTGCAGGTGAGATTACAGAGAAACCCTGTGTTACTGGCGCCCCCTGCTGATTATACAAGAGTATTGGGTGCAGGAGAAATGGACAAGATTAAAGATCTGAGCCACTTTGACAAGGACCGAGGGTTGAATTGTTATGGCAAGCTGACCGAGACAAAGTATCTGTGAAACGGCAAGGCTTGTGGGTTGCATTGGTCAGAATTTACCAACAGTTGTCCGAGAGGAACAAACCGGCGACAGGGTGTTGGGCACCCAAGGCTGAGTGCCTATGATGATCTCCGTCAAAAGCACCTACAATGAGTATCATAACTGGACCATGGAGCAGTGGAAGAAGGTCGCCTGGACTGATGAGTCCCGTTTTCTTTTACATTACGTGGACGGTCGTGCACGTGTGCTCCATTTACCTGGGGAAGTGATGGCTCCATGATGCACTGTGGGACGATGACCAGCCGGTGGAGGGAGTGTGATGCTCTGAGCATGTTCTGCTGGAAACCCTGGATCCGGTCATTCGTGTGGACGTAAATTTGACATGTGGCACCTAAACATTGTTGCAGACCAGCACTCTTCATGACAACGGTGTTCCCTGTTAATCCCTGTTAATCCCCCAGATCTCAATCCAGTTGAACATCTGTGGGAACAAGTTCGATCCACGGCGGCTCCACCTCACAATGCATGACTTGAAGGACCAGCTACGTCTTGGTGCCAGAAACCACATGACACCTTCAGACTGTGCCTTTTGATTTTTATAAAAAATTATCCCGCAATAAACTCTCCTGTACACAGGCCTTCAGTGGAAACTTCATCTTTCACTCTCCTGTACTTAAAGGGATAGTTCACCCAAAAATGTAAAATGTTGTCAACATTTACAAATCCTCAAGCCCTGTATGAGTTTCTTTCTTCTACTGAACACTAAATATATTTTATAGAATGTTGATAATAAAACAGTTGACGGCAGCCATTGACTTCCATTGTAGTAATAAAAAAAAACATCTAAATATCTTCTTTTGTGATTAATAGAAGAGAGAAACTCATACAGGTTTGGAAAAAAATGAGGTTGAGTAAATGATAACATAATTTTCATTTTGGGGTGAACTATCCCTTTAAGGAGAAATGTAGTTCTAACCACCAGTATGAATTATTGCACTACAACCACAAGGAGGCAGTATCAGACCAAAGATCTCAGCGCTCAGAACATGCCTGGACAGCTGCTGCACAACAACTAGCCTACCATACAATATTCATTTCACAATAGGCATCAATTTAATGTAGGTATACATACTAGTTTAAAATAATAAAAACTAGTAAAATTTGATAATTTGAAACTTTTAGCTATAAAGACGATTTGACTTAATTTGTTTATTTTAATTTTTAAATAAATTTATATATTTTTTTAACATTTTATTTTATTGCCTAACTGACTAACTGAATACCTGACACTGACATAGGCTATAGCACAAAATGTCCCAGCTCTCAAGAATGGTTTGCATATCTTTCAAAAGACTCTATGGAATTTGACTACATGCCACGACGGTGCACATCAGGTATGTGACAACCCGATGTCTTGCGGCTGAAGTTCGCAGGAGGAGCCCGTTTACCGTGAAGCAGCGCGTTCACGTGCATATCATTTGCATATTGACAATAAATAACGCGGAGCAGTAAACAGTTCTTCTCGTCCATTCCACGTTTGCATTTACAGGTCAGCGGCCGATAAAGCTTATGGGTGTAAGAAGGTAAGACGTACTGGGACCACGCCTTGCCATAATAAAGAGGGTACACAAGTGAGAGCCACAGGGGTGATCAGAGAGGCAGATAAACTCCTCCAACCTCTTTCACCGCAGACACTCTCAACCAGAAAACAAGTGAACTGATCACATCAAAATGTCTCCAACAGATTGTCAGCCCTAGCCAACCATGCCCTACATTTGAGCTAAATTAAAAATGATTTATAAGGTTTACCTTGTAAAACGTAAAACAGGCACGTCTGGCCTTCCACACGCTATTATAAATAAAGATTCCTGAATGGTTTTTTGGAATGGAAAGATCCCTTTTCACTCTTTTAGGTTCTCAAGTTGGCTAGATGGTGGAAAAAGGTCTTGATGTTATATGTTACAGTTTCTTAAGTCTTGGTTCTTTAAACACCACCAGTAAGCTATTGTTTCGTATAGCTAGAACTTTTTGTGGATTTCTTTTTCTTTTTTTCCCCCAAAACTGTTTTTGGTTTTAATTTGAACATTTATTTTTTTAAGTGACTCTTTAAAAAAAAAATTAAACCTTTGTTGACGCAACCTAATTCAGTCACATTAAATAATATAATGTACTTATAACTGACATTTATCAGAATTAAAACGATAAAGGCTATTTATATTTATAGGTGTTTAAGCTATATCGTATTGTAAAGGCCTATTGAAGCATGTTTTTTTAATGCACCAAGAAAACATGCATACAGCCTACTTTACTATAACTACAAACATTTAATTTAATTTATTTTAAAAAACGAAAATTGCTTAACTTATTTTGATGAGTTAAAGCAATAAAATTAAATAAAAACACATGTTGTCATAACTTACTGATCTTTTTTTTTTTTTTTTTTTTTACAGTGTAGGCAGCTCTATAGCCTACTTCATTATCACAGCTAAAATCCCAAAAGCTGAAGTTTGGAGACGTTAGGGCGAGAGGCGGAGAGGAGTCTTTGCTTCGCCCTCAGGGCTGGAGGGAGAGAGAGAGAAAGAAAAAGCAGAAGCGAGGAGCCAATAGGAGCCAAGCGTCCACCCATGTGCCCTATAATTCAGAGTTTCTCATACCAGATCCCTGCCATTACCTTCAGTTCTTCAACCGAGGGAGTTAGAGAAAGCTGCTCATCGAGGATTGTGTTACAGGCATCGTCCTGATCGAAACGTCTGCATGACTCGTTCAAGTCTGCCCTGGAAATAAAGTGGACGACCCTTGTTTTATTTCCCCTAAAGGATGAGTGGACCGACATATGACAGGAAGATACCCGGTATTTCAACCGATCTTTCGAACTCTATGAGTTGCCATCCGACTTCTAAGGACTCTCCGACTCTTCCAGAGTCCTCGGCTACAGATATGGGTTATTACAGCAGCCATCACGAATACTACCAGAGTCCTCCATACTCTCAACAGATGAATTCATATCACCAGTTTAATCTGTCTGGGATGGGGGCATCAGCCGGACCTTACCCCACCAAGACAGAGTATCCTTACAGCAATACTTACAGACAATACGGACATTACAGCAGAGACATGCAGACGCCACCACAAAGCGCGGGTGAGATATTACATTCAGAAAATATGCCAGAGGTAGGCTATATGCCTATACATCTACAAATTGTCTGGATTTGCCTTCTTTATATTGGGTTAAATAATACTTTTCTAGAGATTATAAAATTGTGTTTGTGAGCGGCTCGAGAAACGCAAGTTCGCGTTCTCTTGAGAAAAAGAAATCGGCTATTATAATTCACTTGTTTGGTTGTTTTTACTCTGTATTATTATCCCATTGAAGAATTGACATAGTTCAAATACAATATTCTTCAGAAGGGTAGAAAGTTGCCTCTTTATCACAACAGACTTGCGGTCGCTGTAAAACAATTAGCCAATGACATTTTTATTGCGACTGTAACACGATTAATCATTATTACTCGCTGCTCCGGCTATAGATGTCATCATATATTTTATTGTCGGTGTTGGCCTAAATTACATTATACAGCGATTCCTTGAAGATGTTTTAACTAGCCTGTAGTCTGTTTGTGCTCAAATGCTGCGTTTGATACCAGAGCTAGAATACATGTATCATTTTACTCATGTCGCTTATTTAATTTTAAAGAAGCATAGGCTTACTTGTTTAACGATTTAACGAGAATGTTTTGGTTTTAGTCCCAAAAATGAAACCAATCAGTTTTCGGATTTCTTTTAGGTCCTGAAATAATCCTACTTTGAGATAACGTGGTCTGTCATTTTATTCTTTCCAGTCAAAGAGGAACCCGAGACTGAAGTTCGGATGGTAAACGGAAAACCCAAGAAAATCCGCAAGCCGCGCACCATTTACTCGAGTTACCAGCTCGCCGCGCTGCAGCGCCGCTTCCAGAAGGCGCAATATCTGGCGCTGCCGGAGCGCGCGGAACTCGCCGCACAGCTGGGGCTCACGCAGACACAGGTAACACTGCAGCTCACATTCACTTAGAATACTGTTAACATAATTACTCGTCTGACACTTGACATTGTGTTAACAGCTTAAAGCGATTTCTTGCACTTCAATCGCTGACACTGAGCACACTGAGATAAGGATAAGCAGCAGTCTTATCAGGTCATAAAAGATGTGTGGAAATGTTATTGCTCGTTCTTTTCTTTTTTTACCATCATAATTAATTAAGTAATAATTGTTTAAAAATGTTCTGTAATGTTTTAACAACAACAACAACAACAAAATACTTTTATTTCGTAATTTTACCACAATATGTCGCTATGGAAAGTTTTATAGGCTTTTAAAAATTGACGGCTTACCCATAAAAGCAAATCATATGGCCAATTTTTAGACTGTAAAAAAATTATTTCATTATATTAATAACATCTTTGTTTCTATCCGTTATTGTTTGTAATTTTAAACGTTGGTAATCTAACTCAAAGTCAGTGTGCAAATTATGTAATAATGTAAATAATTTTAGCCTTAAGGATTTTAAAGATTTAAATAAATGCAGACTAAAGATAGGCCAACTTTTCGAGGCGCAGTCTGTCAAAACGTCACACAATACAGTGTTTGTCATATTTTGATTTGTAAATCTATAGTTACCTAATACATGAAAATATATAAAATGATCAAAAGCACATGAGCAACTGTTTTTATGGTTCCTTCGACTTCCGTTTGGTGTGCCTATAATCGAAATGCCAAAATACGTGCTTTGACTTGTAACTCTATTTTATCACACTGAAATGAAACCAGTTTGTTTTGTATGGAAATAAAGTAGCCTATTGGTCTTACTTTAACGAAATCCCTTTGTGGGGGTTTGAACTTCAAACTTTTATTAGGGGGATCTGACCCCCTATAAATTTAGCCTAGCCTATCGCTTTTCGCTTAAAATTATTCGTTTTAACGGGTTATTATTGTTTACAATGTCTAAAAGAAAACTGACGCGAACGTCGTTTTTCTTTTCTTTTTGAACAGGTCAAAATCTGGTTCCAGAACCGGAGATCCAAGTTCAAGAAACTTTACAAGAACGGCGAGGTTCCGCTGGATCACAGCCCGAACGCCAGCGACTCGATGGCCTGCAACTCCCCTCCATCCCCGGCTGTTTGGGACAGTAACGCGCACACTAGCCAGGTCAACCGGGGCCAGATCCCCCAGCCACCCCTCAGTTCCACACCCCCCTACATGGAAGATTACAGCAATCACTGGTACCAGCAGGGATCACATTTACAGCATCCAGTGCACCACCCAGGACCAGCACCGAGCGCGGGGGCCGTGTATTAACAGACATTGATGGAAGAGTTTCATATAAGAGTTGGAAAGACTTTTGAAAAACTCTACAGAAATAAGCTGAAAGATGCTCCGCGAGTATCTGGGGGGACGGCACACTTGTGGTGGCATTTTGTGGACTGTTTAAACGCATATCTGTTGATATGAATGCTTTGTGTTGAAATATCAGTAGCCTATAATAATAACGATGTTTCAATGTGTCCCGGCTACTCAGACCTATTTCATATGCACATAGGTGTAGGTTAAACCATGTAAAGGAAGTTTAGAGTGGTTTTAAGTTATTATGTTTTATGACTTCCTTTGTTTTCATGTTTTGTTCACTGATGGATGAATATTAAAAAGTACGTTTTAAAGAATGATTAAACCCCAATTGTGTAGCCTATAGTTATCAGTCACGCCACCCACAATGTGGGCTGGTGCGGCGCGCGCGTCAGAGACTCAGGACATAAGTTATAAAGACTTGTACAAAATGTTGAAAGCTGTACATATGTGTTTAAATAAAACAGAACCACTAAATTCGTGTCACTTCGAAAGATTGCACGGTGGTGCTTGAACCATTTTTATATTCCTGTAAGTAGTTTTATTGTTATTCTGTCAAGCTGAATAAATGAGAATTGAAAATATTTCCTATTTTACTACTACTTTCATTTAATGCCACAGCTTACCCTGATTATATGTTACAGAAAAAAATCTGCCATCGTGCACACATTTGATCTATTCTGTTTGAAATGATTTACAAATATGCAGTGATATCGCTTTGTTCCGGCTCTTAGGAAAGGGTTAAGTCAGACAGATGTTATTTTGTGATGTGTTTGCATGCATCAGCCTGGTAGGTCTGCGTGCAAAGAAGCTGTAGGAGGCGACAGGCGAGCAGACATGTTGGAGTCACTGGATTTTATTAGTATTCTGTTGGCAGATAACAAGATAGACTACAGCGAAGAAGGGGGTGACTACTGAAATAAAGCCTTGCGCTTTAGGGATAGTCGGTCACAACAAGAATAGACAGGGCAAACAAAGGCATCAAACGTAGGCCTAGAAAAACCCCATGAGGTTTACAGGTAGATATGCAAATGAGTACAGCTCGATGGTATTTCAAAGCGGCATTTAACCTGTTCCCTCCCAGATTCCGCCTTCCCGCGGTTTTTAATATAGACCTTATTCAGAGCAGCGTCACGACAGGTAGGCGAGGTATTAGCGAGGCTGCGCAGCTTTTTCCACAGCTCATATTGTCTGGTTTTTGTTGTTGTTGTTGTTGTTGTTTTTTGTCTACTGAAATTCTCGGAAAGATATGTTCGTGTTTCATCAGCATAATTATCCAAAAACACATTGAATAACAGTACGTCCCACTGAAGACCGGTATGTCTACCTCAGAGTCTCACTTTCAGTCCCGTTAAAAAAAGATGGCGCTGCTGTGAATAAGGTCTATAGGCCTATGCCTTTCTGTAGCCTAATGATGCAGACCTATTAACGTGGAAAAAACACATATTAGATAGGGTAACATGGGGGAAGAGGAACAATGATAAGAACAATGTGCATTTAGGACTACTTTTAAATGGTAACATATTTAGATATAGGCTAGGCCTAAGTTTAGCATGTGCAGGATGATGATGCATCAGCCAATTATAGGCAATAAATAGAAACATTTGCTAATTTAGTTTTTAGGCTATAGAACAAAATGTGAAATTATAATAATTAAAAATGGCGCAGCCATTCATCAAAAGTACTAAGATGAGATTTAGTGTCATCCATAGTCATGAGAAAAAGTTAAGGTGTGTGTGTGTTTGTGCTGTATTTATAGACTTAGACTAGGCTATATATAAATATAAGGTTTCATGTATATTCAAACCTAATTGATTTTTTTTATATGGAAATATAAAAATTTAATAGCCTATATGAATTTGATCTACTCAAAGATCCACGTGCTAAGCAAAGCAATAGCATGCGTCCGTGTTTTATATTTAGTTTATTTTACGCATTTGCCTCATGGGGAGAAAATGTATAGGCTATAGGCTATTGTCGTTTTAACAACTTTATAATGTTGGATGATCTATAACAGGCACTTCTCTCAAAAGACATGAAAGTAAGGTTTCAGGTGAACTGGGAAAATAACTGATTAAACTTTATAATTAAATAATCTATGTGTAGCCTATGTGATTTCAATAAACACATCGTCAAATTATGCCTATAAGGATTATTAGGCTACTGCCGCTTCCATAGACATCAGCGTGTATTTTTTTGCTAGTAGGCTACTATGTGTATTTAAATATCAGACACATAAAATAAACATTAAACATTAGGCTATATGGTTGAAAACACTGAACAGTTGTGATATGGATACACGACAAGCGCGAATTTAGCTGTTGATGACGTGCCGCTCTGAGGTAAATTCATTAACACACCTGTGATCGTATCAATGTCATTTTTTAGTCTTTGGAAGCAGCATTTAAAATCCATTTGGCTCAAAAAAACGGAGGGGGCACGTGTCCCATCGGTTTCTACGGGCATATGATGCCTCTGTCAACAACTTGTAAATTCAACTGTGAAAGGTTCGCGAGGTCTCAGTCCGTCTGCCATAGGTTGGTGTGTTTCTGGTGGTCTGGAGTTTACCAGCATCAGATGTTTTCTGGAAGAATTTAATTCCTGTAAGTCCTACTGAAAACATGTGTTGTTGATGTTTATTCAAGGAAATTGGACAGATATCGTCCAGTTGCCAAAACACCACGGAGAAATTAGGTGTGAAAAAAATAGTATCGTCATAAGGCTTTGATAGAAACTTTTCGCGTGTCAAAAATCAGATGTAGCCTAATAATATAATTAAAACGTAAAAATAGACAATGGTCATTTTGTGCGCTTTAAAATGAACTACTAACTGACCATAAACGTTTTGTGTAACACTTTCAAATTCAAAACAAACATGATCAAATCATATCAGTTCATGCATGCAGGCCTAAATTCATTTATGAATAGCCTAAAAATGAAAATGCAGGAAGCAAGGTTTTAAGACAATTCTATAGGCTATTGTAATGTAGCCTACATTAATGAACTGTTAACCATAATTCAATAATGTTTGCTAATGTTTTAAAGATATTATAAAGTGTTACAATTTGACTAAAAGTTCGAAGATCGAAACTACAAAGAGGCCTTTCCTGTATTTCTTATGCGCATAATTCATTTCACGGGAAGCATGATTCATTCGTCATTCACTGTGCTTTAATGTTCATTATAATTACAAACAGATAAAAAAAAAAAAAAACTTAAAATAAATTGTAATTGTTAGGTGTTGTCTGAACACCCTGTGCTTTCGGTCTCCTAGATATGTGATGGAAGAATTATTAAAAAATTTCGGCGCATTGTTTCATGTGCAAAACAGAACATACTGAACTCAAGTTTGTAAGTCGTGAAATACGCCCTCTGGTTTTGGGCGACAATGGAAAGGACGCAAAACCATAATTTGAACCAAAGAAACCATTAAATAATCCGGTTTCGTTTCATGCACAAATTCATGCACTATTCTCTGATATTAATTTATTCATCAGTGGGAATGTCTTTTCTTCTTTAATCTGCTTTATGGTAGGCCTATCGTTTTTTTTTTTTTTTTAAAGTAGTATTTTTTCTTTTTAATCGTGTTTAGTTTATGGTTGGTTATTAAACATTCTCCATTCTCCAAACCATTCTCCAGGGAATTTGAATATGTAAATAGGTAATGTGCATGTGACCACTCACATCATGGCAAATGGTATTGCTTTAGATCAAAATATTGGGACAAGCCAAATAGTTACTAAAATAACTCCAGTACGAAATGTTTCACATAGAAATTTCCACTCAGTTTAACAGCAACAGTTATAGCTTTAGTATAAGAAGCAGAAACAGTCCATCTGTGCTGGAAATCTTGCGTCCAAAAATACTGCTATGAAATTCAAAGCATAGGTGGATGTGGATGCTGACAGAACAAGAACAAAAGCAAAACAAAAAAACGTGAGTGGCCACAGTAGTTAGATGAATGTCATGATAGTTCATTCAGTTAATTCAGATGGTTGGCTGGTTGGTTGGTCAACTGTGAGTCATTTCTGGGCATTTCATAGCTGTGGAATTAGTCATGTAGATCTTATAATACCCGCCTCACTGTAGCATGTGATTGGGTTACTATTCTACCTCCAATAGAGAAGAGTCATATTCACACCTAAAACCTGTCAGACCACTTAGTTCCCTTTAAAACATGATAATCCCGTCATCTGTGTACAATGGCCATAGCTCAAACCCTAAGACATTTTATCCCCTCTAATGTGTTTACCACTTTCATCTGAGGTAGTCATGCCATAGGGTCCATAAAGAAACGGCTGCTATCTGTTTGATACAATATTTGCAGTTGAAGTTGGGCCGTATGTAACATATCTGTTTTCCGTTGGGCTTGTTCGTGGTGTGTGGCCCTTCAATTACAGGCTATGATCTTGATGGCGTCGTCTTGGGACACATCGCTCACTCAGAGAAACCCAAAAGCTGGGTGTGTGGGCTGACATGGTCACCTCGACGGCCCTGTGCGCTCCGTCCGTGCCTGAACTGTTGAACTTGAACATGATACTAGCACCGCAACACCTAAATAAAGATAGGCAGGGCCAATCTTTACGTGTTTGACGAGAAACCGTATCCAAAAAATGGCACCGGAGGCCTCTGGGGTGGTTGAACAGGAGGTCAGCTGCGGTTGGGACATGCATATGTTGCCATGTAAAGACAGAGGGCAGCTGCCTGACACCCGCTCAAAGCTCGAGTCCGCAGGCATCACTCAGCAGCATCATTCTGCTCCAAATGTAAATACCATCAAATGAGAGAGGTTTTCTTGACAGCTGTGAACCACTGAACTCTCTCTCACCCCAGAAACCGGGGACGATTTCGGGAACCGCTTTCATCCTTGTCCTTCAAATCTCCTCCAGGCCTCTGAATCCATTCGGATTTAGATGCGCCACACTATTAAAACTCATCAGGCACCTCCGAGTGCTGGAAATCTCTTAAACTTCTATCAGTCCATCTCATCCCCTTTTACTCCCATCACCCTTTAGTGCTCTCCCAAATCAGCTTCCCACGTAATTGCCCTGTTTGAAAGCCCCTTTTCTCTGCTCGTCCGACTTGAGCACCCATTATTCTAATCTCGAGATGTAAAATTGCCCATAATTTCCCTTGTGAGAGAGCAAGCTACTTCATTCAAAAACACTTGTCTTCTCTTCCCATGACTGTCATCTGAACAGAGCAACATAAACTCCACAAATCAAACTCAGGGATGGGAGTATATAAAGAGGGGCACGTTAAAATCATTCCATACTTTTAGGAACATTAAGTGCAGAGAGATGGTTTCCGGGTACAGAAGTTTCTCAGTGTGGTTTGCTACCTGTCGAGAGAGAGGAGGTAAGTGACTGCTCTAGGTTTCTTGTTTCGCTGAGATGAGCACGGTTTACTGTGGGACTCGCTGCATGGAAATCTCACACATATGTTGCAGAAGCTCATAAATGTGTAGGCCTGTTATTGTACTTGATATTAAGGGTTTCATGCAGGAAAAGGTTTATTTATTGTTTATTTCAAACTTCTGTTATTTGCATGTGGCAGGCATTATCTTATATTATAATGCATAATACTGCATGTGGCAGGCATTATTTTATATTATAATGCATAATACTGCATGTGGCAGGCATTATCTTATATTATAATGCATAATACTGCATGTGGCAGGCATTCTTTTATATTATAATACTTCACATATCCACTCAGCAATTTAATTTACATGATTGCAGTTAAAAACAGATTTATTTCATGCTGAAAGAGCCCCACAGCATGCTGAACTGCGTCTAAAGATCTTGAAATGACAGAGATGCTTTGTAATATGCCTGTTTAAACAAGGCTGTTTAGACAAGACCCTGTTGAGTGAGCTGGGTCAAAGTCAGGTCAAGTGGACCCGCATTCCTCCAGGTGGGCATCTTATTACAGTGGATCAGAGAAAAACACAACCCGGTTTAATAATCGCTACGCTAACAAACGATTTAAATAGCTTTTAATTGTGCTTTAGAGGGCCTGAAAACCTGTATTTACACTTACAAGAACAACGTGTTCCATAATAATACACTGATACAAAAGGTGTCATCGTAGATTGCTTTTAATATTGATGGACTGTACTTTATTGAAGCCCTAACAACCTGTAGTTAGACTTTGCATTTTTATGTAGCCTATCCTGAAACAAAAAGTCGCGTTGCGTTTTTCTATCAAAATACATCGATACGAAATGAGCACGCAATAAATAATTGTGAATCACATTAAATGAACATCAACGTAATGTGGGCTGTTGAACTCAAACATCGTGTTCACTGTGTTTAGTTTAAGTACTGAAATGTCCATATAAGTACATCTAATTTCCATCCAGCACGTGATTGAATGTTGTAGTGATTTATCATGCTGACATCACGACATCCACTCAAATCAGTACATTGCATTATTTTAACATTACATTATAAAGAAAGGAGGAACATATAAGATGTGGAAAGCAGAGGTGTGCTGATTTGATGCGAAACATCTTGCACTTAAAATTCGATAACTATAGCCAAAAGATCGCGTATTTATCATCACATGGACCACATTTTATTTCCACGATTCTGACTTAATAATATAGTCTATTTGAAAGGAAACACGGATATCTGATTGTAACTGGTAGGCCTATTATTCACTATTCATCTTTCTGTTGTTAGCTCATTTAGCACGCATGCGTGCGCAATTTATTTATGCAAAAATGTATACATTTTATTTAAAATAAAATAAAACTCGGACCTATTTACCTGAAATATTTATCTTATGCTGCAACTTTTAACGTACAGACATTGTATCAGAAATTTCCAACAAACAGGCCTAAACGAGACACAATTCCATTCATATTTCAAGTATAATAATAAGCGTACAGAACAGAGCCAAGAAAATAACATGCGCATCAGGTGACATAAAAAAACTGGTCAGAGCCGAATAAAACAGCTCATCTTACAGTCATTGCCTTGATCATAAATAATTCATAAATCTCAACCTCCAGTCAGCCCACAGCTGGACAACGAGAAAAATGCTAAATCTATAGAACATGAACACATAAATCTGTGAATTTACAAATGATGTCGTGATGTAACTGTTTCATTCGATCTCAAGCATCTCTCGTTCATTTCGATCATAACTTTGTGCTTAGTTTGGGGCAATTTATTCCAAAACGCTACTATTTAAAATACATAATGTAACCTAATACATTTATTTTTATTATTACTGTTATTAATAATAATAATATAACTTTTTTTTTCAATAAGCTATGGCATACCATACAATATTGTACCAGGCCCGTTTTGAATACAAGAACAAACGTTATTACCTCCATGGTGACATCGAAATTTCAACATCAATATTCTGAACATTTCTGTAAATCATTCATAACATAGCAGCACATCCATCCTTTCATAAATCTTTTATTTCAAGCACATTGTAAAAGCTACTGAATATGTGTTTCAGGGGCATCTGCTTGCATAGAGTTAAAACACAGTCCTTTCAAACACACCAAGCAATAAAACACATGATGGAGTTGCGAAGGAAAGCACCTTCACAGGTTAAGCAGTGTCCACACGGAACCAAGGAGTCTCTCGGCTCAATCACATCATCTGAGGTCTGGGCACAGGATCCTGGTGGTGTGAGGGATACCAGTGCCCGTAATTGTTCATATAGCTGCTTGGGTGCATGGATGGCACTTTGTTGGCCATAGACACCTCCCACAGCTGAGACAGACCCGGAGAGCAGGGAGAGGACGAGGACGTGGTGTGGAGCATCTCCCCTTCAGGTCCACTGGGCCCATGCTTCATTATCTTCTTATATTTGGAGCGCTTGTTTTGAAACCATATTTTTACCTTCAGAAAACAGAATAGAACAAAAATGAACATTAAAATACATCTCAGATGATGCAACAATTGAGGCCACATTTTGAGGCCACGCCACACAGGCATCAGCGGTCTATTTTATAACGTCTTTGATTATATGATATTGACACTCTTGACACACTTGAACAGTCTTTGCAGACATGGACTCAGTGACATTGCTGTGTTTCATTACACGCACGCTCTGCAATTGTTCCGCCCTGCCATTTTTATGAAGGCAGTGAAGCATGTGTCTGACAACAACAATCACAGCGTAAAAATGCATTTAAATTGAGGTGAAATTAAATGACTTCCAGAGAGCTTGTTTGGGAGATTTTGATAAAAGAACAATTGGACTTCATTTAGCACGAAGATGAGTTAGGCACACAAATATTTCACATTACAGGCAAAACCATCATGCACTGCTCAGATTGAAGATCTGTCTTCTTTTTTAAAGACTAGAAAAAAACATCCAAAATAAAAATTTTAGTGTTCAATTTATAAATGTATCTATTTGCGTCTGAAGATTTCAATTCCAATGCATAGGCAGTTTCCATTCACTGAGTCAGAAATCTCACTTAGCACTTTCATACACCAAACTTTAGTTTTATTTGTAGCTATATTCTGTAGTTTTTTTTTTTCTTGCTTTAGACAGTAAAACAAAAAGTCAACAAAATGAAACATGAAAACAAATTTTGAACCTGGCTTTATCAATGTTTCTGTTCTGGAAATGTACATGTAATTAGATAAGGCCTCATTTGCATATTAAAAACTTGTAATACAACTTAACTGTGATTAATCAACAGGGGGAATATGGTGATATCTATTAGTTACGCTATAAGCCGCGCTCATTCAGGGAAGTGCATTTACACTTCATTTGAATGATAACATTTGATAACCTTCTTTAATGCTGTTAATCTGAGTGTACGAAGCAAACTGCTTGCTGAAAACATCCTCAACTTAACAACAACACTGAAATAGGAGCACACGGTTTATCTGTTAGTCAATTGTGTGTGAAAGTTGTGTTAATTACGATAGGTGTATTTATATATATTTATACTGCCGTTCAAAAGTTTGGGATCGGTGAGATTTTTTATGTTTTTGAAATAAGTCTCTTATGCTCACCAAGGCTGCATTTATTTGATAAAAAAAAAAAAAAAAACATTATTACATTAATATTATATACATTAAAACAGTAATATTGTTGAATATTATGACAATTTAAAATAAATGTTTTCCAATTGAATATATTTTAAAATAGCCTATAATTTATTCCTGTGATCAAAGCTGAATTTTCAACATCATTACTCCAGTCTTCAGTGTCACATGATCCTTCAGAAATCATTCTAATATGCTAATATGATGCTGGAATAATTAGCCTATTATTATGAATGCTGAAACCAGTTGTGGAATTTTTTTTTTTTTTTTTTTTTTTTTTGGGGGGATTCTTTGATGAAGTTGTATTTCATTTATTTGAAATATAATCTTTTCTAACATTATAAATGTCTTTACTGTAACTTTTGATCAATTGAATGCATCGCTGCTGAATATAACTATTTATTTCTTTAACCCCCCAGAAAAAATTTCTTACTGAACCCAAACTTTTACAAAAGCTTTCTATCTCAGATAAATGCAGTTCTTTTTCACTTTGAATTCATCAAAGAATCATGAAAAAAATGGTCCACAACTGTTGTCAACATTGATAATGAAAATAAATGTTTCTTGAGCAGCAAATCATCATATTAGAATGATTTCTGAAGGATCATGTGACACTGAAGACTGGAGTAATGAAGCTGAAAATTCAGCTTTACAACAGGAATTATTTTTTTAAATATATTAAAATAGAAAACATTTTAAATTGTAATAATTTTTCACAATATTATTGTTTTCTATTGTATTTTTAATCAAATAAATACAGCCTTAAGCATAAGAGACTTCTTTTAAAAACAATAAAAATCGTACGGATCCCAAACTTTTGAATGGCAGTGTATGTGCACCCCCCCATAATATAACTTATAGCTTTAACTTCATTTCACTGCAAATACATTAGTGCACAAATATTTGAGACGTGTCCTTAACGATGTAGGAGTTTATGGTTCCCTTGCCAGAATGTGCACTCAATTTAAAAACACCTCGCAGACCGAGACCCAAAATTGTCCTTTGGGAAGAATTCAGCCGAACGCCCGCACGAAAAACACCAGCCACGCTTTAAGGCTGACTCAGAGAGCCCACCTAACGCAGTTTCCATAACCTCAGACAATCAAAATCTATGCAATGGGTTTTTACACAATGTTATTAGTTTGGCTGTCAACAGATTTAATAAACACATGCAAAAAGGATTTTCTTTTTTATTTCCAAAGACCGGTTTGCCAAACAACTTTTATAGTGAAGTGATGGATTCCAGACCTATGTTATATGTGTAAGGAGGGACTTGGAAAAGCCAAAAGCATATGCTTGTGTGGCACTTGTTTATGTGCTTTCAATCACATTTATGGATCAAATGGAAACTGGCAGCTATGCTCTGGATTTCAGAATGTTGCCACCAATATCGCAGGTACATTTTGCATCAGCATTTGATTTGCAAGCAATGCATATTCAAGAACTGTCTGAGGTGGATGTGAGAGGCGTTCTTCAGCTGATGACAGGAACACTTTGATGGAAACCGAGGCGTAATCACACAGGAAACCCGTTTAGCTGTGGGACAGACTGAACTCATTCTCCATGGCCAAAAATGAGGAGCAACCTGTCACACTCAGGGCGGCAAGTGTGGAACGTAGATGAAGAGGGAAAGAAACGAAGGAGGAAAGCAGTGAATGAAAAACAGAGCAAGCATAATGGGAAGGCTTACACTGTGTATGCCATGGGCAATATGGCTGCACCCAGGCTTATGTTAGGTTTCCATTTTTCTCCACACACACACACACACACACACACACACTGATGCATGCGTTAATACGTGCGTGTCAGCAGGAGGGATTTATAAAAATAAATCATTGTCCATAACACCACCCTACAGGAACTCATTAATGGGTGTGACATCAACATAACAAGTGTAGACATATAGACGACTTATTAATCAATCCCAAAGGGAATGTATATAAAAGATCCTGCATAGGTAAATAAAAAGAAATATCTAAAATGGGTTTTTGCTTAGTGAAAATTCCATTCCTAAAAATCATCAGCACAAATTTCAGGCTCATTTATCTCATGCACTGGCCCCGAAATGACTGTATTATGTTAAATCCATCACTCGTTCGTGAACAGTTGGATATGTATTATTAAGCATAAGGCTTAAGCAATCAAGAATAAATATGCTTGGGATAACAGCTTAAGCACTGGGAAAAATATTATCTCATACTGTAAAGACTGAGAACACAAAAGCTAGTGCGCTAACTAAAAAATGAAAGTAAAGGTTGGATTAAACGAAATCCTCACTTAGCTTTAACAAAAGAGAAACAAATCAGCCTTCTTACGTATACATGACGCAAAGTAAATAAATGCTCAGAAACCAGTACTGACTGACTCATTTGAATGTTCATCCAGTATGATACTGAGTTAGAGCCTCACCTCAGCATAAATTCTTTCAGATAGATTTAAAGTGGCCCCGAAAAGCACTTGAGTTCTTGAGCTTCACTTAAAAAACATTGAATATCATTGCATTAAAAGATATCAAACTAACAGGCATTTGCAGTTAAATTACACTAGACCTTTATCACAAAAGTAACTTCACTTTAAAATGACTTAATAACTGGTGTTTTTAGTGGATGTATGAAGTGAGTTCCCCTGAAGTTCACATAAACAAGCCTAGTCCATCACATTAATAAACATGGACTACTGTACATCCTCCTGAAACACAGATTTATTTTCTTTTTTCGAATTTAGTATTTTTTCATGTCATTATATATTCATTAGATATTTTATTCATATATTATGCTATATAGTGGACACCATGGACTCAGGTGTTTAAATTTTTTTTAAATACATGGAATGAAACAATGGGATTTTTTGCATTCACCAATCGATTTTTTTAACCAAACTTTGTAAAGATGATTCTCAGCTATGTTATGAAAGATATAACGTTTATTGATATACTATTTTACTTTATGCAATATGTGTAAAATGGCCATACATGGATGGTCAATACAATGTATCTATACACTGTCTATAATTTGCACATTAATGTGTTCCTGGGGAAACGTAATGAAAAAAAATTGTTAAAATGGGAGTAATAATTGGCATCATCTTTATAATAATATCTAATATTTCATAGGAATATTGAGAAAATTAATTATTTCCCTATTAAGTTGTTGAGTCTCTCAAAATGCCTGATAGAGTAGTAGGAGGACCTCTAAAGTAGTAGGAGGTTCAATTTTATTTTTTAAGGGTTAGTGCTATATTTCTTTCAAATAAATGCCACTTGCCTTGACATTTTGTTTCGAATGCAATGGTATTCCTATATTTTCAGTGAGGCTTAACCGTCCAAATAGTCTATTTTTGGAGCAACTCTATGTAAAACAACCAACATCTATAGGCCTAAAATCTGTGGTGCACGAGCGGCGCCCATGTGACAAATTCCATAAAACCGACGCGATCATAATGAGGTGCGTCAACAGATCATATTATATGGACTAATCCACATCTCATAATGCCCATAACATCGTTCCCCATCTGCTCTCCTCAACAGAAAATCTGCTATTAATTAAGTAGCCTATCAGGACTATAGGCCTAATCCCGAATCAAGAAGAACACGTTGCAGTTCTATAGTCTCAAACAGAAGTGAGAATGTCAGACATTTACCTGTGTTTGTGTGAGTCCCAGTTTGGCGGCTAAATCTGCGCGTTCGGGCAGCGCGAGGTACTGGGTCTGCTGGAAGCGCTGGTGTAGCGCCTGCAGCTGAACACTGGAGTAAATGGTTCGCGGTTTGCGGATCTTCTTCCCCTTGCCATTGAGGCGAATCTCACCATTCTCAATGACCGCTGGCTTTTCGTGGTCTTCAGGCATGCAGACGAAATAAAACGACAGCATTATGACACAGTAGGCTAAATGCTCATAAATCATCAAACAAGCAGGTTAACCCTGCTTAACCTTGAGAAAAATGGTAAATTATGTCACAGTAAATAGCTGTAACTGTCTTTTGATTTACAATAGCCATTCAGGAGATGTATCAGGTGTTTAGAGGGAACATTAATGGGTCATCATTTTTAAGATCGGCAAACCATAATTAAACTCGTTTTAAAGTCAAGTTTACAGGCCTACCTAGCCTGAACTTGAACCTAAGAGCAAAACAAACAAGCCATAGCATCGTTATCTTTGGAAGAATTACAGCTGCATCAATCATATTAATATTGAAAAAAAGAGAGGCTTCTTCGCTATAGGTTATAACAAAATTGGCATCGATTTCGACAGCGCTCGAGCGTCGGTGCATGTACAAAATATTATTTAGGCCTATATATTTATATAAATGCATGTATAACTTATATTTTAACAATGGATTTACTTTAGATTTAGTCTACAAATGTTGTATGTATTGCTCTAATGTTATAAGATACTGAAATGTGACAAATGTGCAATTTTTACACTATCGTCGAAATTAATGGGAGATAGCCTATTGGATCATGAACACATGATGAGTGCATTAATTTGCAAGACTAGTCTAAATAATTTTTAAAGAATTTACACAATGCAGACTGATACCTAAACTACGAAATGGTGTGTTATTCGTTTTTTTATGTTTTTTAATCAAGTTCTAGGCCTTCCAGAAAAAAAATAAATGATGTTTACCAAGATTAAAAACACAAATCCTCCAATAAATAAGCCCAAGAAAGAAAAAGTTTTTGAATTAAAGTCGTTAAAATAAAAGGTCAGAACCTTGTGTGCAATAGGATACTCAGACGTTTCTGTTTACCATTTGTAACTGATTTACCCTTGGTCTTTAAAATTAATTAGACCTGTGTGCCTTTTTTTTTTTTGTGGTAAATCTGGTATTTATTTAAAAAAATACACGGTGCATTAAATTAGCTACTGGTACAAATGCAGAAAAAGAAATATTAGTTATCATATCAGATATTAGGCTAATCTAATAATGATGCATGCATAAAGTTGAAGTAGCCTGTGCATTGCATTTTGTATGCTTATACATACATACATACATATATACACACACACACTAATATATATATATATATATATATATATATATATATATATATACACACACACACACATATATATATGTGTGTGTGTGTGTGTGTGCATTAGCAAAAGCTGTTGTGAACTTGACAATAAATGCCACGACAGACGCATGTATCTTTCAAGAAACACGTGGCGTCAAACCTCACATTTGGACGGTTTTAAGAGGATACTCACTCGTGTCCTCAGCCCTCGTGTGAGCTAAAGAACTGCTGTGGTTGTTTGGCTGGTAAGGCACGTAAGCCCCCGGAGCAGGGGCGCTCACCGGCCCGGGGTAGGCGTATCCCAGCGGCCGGCTGTAATGGGAAGCGGTGGAGTAGGGACCATCGTGCTGGAGGTGTCCGCCTGAGTGCAATCCATGTACTGGGTAAATATTGTGAGAAAATCCAGATAAATGCTGCTGGTTGGTTGTAAGTCCGTGGCCGAACTCTAAAAATGCCGATTTTGAAGGATCTGAACTATTCAGCGTATCAGACATGAAACTCATAGACATCATTAACAGTCAAGTCCATACAGCCCGATGATGGTCCGAGTGCAGCATTGAACGCTCACTGTGCGCGAAAAAGACCTTGAACCGGATCCATCACAAAAAGATCGGGAGCAAGAAAAAATAACCTCGAACTTTTAAACGAAAGCGTATTTCCCAAAGTCACTGGAATAAATCTCATAGGTGAAATACGACTTTATCTTTCTTAAATCATCACAAAAACGCGCAATATCTCAAGTCACATCGGGCTCGCGGTCCTGCGTGTTTCTGACTGACTCGCGCTCCGCGAGAGCGCGCGATGATTGGTGCGTCACGCGACACCAGGGAGAGCTATAATGAAGTGGATGAGCATTTGCTATCGAATTGTGATGAGCCCCGATATCGATCATGTCACAACATAATGATCTTCAAATTTAGCACGACATTTATCTTGCAAAAACCACGAAGACAAGTGAACTTGAAGAATTATTAGGAAGAAAAAAAACAAAAAACTTTTTAATGCAATGTAACTTCGCAGTCAACGAGACCCGGGCTAGTCACTCTTTATAATATTAAGAATCAAAATATTATTTTTTAGAATAATATTATCATTCTTAATGTTATTAATAAATAATATTTATATTTAAAAAGATATGGGAAAATTCCACT